>NC_044276.1:15245488-15545488 GCF_003957555.1 Calypte anna
ATCCCCCTCACCCCCCTTTCCCCTGCCCTGGGGCACAGATTGCTCCTTGTTCCAGTTGTCTGTACCACCCAGGGTTCCTTTCCAAGTTTTCTCACACCCTTTTAGAGCTGTGCAGAAGAAAGCTTTAAAGCCACACAAACCGAGGAGCTGAGGAGGCAGGAGGGGATCTTCCAAAAACCAGGTGGGTTGGGTGAGCTCTGGTGATATGCTGCATGCAGAAGATCAGGTTCAGCCCTGAAATAAGCTTCTGTCTCTTAGCCAAGAGGGCATCTGGACGTGCACACTGTGGAGTGATGAGGCTTTAGAAAATGAAAGCAGCTGCATTTTTAGGTCCCAGTCCAGGCACAGAGGAGACTGGAGGACCAGGTCTTGTGTGGGCTGAATCTGAGCTGGAGAAAACTGGCAGCCCTTGCTGGAAAGCTGACTCCATATGGTGTCCCTGATGTTGGTGGTGAAAACATCAGATATTGTGTCTTGTCGATTTTTGGGGATGGGGGAGAAATCCAAAATCCTCATGGAATGAGGGATGGAGACTCCCTGTTGACAAGGAGTCCCATGGACAAGGGGCAATGGGCACAAGTTGCTCCTGGGGAGATTCTGATGGAACACAAGAGGACAATTTTTCACTCTTGAGGACAGTCAGACATTGGAATGGTCTCCCAGGGGAAGTGGTGGATTCTTCCACTTTGGAAAGTTTGAAGTCTCAGCTCTACAGGGTGCTGAGACATCTCACATTAATAATATTAGAAGGGTTGGACCAGATGCTCCTTGAGGTCCCTTCCAATGTGACATTTTGTGATTCTAGTTTTCTCATGCTGATTTCCCCAAGGAACCATCCTGTGGGCAGGACCTTTTGCCACACCCAGATTGCTCAGGTGACAATCCAATGGTTGACCTGGAGGCAAGAAGTGCTTCACTGGGACAGGCCACCCAGGGCTGTGGGGAAGTCCCCATCCCTGGAAGTGTTAAAAAAATCATGTGGACGTGGCATTTGGAACATGGTTTATTTGGCATGGTGGTGTTTGGTTGATGGTTGGACTGGACTGGATCTTAGGGGTGGTTTCCAAGCTTAATGATTCTCTGATTACAGTCCCTAAATGTGATCCACCTCCTCTTTTGATCAGCAAAGTGTGTGTTATGTGCCCAAGTTGATGTCTTTACATCAGAAGGCTTCTTGCAGGCTCTTGGTTGGAGTCTCCTGGCTGAGTTGCAGCTCAGAGGATGGGGAGGGACATTTTTCAAGAGTAATTGGTTCCTGCATTATTTAGCTGCTTGCTCAGCAAACACTTCACTCACCATGGGCTCATCTGTGAGACAAAGGCAGGGAGCTGCAAACTGGATTGGAACCCCCGGGGCAGGCTCGTTCAGGTGGGATTGTGCTTCAGAAAGAAAAGGTTTGTAGATATCTTGGAGATGAGAGCCTTGGAGAGTGGGGAATTGCATGCTAATGGCTTATCAGCTGCTGCCTTTTAATTTGCTGACTGAATTCTGCTGATGCTTGGAGGATGAGATGATGTTAATCTGCTGCAGGTCCCCCAAATTAAAGGCCAGCATCTCCCTGTGCCTCTCCTGGATTCAGCCCTGGATTCAGCAGTGTTTGCTGCAGGTGCAGTTGAGTTGTAGCTCATGGGCTCCTGAACTGGCTCCCTGGAGGGGATAGGCTTATTCACAAAGCAGAAAAGCCCAACTGAACAGGTCTGTGTTCTCCAAAACCTTGTTGAGGTGGCTTAAAGCTGGTTGAAAGCTGCCAGCTCTTCCCATGCATGGTTCAAAACCAGGAGGTGCAATGCTGGTTCTCTTCAGAATCATGGAATGTTTTGGGTTGGAAGGGACCCTTAAAGCTCATCCAGTTCCAACCACTGCTATGGGCAGGGACACCTCCCACCAGCCCAGGTTGCTCCAAGCCCCATCCAACCTGAACCTGAGACACTGCCAGGGATGGGCAGCCACAGCTTCTCTGGGAAACCTGGGAGCAGGGGCTCAGCACCCTCTCTTTAAATATTTTTTTCCCTAAGATCTCATCTAAATCTCCCCTCTTTCAGCTTAAAAACCCCTTGACCTATCAACTTCACACCTTATAAAAAGTCCCTCTTTCCCCTTTAGGACATTGAGCTCAACTACTCAGGCCAGGCTTTGTGCAAGGTGACCTCTCCCTGGTAGTGACTCTCCTAAGCTAATGCTTAACCTCTGCATCACATCCAGCTGACCATCTGCAATCTGCATCTCCTAATATCTCATCTCCCTTTCCCCTCTAAGTTTAAAGCCATTCCCTCTCATCCCATCCCTCCATGCCCTTGTCCAAAGTCCCTCCCCAGCTTTCCTGGAGCCCCTTCAGGCACTGGAAGGTGCTCTAAGGTCTCCCCGGAGCCTTCTCTTCTCCAGGCTGAACAATCCCGACTCTCAGCCTGTAAGAACATGGCTTTTCTTGGTCTAGAGCAGAATCTCACCACCCATGATTCTCTCCCCAGCTTGGCCATTGCTGGAAGTCCTCTGCCTTTGAGGTCCACTCACAAAAGCAATCAGCAGGTACTGTACCAGCAAAAATCCTGCCCTTGGTTCTATTTGCCTGCAAGTTGTAGGCAACAGAGGCAGGCAGGAAGCTTTGCACACTTTAGTCCTGGCTTTACCAGAAGCGCAGCCCTTTGTTTGGAGCCATTCCAGTCTTCCAGACAGTTTCTTCTGTCCCTTTGGTGTCTGTGTGTGTAGGTGTAACTAAAAACTCCCTGATGACTCTTTGGGGTTTGCTTTGAGTTGGCCTGTGATCTACAGCTTCAGTGTCTTCTTCCCATGTAGGGTGCCATGGAAGGATGGTGTGACCCTAATTCAACATGGTAGATGCTCTTCTCTTTGAATTCAAAGCTCAATGGTTTCTTCCTGTGCCTGTCTACAGGCATTTGTTGGAGAGCTTCTCATCCTGGTAGCACCCTGTGTTTGATAGGGGTTCTCTGTTCCTTCACAGCTTCAGTGTTTGAGTTGGTTTAGCACTAAGGTTCCCCTAATTTAGGGCTGGAGGCTGTGATGTGTGCCATGGCACACCCTGGAGCAGCAGTGGCTTTCCATGAGCATCCCCAGTGACCAACAACTGCAACCTTCCCATCCTACCACCTCAGGGTGGAAGCTACTCCCTTGACTTTTCCACTCCCAATGGGATCATTGCCAGAAGTTAGTTATTGATTTGCTGCACAAGGTATAAATATTCTGAAATAGCCCAAAGAAGTGATTTTTCTGCTGCCTTGCTGCTGTCCCACCCCATGGCAGAAGGTTTGATGCTCACCAGCCCAGCTTTGCTTTTCACAGAACCACAGAATATCTTCAGTTGGAAGAGCCCTTCAAGATCATGCAGTCCAACCTTTGACCAACACCATAAGCTCACCACTAAACCATGTCCCTAAGATCCAGGTCCATTTAAATCCCTCCAGGGATGGCAACTCCACCACTGCCCTGGGCAGACTTCAATGTTTTCTCAGCTCCATGCTGTGTCACTGGCAGTAGGATCCAACCCTGGGATTCAGACCCCCCTGTAGCAGGAGGAGCCATTCTTGCTCCTGATGCTCGACGAGCTGCTGGTCTCTTCCAGGACTCCAGCCACCACACAGCACTTCCAGGGTAGAAGTGTAGCGGGAAGAGCCTTTCTTGCTCCAGAGGCTCGACGAGCTGCTGGCCTCTCCATGCCTCGCACCAGAGTGAGCTGAGGTTTTTCTCTGTGGGTGTGTGTTCCACCTTTATTGGCCCCTGGCCTTGCTCATGCCCAATAGGGGCCTGTCCTAATCAGGCACAGGTGGACTCACACCCACTCTTTGGCAACTCAAGGCACCTGGTTTGTCTTCTCTACATTTCCCCCTTTTTTTTTTTTTTTTAACACTGATTACAGAATACAAACATTTTACAAACATTTAACACGATTTAACATGATTTTTACAAACATTTACACTTAAACATTTACACTTATACACAGGATTTTTCTTCGGGCCCCGCGGGACACTCAGCTAAGAGCATCGAGGGGGCACTGAGGGGCAGTACAAAACACACTTATACAGGATTTAGACATAGACATACAGGATTTTTACACACAAAATTTTTTTACACAAAAATACACTTACGACTTACGGGATTTAACCCTAGCTTAGGCAACCGTTCAATGTCAGCCCAGGCACTTTTTCACAAAGTCTCTGTTCTTTCTCCCTCCTGTTTCTGCTCTTCTCTTGGCTTCCCTTTGCTCAGGGGTTTCCAAAGAGATTTCTGGTTCCTCATGGGTTTCTGGTTCCTCCATGGGATTCCATACTTTATACTTTACTTTAATTAATTTATTTTTTTTCTTCTGGTTCCTCCGTGGGATTCCATACCATGGGATTCCATCCTCCTGGCTTCCTTCTGCTCAGGGGCTTCCAAAGAGAGAATCCTTATCTTGGCTTCCCTCTGTTCAGGGGTTTCCAAACCAAAGAGCTTGCTGGTCATACCTTTCAGGGAGAGTGTTAGCCCAGGCATTTTTTCAAATCGGGGATAATGTTCCTGTTGCCAGCTCCTCACACTGCCGCTTCTTTATGTTGCCCGCATTCTCCACCAAATGTAGCAGGAGGAGCCATTCTTGCTCCTGATGCTCGACGAGCTGCTGGTCTCTTCCAGGACTCCAGCCACCACACAGCGCTTCCAGGGTAGAAGTGTAGCGGGAAGAGCCTTTCTTGCTCCAGAGGCTCGACGAGCTGCTGGCCTCTCCATGCCTCACACCAGAGTGAGCTGAGGTTTTTCTCTGTGGGTGTGTGTTCCACCTTTATTGGCCCCTGGCCTTGCTCATGGCCAATAGGGGCCTGTCCTAATCAGGCACAGGTGGGACTCACACCCACTCTTTGGCAACTCAAGGCACCTGGTTTGTCTTCTCTACACCCTCCCATGGAGGAATCTGGGGGAAGATTAATCTTCCTCATAGAAGCTGACCCTCTGACCTCTGGGACTGTCAACCTTTGCTCTGTCTTGGTACCAAATCAACCAGGGAGATGTTGGAAGGCTTGGAACTTCCTGAGCAAGTGATGGATAAAGCAAAATAGTTATAATTAAAGCATGAAACAGTCCTTTAAAGAATATAAAGCTACAAATGAATAATTCCTCTCTGGTCTTGAGTTGAAAATGAGTGGGTTTTCATGTCACATTAGCTATGTTTTGGGTTTTTTTTGAAAAATTGAAGGTTTTTTTGAAATTGCGATAGGTAACTGCTCATGGAGTTCTCCTTTGTGTAGGACCAGTGTGGTTCTGGCACTGGGGTGAGCTGCTTGAAGCCTCAGTGTTTGCAAATGGGATTAATAACACTTTAATTAAACCCAATCAAGGCTCTGTGGGTTTTTGAAGAGGGCAGCATCAAACAATGGGTGGGATGGGGGTCTGCAGGGCTGCTGCTGGGGCAGGGGGTGGATATGGAGCCTTTTACGGTCCCTGCATCCATATGTGACCTGAGAGATGAGGGCTTTGGTGGTGGCTTCCCAATCCCTGAAGAGGGCTACAAGAAAGCTGGGGGAGGGCTTTGGACATGGGCGCGTATGGAAAGGACAAGGGGCAATGGGTCAAAACTTGAAGAGGGGAGATTGAGGTTGGACGTGAGGAGAAAATTCTTTGGTGTGAGGGTGCTGAGCCCCTGTCCCAGGTTTCCCAGAGAAGTTGTGGTTGCCCCATCCCTGGCAGTGTCTCAGGTCAGGTTGGATGGGGCTTGGAGCAACCTGGGCTGGTGGGAGGTGTCCCTGCCCATGGATGGGGGGGGTTGGATTTGGATGATCTTTAAGGTCCTTTCCAACCTAAAGCATTCCATGATTCTTTGTATGGATGGAGAACATAGGAAGACTGAGGAGTTTTAGGCTTTGCCTGTCTCCTCATAAGGAATATTTGGGGGTGCTGCATGGATCCTATGCATGCACCCCTGAGCTTGAAGGTTTTGACCATTGCTTTCCAGGCACCATCCAGCAGCTCTGGCTTTGCCACCCCCCTGTCTCCTTCCTGCAGGGAAATGTTTGGTGAGGAGTTTATTCCGAAACAAACCCTGGCTCCATTTTCTGCATCCTTGCCCTTGGCTTGGGGCTGGAGCTTGCATCCCATGAAAATGATATGTATCCAGGAAGCCAAGACAGTGTCTGCCTGCTTTTTTATGACCTCTTGTCATTCCTCCCAGCCATCAACACTATTCCCTTAATGAAGGATGTTTTGATCTCTATAGGGGACTTCCTTGCTTTTCATGGTTCAAGCCAAAGAGGTTGGCAAAGGGAAGATGTGGATAGACTCGGGGTTCCTGCTCTCTGCAGCCCTTTTCATGGCAACTCTTTGATTTAGAGCCTCATTCCAGTTCAGAACGGGGGATGATGAGCAGGTTTTAAACTGGAAAAGAGGAGATGGAGATGAGATTTTAGGAAGAAGTTCTTTGCTGTGAGGGTGGTGAGAGCCTGGAACAGGTTGCCTGTGGAAGCTGTGGCTGCCCCATCCCTGGCAGTGTCTCAGGTCAGGTTGGATGGGGCTTGGAGCAACCTGGGCTGGTGGGAGGCATCCCTGCTCATGGCAGGGGGTTGGACTTAAATGCTCTTTAAGGTCCCTTCCAACCTAAAGCATTCTGTGATCCTATGAAAAGGATTGTTGGGTTTTTAATGGGAAATGTAGGCAGTGCATTTTGACTTGGTGCGATATGCTGGAGCTGATAGCTGTCTCCTGTGGGACTAACCCAGTGGCTGGTCTCATACTGGTGACTTCAAGCCCAGACAGTGGCCCCACCACCCTCAGGGCCCTTTGAAACCCTCCCAGGAACATTGGGTAGATGCAAATAATTCAGCCCAATGCTTGGGACAACAGCATCAAAGCTCTACTTGGAGACCCAAGCATCAGGTGCTGGCAGGGGTTGTCCACTTTGTGCAGAGGAGTGAAGGGGAGAGTAGGACAGATTTCTACCTTCATGGTTTGCAGGAGAAGCTCCAAAACTTGTCTGCCATGCAGACTTCGAGGCAAAGAATTAATTTGTTTAAGCCATGGGAATTTTTTTGGTTTGGAAACTGCCGGAGGGATTTTGAACCTCCAGGGCTTTCAGTTCCAAGTGCAACAATTACAAGTTTGGGGTTATTTAGTGGACTCTGCATAGCTGTTTTTCCTCTTTCCTCGTTCCAGCCTACCTTCTAATTAATTTCCTTTAATTGCTTTTAATTTCCTTTCCTCCTTATTTCTTCCTTCCTTCTAACGAGTGCTGTCATCTTTTAATCTGCCTTTCATGTTGGAGACTCTATATTTGATTTCTTTTCACCCACATTGTATCTTGCAGCTATTTCGTTCCTGGAGAGCTCCAGCTCAGGAGATAAAATTTAGAGTGGATTCAGAGAACCTAAAAGGATCGTATGCTTCATGGGCTTTCTCTTTAGTAAGCCAGGAGATAAACAGAACATCATAAAAGCTCCATGCTCCTTGGAAAAGGGCCATTTTCCACCACCTGTATTTTTGTGGGGCCATCATCCCATGGGTGCTCTCAGTCACTGGTGACAAGGTACAGAGCCTCCTGGGTGTCTGAGGCTGAAATGGGCTCTCAGGGTGACGCACTGTCTTCTTGTTGGGTTTACTCAACTCTGGCATCGTGCACCCAAAAATCTGCCCCTGCTGGAAGAGCCAGCAGTGGAGCTTTGGAGCTGGGATGGAAGGGACACGGGGATCATAGAATCCCGGACTGTTTTGGGTTGGAAGGGACCTTAAAGATCATCCACTTCCTATGAGCACGGATACCTCCCACCAACCCAGGTTGCTCCAAGCCCCATCCAACCTGGTCTTGAATTAGGATGGTGGCAGAGTGCTGTTCTTGACCAGATGAAGATCTTGCCCCATTTTAACATTTTGACATAGGTCTCTGGAAGCTCTTGGGTTTATTTTGTGCTAAAGGGTGCAGCATGTTTTGACAGGCTGAGAGTTTGGGTTGTTCAGCCTGGAGAAGAGAAGGCTCCAGGGAGACCTTAGAGCACCTTCCAGTGCCTGAAGGGGCTCCAGGAAAGCTGGGGAGGAACTTTGGACAAGGGCATGGAGGGATGGGATAATTGGGAACAGTTTCAAACTGGGAAAGGAGAGATTTAGATTGGACATGAGGAAGAAATTCTTTGGTGTGAGGGTGCTGAGCCCCTGTCCCAGGTTTCCCAGAGAAGCTCTGTCTCCTTTTTTGGGTTGAAAGTGTTATATTTGAGGATATAAAATTTAAACCTCTGTAGCCTGGTACTAAATATGCCCTGGAGAGGGATCTGTGCAATCAGCTCTGTGGGGGGGGATGGAGGGTTTAGGTAATAGTGTAGGTTTGGGACTCAAGGTGAAGATTCTTGTCTGATGACAGAGGCAACCTGGTGAAGATTATTCAAGATGGAGGTCTCTCACTGGCTTTTTTTCTCTGAAATCCCCTTTCTGCTGTTGGGGTCTGTCCTTTATGCAAACCACCCAAGCAGTGACACAAGACCTGACTTGATCATTCCACGGTCTTGCACCTCACCTGATGTGTAGATCCAGAGTGGGATTCCCAGAAGAAGTGCCTGATCTTCCAAGTTTCTTGGGTTGAGAGCAGGAAGGTGGAAAATCCAGGTGATGCTGGCTTGGTGGTCTGGGAAGAGTCTGGTTTCCCATCCTCTGAACAGATTGTTGTATTCTGTAGTGGAACAAAGCAATTAGATGCCTCTGATTACCGAGAAGTGGGTGTGAGCCGGTATCAAATCCACCTGTGCCCAATTAGGGCAGGCCCCCTATTGAGCATGTGCAAGACCAGGGGGCCAATAAAAGGTGAAACTCACAGCCACAGACTAGCTCACTCTCAAGCACTGTATTACCTTCATTGTGCCACTAGCACTCATTGCCCTCAAGGTGAGGCTCTCGTGGCGCAGCTGGTTAAGACCCAGTACTGAAATGCCGAAGGCCCCGGGTTCGAGACATCACAGAGAGCCTCACCTTGGAGGCGATGAGCACTAGTGGCACAATAAAGGTAATACAGTGTTCGGGAGTGAGCTAGTCTGTGGCTGTTTCACCTTTTATTGGTCCCCTGGTCTTGCACATGCTCAATAGGGGGCCTGCCCTAATTGGGCACAGGTGGATTTGATACCGGCTCACACCCACTTCTCAGTAATCAGAGGTGTCTGATTGCTTTGTTCCACTACAGTATTCTTAGGGAGTTTTGAGAAAGTAGTCTTCTCCAACAAAACAAAAAGCTCCATTTGTACTAAAAATTTAGAAGATGGGTCTCCTGGGCAGCATTGCAAGTTCTGCAAAGAAGCTTGGTGTTGGAAATGCAGTTTTTAGGAAGAGAATTTCTGGAAATCTCCAGAGCTTTTTCTGGTGGCTTCCAATTTGTGCTGCTGTTGCCACTTGCCTGCTGTCTGCCCTTGTCCCCTTGACTCTCTGAACTTCTTCCAGATGTGCTGAGGCTTAGAGCTAGAGGGAGTTTGTCAGATGATCTTTCTTAGTTTGTTTGCAGGATATGGTCAGTGTTTGTCTGGTCTGCTCTGCTTAAGCAAACTCATGTCTTGATGTCCCTCTTGCTCCCAAGGGCATGGAAGCACCATGCTGTCTTCCCCCTTTTTCCTTAGCTCTGTCCCAGCATCATCATTCAGTGGTGGTGACTAAAAGGCAGGGAGTCTGCTCCCTGCTCGTCATTTCCAGGAGATGCAGCAACAAGTTACATCCTGGTGGTGATATTTTGCTGGCAGCAGGATAGATCCTGTAACCCCCCTTTCTGGGAAGTTTTATTGGCTTTTTCCTTGCTCTTCTCCCCCAGGTGGTTCCTGCAGCCCTCACCACCATCCTTGGTGTGCAGCAGGGTGCATCTGAGGTGGAGCAGGATCTTTCTTGAAAACCATGTGAGCCTAAATGATGGGATTGCCTACAGTGGAGTGTTTTATTTTGGGGAAAAGAGCATTTTGCGATTGTGGAAGACATTGTAAGGTGTTCTCAGGATATGCAAAACTGATCAGGATTCTTAGGGAAGGAGCCAGGGCTTAGGGAGGGATTTGGGTGGTCTAGGGAAGAACATGCAAGGGAAAATTGTAGTGTAACAAGGCAACCAGGTGCCCCTAATTGCCAGGGAGTGGGTATGAGCTTGTGTTAAGCCCACCTGTGCCTAATTAGGGTGGGCCCCCACTGTGCATGAGCAGGACCAGGGGGCCAATAAAAGGTGAGGCCTGAGACACAAACTCAGCTCAGCCCGGAGCTAGCCAGCAGAGAGGCCAGTTGCTCTTGGAGTAGCAGCACCGATCTGGGCTAGTCAACTCTGAGAGCCATAGGCTTAGAGCATTGCTTGTGAGTCTCTGCTGGAACAGCTGGTTGGACCTTGAAGCGCTGTTCCCTAAGAGAGGTTCGTCTTGCTACAGAAAATAAAAGGGAAAAAGGAATAAAAGCAGATTCCCTGGATTTTGGGATAAGGAGTGGCTTTTCTTCATAATGTGTGACAGAGCTGGGGTGCTTGGCCCTCATCCATGCTGAGGGGCAGCAGTTGGCTGGGCCACCACCATGGGGAGCTCTATAAATCACTTTCCTGCTTCCTGAGGACCATGGAAAAGAGCTGAGGGAGCAGGGATGGATGGAGGAGATGCTCCTGGTGCCTTTCAAGATCACAGGGATCACTTGGCAGTTTGGTTTGGTTCTTCAGGTGTTTAATTGTTTAATCCCTGAGGGCTGTGGAGCTTATCTCCTGCTTCCCCAGCCCTACCAGAAAGCATGCATTATGTATGGCCACTAAAACTCTTCCCCCTCTTGCTTCTGATTAGGGAGAAATTTTAGGTTCCCCAGCCAGATTCTGCAGCTGGTGATATCTCTGAGGCTTTGATGCCCCCAGCAGAATTTGGTCAAGGATGCATCACCAAGTGCAGGTGCTCTGCAGCAGCCTAACCTCAGCGCCAAAGCTCCTGCTTATCCAAAGCTTGGATTTCACAGAAGATTTCCAAACTCTGAGACTTGCCTCAAATCACTTGCAGAATTATTTTTTTTCCCCAGTCCTCCCAAGCTTTGGGCAAGGCACGTGTTCCAGGTGCTGCTTCCTATGGATCAGAGGCCAACCAGCAGTTAACCAGGGCTCACCTGCTAAAAATGAACAAAGCCCAGTTCAGGAGTTTTGTTTCCTGCAAAGAAAAGGTCTATTTCAGTCGAGTTTGTCTCTGAAGGGCTGTCAAACCTCAGGAACTCCTCACTGCCTCTCCACTCTTTAATTTTGATTTAGTTTTGTTTGTTGTTTGGTTTTTTATTGCATTGAAATTGCATCAGAGGCCTCTTATAGTAGGAAGCCAGAAATATTCAGAAGAGCAGGTGGAATTTGGAGGTCTCCTCCTGTACAGCAGATGAGGATGTGTGCCTGGGAAGTGATGCAAACTTGACCTGCATGATTTTTTAGCAGTAAGCTCTGAGAAGCCCCGTCACAGACATATGAAAACATTGATGTCCAGCACCATAGACCTTCCTTAGGTCATTTATTGTGTTATAGACTGGGTTGAGTTGGAAGGGACTATCGGGAAGAACGCAATGGACAACACACAGATTAATGTAATCAAAGTATTGCTGTTTATTGAGAGCAGCAGTAGCCCTTTTATACACAGTCAGGCTGATAACATAATATAAGCATATTGCTGACTGGTACAACACATTCTTCATATGCCCCAGGGCACTTTCTAACTGGTTAAATACAATTGTTTATGTGCTGTCTATGCGATGCTTTCCCATCCTGTTATTCTTTTCTGCTGCCAACTCCCTTATCTTTTGCACCTAGCTGATCTTTTAGTAACCTTGTGTCGTGATCTGCTTATTATTTTATATATTGATTAGGAGGATAAATCAGCCACTACCCAGAGATGACGCTCGAATTACAAAATAACAAGACTGTTGGATTTAAAATTAGTTACAAGGGTTTATTTCTAAAAATAGGGAAAGCTGGTTTACTGGTAATAAGGCCTTTGTATAAAGTAATCACCTTAACTCAAGGGTCGTTAAAAATAAAAAAGAGAGAAACAAAAGAGAGAAATTGTCACCGCCGGCGCAGGGCCTGGCCTCGGGCTGGGGGTTGCTCCTGGCTCTCCGCCGTTCGAGCCGCTGCTCTGTCTTTTCGTAGATGGAAACCGAAGTGCCGAGCTGGGGGAGCGTCTGGACTAAGAAGCCCACTTTTCCGTCTTTTCCTAGGGTTTTTTATACCCCAAAAAGAAAGAGGGTTCCCTTCATTGAAGATGGCCCTGATACATACAAATCTCCAGGCTTCCTGGGATGAGTCATTTCTTATCTTTGTTTCCTGGAGTCCTGCTAGGTTTGGGCGACCTGATAAATAACCTTATCTCTAGGTGTCTGTCAGGCATACATTGAGGTAAACATATGGCAATTACAAGCCGGATGAACGGAAAATGAAAAAAAACTGATTCAAGAGACACATTTTATATTTTTGGTTCCACATGTATACCACACCTTGCAGCTGGGCCTCAAGGCCCATAGCTCACTCTGGCTAAAGCTAAATAGTCAGGATTGCTCACATGTCTGTTTTCTTCTAAAGTCTCCAACAATTCCCCCTTTTTGGTTTTGAGCAATCCAGACTTGCTTCATGGCATGAGATAACGTACTAATGATACATCGCCATAAACAAGATCCTAATAATACAAAAGCAATAATAACTAATAGAATTGATAAGCCTTCTCTAATTAAATCTCTAAGCTATCCCCCTACTCCAAAGCGGTTTAACTAGTCATCTAACCCAGTATGTGCAACAGTTAATTTTTCATGTTATCTTAATTGTATTTGGTTGTGAATCAACTCCGAATGATCAGACAAGTTCATGCAACACATTCATCAAAGTCTTCACAAACATAACCTAAAAGCTAACAATAAAAAGTCAGTGGCAGCACGATATTGTAAAACTGCATGTCTGACACTATCAGCATCTTTTAGCATCTCTGTTAAAATATCAGAAGTTCATCTGCTTAGCAGTGCAACAGGGTAGTTTGTGTATTTCATGATTTTTATCAATCATTGGCAAGAGCTTTTCCCACTGCTACATGTGGGACAAATGAAGCAGCAAGAATCCTTTCTGCTGTACCCCAAATGTCAAATTTGTCATTACATTCTGGGCCCAATTGTTGTATTGAGCATTTTGATCAAAAGTGTTGTTGTTTACTTATCAGTGCTCTCATGAGGTCATATGCTCTTTTCCTTTTTTTTTTCCTTTCTTTTCTCTGCCGTGGTGTCTGCAGCAGGGCTCATTTTCTGAGCAGCAGCAGGGTCTGTGGGGGTAGAGACAGCAGCTGTAACAGATACACTGGCAATGCTCACCGGCCATATCTGAGTTGTGCCCTTGCATGAGGGGGGGCGAGAAGCGGCTGCAGAGGCAGGAGTTGGAGTGCTCTCTTTACAAGGGGCAGCTCACGCTCTCCAATCAGCAACTCTCGATCTCCAAAAAGGCATACTAATTCTCATTATTTTGGTTTTTGTCTTACTCCTCACCAACATATAAGAAAAATTAACAACACCCAGCAGCAGATTCAGAAATGAAATGTTATTGTAGCAAGACAAACCTCTTTTAGGGAACGGTGCTTCAAGGTCCAACCAGCTGTTCCAGCAGAGACTCACAAGCAACGCTCCAAGCCTATAGCTCTCAGAGTTGACTAGCCCCAATCAGTGCTGCTACTCCAAGAGCAACTGGCCTCTCTGCTGGCTAGCTTGGGACTGAGCTCTGCCTGTGTCTTAGGCCTCACCTTTTATTGGCCCCCTGGTCCTGCTCATGCACTATGGGGGCCCACCCTAATTAGGCACAGGTGGGCTTGACACAAGCTCATGCTCACTTCCTGGCAATTAGTGGCACCTGGTTGCCTCATTTCACTACATTTCCCCCCTCTTTTTTTTTTTTTTTTTTGTGAAGAACTACCATGACAATTGTAATAAGTACATAATAAACACAAATACAACAAAAATGACAATTCCTCTCTCTTTTTTTTTTTTTTGTTTTTTAAGTTTTTAAGGGTTTTTTTATTTGGTTTTTTTGGGGTTTTTTTTGGGGGGTTGGTTTTTTTGGGGGGTTGGGGGTTTGGGCTTTTTGCTTTTTTTTTTTTTTGTTAGAAGAACACAAACAACAAGTAAGAAAAATTATACGATGTCCAAATAATTTGGCAAGGTTATTCAGTTTGACGTGCTGAATGATGCACCGTTGTCCATTAGGGGTCTGGTGGCTGCAGGGCGTGTCCATTTACTGGGTACCCAAAGAGGTCCGGAGTCTGTGGAAACACAGCTATAACCTCTTCGGGTAAACAGTAGTGGCTTGGGCCCTACCCACTGACCTGTAGATGGATCCTTGTAGTTGATTTGGACTTCTGGCATGCGGTTGATTTTCTGGGACAAGTAGTGGAGTAACACAGGGGGTTGCTGGGAATCGCGGCTTAGACTAAGAAAATCCAGTGTAAAAAGCACTTTGCTAAGCCGCATCTGTGGGTCCATGTCTTTGCTGTCTTTTTGTTTTTGTAGATATGTCTTCAAGGTGCGATTAGCTCTTTCCACTATCTCCTGGCCTGTAGACGAATGAAGGATTCCTGTAATGTGTTTTACTCCCCAAGTAGCAAGAAACTGCTTGACTTTTCCGCCTGTATAAGCAGGCGCATTGTCGGTTTTTACTACTTGAGGGACCCCCATAACAGCAAAGCAATTGGTCAGGTGACGGACCACATGTAGAGCCTTCTCCCCTGTCTGAGCTGTCGCCCAGAGCATGCCCGAAAAGGTGTCTATCGTTACATGGACGTACTTGAGTTGTCCGAATTCTGGAATGTGGGTGACATCCATCTGCCAGATCTCTCCCACCTGCAGCCCGCGTGGATTGACTTCCACTCCTAGGGCAGGGCCAAATTGCACGCACTGAGGGCATGCTTTAACAATCCCTTTTGCATCTTCCCATGGAATTGCAAACATGCGCTTCAACGCCCTGGCATTTTGAGGGAATAAGGAATGGCTGTTTTGAGCCTTCGCGAACTGACTTATGGGACCCTGTAATCCTAGGCTGACCAGGGAGTCAGCCCTTGCATTTCCTTCTCCTAGGCCCAAAGACGTTTTATGGCTGCGGATATGCAAGATGCAGCACAATTGTGTGCGAATTTTCAGCATACGCTGTAATGCAAGAAAGAGCTCCAATAGCCGCTGGTTTTGCACTGGCTTGACAAGAGCATCCTTGATACGGTTCGCCACTCCTACCGCATACTGTGAGTCGGAGACGATGTTAAGGGGGACATGTCGCCATTGCGTTAAGGCCCAAATGATAGCCAGTAGTTCCAGAGTCTGCAGGCTGTCTTAGTCGGTGCCCGGAATCAGGTGTTGCTTCCACTGTCCCTTATCCTGCCATACGCAGGCAGTCGTTTTTGACTTTTTTCCGGCATCAGTGAATACTGTGATACCAGGCACTGGGCGCTCTGAAACAATCGGTCGCTCTATCCAATGGAACTGGCTGATGGCCTGTAGGCGCCTGTGTTTTGGGCCTCCATGATGGATTTCCCCAGAGTATTCGAACAAGGCGAGTTGTAGAGGTGTAGAGCGTTGCAGCAACCAATTAAAATCAATTGTTTTGATAGGGATGCTGATCCATCCTGGCTCTTGACCATCTACTTCAAGGCAACGCTGTCGTCCCTTTCATATCAGGAATGCTGTTATCTCAGTTTGTTGCCAGATACCTTTCTGGGCCGTGTGTGGTGGAAATAGCCATTCCAAGTGGCTATCGAATCTGATTTCTGAGAGCTCTGATTGTGGTTTTTGTCACGGTTGTCATGGTGGTGTTCCCCATTTTCCTTTTGCCAATTAAAATCCTGTAACAGCAGTGTGAATGGGAATGAAGGGTGATTACGTACCCAGACTCCAATGGCTTGAGTGGCATCTCGACGATCTGCAAAGCCGGTTGTCAGTTTGTGGACGACCCGTTTTAACGCATTGGTATGGTTATCTGTCCTGTCCACTAACGCACTTGGTTGCGTGCCCCGTAATAGGGACAAAAAGGGGTGGATGTCCGTGTTGGTGAGACCTATAATGGGTCGAATCCATTAAAGCTCGCCCACTAGCTTTTGGGCATCATTCAATGTTTTAATCGAGCTTATCACTTCTAGTTTTTGCAGTCTCACCATGGCATGAGTGACTTGACACCCTAAGTAGCTCCAGGGCGATTGTGTTTGCACTTTCTCAGGAGCTAATATTAGTCCTTTTGTCTTCAATTTGTCGGTCAATATTTGACTAAAGTTGTTGGGGAACGGGGCTTCCTGGCAAAGCAGTATTTCATCCATATAGTGGTATATTAGTGTTTCCGGCATTTCTTTTCGGATCGGCGAGAGTGCCCATGCCACATATATTTGGCATATCGTTGGGGAATTTCTCATCCCTTGGGGCAACACTACCCATTCGTATTGCTTCGCAAGTTCGCTTTTGTTGATCGATGGGATGGTGAATGCGAAGCGAGCTGTGTCTTCAGGATGTAGGGGAACAGTGAAAAAACAATCCTTAAGGTCAATTAGAAAGAAGGTGCCAGCCTCTCGGTAACATTGTGAGTAGGGGCAGCCCAGGTTGGAGGGCGCCCATTGGCCACATCTGGTTGTTGACCTTGCGCAAGTCGTGCAATAGTCGCCATTTTCCTGTCTTTTTTGGAACTACGAAGATGGGCGTGTTCCAAGGACTGACAGACGGCTGGATGTGTCCTGCATCCAGCTGCTCCTTTACCAGATGGCTGGTGATTTCTAGCCGCTCTTTGGGTAGGGGCCACTGCTCCACCCAGACAGGGGTGTCTGTCTTCCACTGCAGTCTGGGAGTTGGCGGCACTTCTGCAGTGGCCCTTATTGAAAATGTTGAGGGGGTTGGATGGGTTTGGGGATGGAGAGAACGGCCCCTAGTTGGCTCATCACTTCCCTGCCAACCAACCCTCCAAGTTGTCCTGGTAGCAGCAACACATAGGGACGTACGGTTACCGCTTGTCCTTCGGGAAACTGTAATTGCACTGGTTTAAGGGCCTGAAAGGGGGTGGAACCACCACCTATTCCCTGGACGGCATCGTGGGCAGTGATAAGGTTCCAATGACGAGGCCATACATTAAGGTTGATTACTGTAACATCAGCCCCGGTGTCCATCATCATGGAAAGGGTCTTGACCTCTTTTCCAGCGGTCAGCTTCACAATAATGATGGGCCTTGTCCTCATCTGTTGCACTAAGGTTACCAGAGTGCTTCCAGAAGATCCAAAGCCCTGACTGCCTTGTGCCACAGGGGCGTTCTTTCCCAGATTCATTTTTGGGAGGAGGACCAGTTGTGCTAGCCGGGTTCCTGCTTTGATTATCAGGGGGGCATTAATGTAAAGCAAGTAATCATGATCTCCCCTGTATAATCCGCATCTATAACTCCTGGGAGCACAATAAGTCCTGCAACTCCAGTGGAAGAACAGCCCATTAGTAAGGCTCCAACTGTGCTATTTTCTTGGTATATTGGTCCACGAATTCCCGTCGGTATCCGGTACACCTGTGTTGTCGTCAGCGTGACATCTATTGCTGAGGGCACATCGATGCCCAGGCTTCCCCTTGTGGCTGGGGCGGGGAGCTGGTGTAGAGCGCTGGCCCAGCTACTTGTGTCATGGCACGGGGCCCTTGCGCGCTGCGTCTTCCGTTTTTTGCAGACCTACATGCCAGGTTGTTGTGGTTGTCTCTCTGGCATCAGTCACACCACACTGTGGCTGAGCAAGCTCTTGCTGAGTGGCCTGTGGCTCCACATCGAGAACAGACAGGGGTGGATTTTCTTGATCGATTTCTCCTTCTGTATCGATTTTCCCTTCTGTCTAGTTTTTGCGCCACTGCCGCGAGGAGCTTTTGGGTGGGTTCCAGGGCAGCGGCAAAGGCACTGGCCATGCTTTGGTTTTGTTGTGTTTGGGTGGCCTTGGAAGCCACCTCTAGCATCTCCGAGACGTCAGCCGTTTTTGGTAGAGTGGAGAACAGCGACTTCATTCTCGGATTCGCATTTTCAAACGCCAGCAGCTTAAACATGGATTCCTTCTGCTCTGCTCCCAGCTTGGATTGAGCCACGATAGACTGCCAGAGTCTATCAACAAAATGTTGAAAAGGCTCATTCATCCCTTGCTTAACGGCAGTAAATGAAGGGACTGGAGTAGGCTCTGGAACCACGTAAAAGGCTCGGCGGGCTAGGTGCGCAGCAATGTGGTGGAGCACAGTCGGGAACTGCAGCTGGACTTGGACATCTGCATAGCGTCCCGAGCCCGTGAGCATCTCAGCGGTTATCCCTGACAGTGGATCCCCGGGTGCTCGAGGGCGGTTTGCCTCTGCTTGGGCCAGGCGCTCCCATTCTTTGGCCCAGACAATCTGCTGGGAGGGGGTGAGCAGGTACCTGGCCAGATTGCAGCAGTCGTGGGGGCAATTGGTGTCAGCAGTGAAGAGCCAATCCAGGACGGCCTGACCACTCTCTGATTTTAATCCTCCCTCTCTCAGGGTCTTCTTGGCTTGCTGTAAGGTTTTCCAACTGTGCTGTTCAAATTGAGGTGGCCCATTGTTATCGTGCAGAACAGGGCAAGCAACAGTGCTGGCCTCCCAATCCCCTTCGAGAATAGCATCACGGATGAAGCCAGACCATCTTCTGGGTTGGGGTTTATCAGCACCTTTGATGCCTTGGTTGTTCTATCTTGATAACAACAGGGTTGGAATGTCCTCCTCCTCATCATCAGGGAGGGTGGATGGGTCTTGATATTTATGGAAAGACGAGCGTTGTTCTATGTCTGTCATCCTCTTTTCTAAGGATTTCATGGCCTGATTTGTTTGTTCCAGGAGGGCTTTTATTTTGTCCTCCAGGCCCATGGGTGCAGCTGGTGGGGTGGCTGCTTCTTTCCCATGCTCTTTTTCTGAGCTGGGAGGTGGCAGTAGGGAGGGTTTCAAGCAGCAGCTGGGGCCGCCCATCTCAGGGGCATGGGCTGTTGGCATCTTCACATTCTTTTGTTCGTTTCTTTCGGTGCTCGGAACAGGTGCTTCCTTTTCTTCCTCCGGCCCGATATCCGATAGAAACTCGGCTATGGAATGGTGCAGCTTCCCTCTCATGCCCTTGATGGCAAGGCTGTTGTCCCTTAGTCCTAGGAACGCCTTCCGGGTTTTTCCATCTTCAGGAGGAGGGGTGGGTAGTGGAGGTGCTGTGGGGACAACACTGGATCCTGCTTCTGGTGGTGGTGCTCTAGTGTCAACGCTAGCTTTCGGCGGGAGTGCTGCAATGGCGGTGATGGCAGCTTCCGCCTCGGCTTTTATTTCTTTTAGGGCATTGATCACCACTCCCCAGGTACCGTCTAATCCAGTTATGTTTTTATTCATTTCTTGAGTATGGAGATCTCCCAATAGGTTATTGACCTCCTGCCAGAGTTCCCACGCAGCCGCAGATGACGGGGAGGAGGAAAGCTCTTGCTCCTTCGTTAGAGTCACCAGCTTCTCATTAACAGGGGTGCTTGCTGACAATCCCATCTTTTCCTTTTTCTTGGTCAATCAGTGGTAGGGAAGGAACGGTAGTGGATCTTCTTGCCCAACTCCTTGGGTTTTCTGTTAATGCTGGTTTGCGCCGGACTGGATCCCTTTTTTTCTGATTCATCTGAGCATGGGCTAGATCGAGGTCTATACCCGCATTCTCCACCACATGTAGCAAGACAAACCTCTTTTAGGGAATGGCGCTTCAAGGTCCAACCAGCTGTTCCAGCAGAGACTCACAAGCAATGCTCCAAGCCTACGGCTCTCAGAGTTGATTAGCCCAGATCGGAGCTGCTACTCCAAGAGCAACTGGCCTTTTTGCTGGCTAGCTCAGGACTGAGCTCTGCCTGTGTGTTAGGCCTCACCTTTTATTGGCCCCCTGGTCCTGCTCATGCACAGTGGGGGCCCATCCTAATTAGGCACAGGTGGGCTTGACACAAGCTCATGCTCACTTCCTGGCAATTAGTGGCACCTGGTTGCCTCATTTCACTACATGCTATTGCTACTAAAATCTGGTGGAGTCAGCCCGAAAGAAGATGAAGTGGTACAATCTCCCAAACCAAAACTGCAAGTATAATTACCAACCAAGTTTTTTTTATCTCTGTATGAAACACTACTGCACCATGCACCACAATATACATCAGTATTGAGGACCATATTGCAATGATGGTCCTTAAGAAGCTTTATCTGCTTCTAGCATTCGCTCAGAAGTTTCTAACAATTGAGCTGCTGTAGCACCTTTTGGGAGTAGTCCTAATGCATGTTTAGTTTTTTCATTAGCATTGTCATATGCTGACATATAAAAAAATTTTGGTTTCATCTCTTCTGACAAATCGAGATGTGATATTACCACTGAATATAAGCGATGCACAAATTTTGAATATGGCTCTGCTCCCCTTGGTTTAATATTTGTAAATGAAAGGGATTGCTTGTGCAGGATCATGAACAGTTTGCAAAGCTTTATATGCCAATTCTTGTGAAAGTTGTAACACTTCAGTTTGAAACCATGCCTGCAAATCTGCATGTACAAAAGGATCAGCACCGAGTAACATTTGTGCTTGCACTCTGTGTAATGCATTGGTGTTCTGTCTAGGAATCACAGCTGTGTTTTCACACAGCATTTGCCATTTATGATGAAATTGCAATTGTTGAGAAGGAGTTAACAGAGTATTAATGAGCATTTTTGTGTCATATGGCATCAACAATTGAGCAGTAAAAAGATGTTGAAAAAGAGATTGAGTAAATGATGATTTCAAACCGTACTGCTTAATGGCAGCTTTGGCCTCTTTTATCATTTTCCAATCTAATGCGACCCATTTCCCCCCTCCTCCTGGTCCCACAATCACTGGAAAAGCCATTGGACCCATGTTGGGAACCATTTCTCCTTCAACTATAACATTTCGAATAATTCCCTTCAATCTAGTTACCGGATCCATTCTCCAACCCCCCCACTATCCCCCCCACCACCCTCCCCTCCCCATGTTGGATCTGTAAGAGGTGGAGCAGTGGGTGTTAAAGGGTTAAGGGAAGTAGGAGCAGGAATAGGGAACGGATCAGGGGGTAAAAATGGATTAGTGCCCCTGGGTTGTTTGCAGTGTTCCCCGGAGCAAAAGCTAGGGTTTTTTTCAGGGGTATACTCATCCTTGGTCTCCAGTTCTTTCAGTTTCTTCAGCAGTTCCCTTAGTTGCTTGTCTCTGAGTCCCAGCTCTCCTTTTGGTTGTTGCTCTATATCAGGATTGCTGGTGTTGACAGGGGAAGCAGAGGATAGATTGATGGCAACCGTGGTTGAGAAGATAAATCAGGTGGTGGAGGTGGGGAGGAAGGAGGCGGCAGAGTGGCCGGGAGCCGCGGCAGGCAGGTGGAAGGGGGGGGATCTGCATCGTGAGATTCCTCACCCGTGTTCTCCAGCTTCTCTCCCTCTGGGTCCTCCAATGATTCTGGTGGTGGCAGGGTTTTCAGTCGCTTTTAGTTTTGGTTTTGCTTCTTGGTCCCGTTTTTACTTTTCGGCCGAACCACAGGGTCAAATGGCACAGTTGGCTGAGCTTGAATTAGTATAGCCCCTGCTGGTGCTGATGGGGGTATTTTAGGTGTCTCAAATAACTGTTTAGAGGTTGAGTCCATATTTTGAGCATTTGTCTGTACTGGGAGATCAGGTGTTAAGGGAGCAAACACTGAGGCTTCTGCTGCCCTCTCACTTTTCATTTCTTTTAATGTGTCTCGAATCAGCCTCCACAACGTGGCTAATTTTCCAGCCTCCTTAGGTCCTTTGCTAATTTCATCGCATAGAGACTTCCCAATTTCTTCCCACGTTTCCAGCTCGAAAGCTATACCAACAGTGGGGATCAAGGCTCTCTCTTTAGCCCACTGTAGCAGCTCATGGAGCTCTTTCGAATTACTAGGAATCCCTCTCTTAGAGAGCATACTACCTAGTAACGGCACTGCTGCCTCTCTCCACATTTCCCTCAGGTTTGCAGTGCCAACCTTACAGGGGTGAGTGGCCAGCTCACTTCCAGCTCCTGCCATGATTGCCAAGCAGTGCCAACTCCCGTCCGCGTTTCCCGACATCCAGATAAACCCTCTTGTGAAGCAACTACCAGCATTTCAGAGTCCCAGTTTGGGCACCATTTGTCGGGAAGAGCACAGTGGACAACACGCAGATTAATATTGTTGGTGGTAGTTCAGGGGCAATTTCTTTTAATAAGGGACATTGGCTGAGCTTCATTTATCAGCTGTTAAAAATCTCCAGAAGGGCATGGACTAAATACAGGAATATGTGAAGAATGGAGAAAAGTCTCAATGTGAAGAAGCTGCTTCTGTCCCTGACCTCAAAAAAAACGGTAGAACCTTTGTATGTTACAAAGGTACAACCTTTTTAATGTTTCTGCTACAACATTAATTTTTTTTCCTGTAGCTGTCTCAGAAAACCAGGGTTTTGTTGTCTTCTGTCTCTCATGTCTCCCATGACAATGCTGGGACACTTGCTTTTGTGCCCTGGACAATGGGAGTGCAGTTGGCATTCAGCCAAAGCCAGACCTGTTCTGCACCTCACGTGGCTTTGAGCTCAAATAAAGATTTGGATTCACTTGAGGAGTGAATCAAAAGGAGGAACTTGAGCCTCCTGCCTACAAGTACCTTGCTGTGAGAGCAAGGAGTATAAACATGGAAGTTTTTGTTTTGTGTGTAGTTGAATGCAAAGCTGGAGAAGTCGGTGTTTCAGACCTCCTGCAGCCCTGTTCTGGGTCTCAGTGGAAGGTGGAAGGATGTTTTGGATTTAGATCCTTTAGAAAGCCAGGAAAAGAGTGGAAGTTTGTGTTGGCTGTCCTATGTAGTGAAATGAGGCAACCAGGTGCCACTAATTGCCAGGGAGTGAGCATGAGCTTGTGTCAAGCCCACCTGTGCCTAATTAGGGTGGGCCCCCACTGCACATGAGCAGGACTAGGGGGCCAAGAAAAGGTGAGGCCTAAGACACAAACTCAGCTCACACTGAAACTCACAACCTCAGCATGCTTGGCTTTAAGTGGTGCTTTCAGCACTGCACTACCTTCAGTGCTCCACTAGAGCTCCTCACCATCAGGGTGAGGCTTGAGTGGCGCAACTGGCTAGCACACAGTACACACAACCCGAGCAATGCTCTGGGGCTGTGGGTTCGAGACCCTTTTATTGGCCCCCTGGTCCTGCTCATGCGCAGTGGGGGCCCACCCTAATTAGGCACAGGTGGGCTTGACACAAGCTCATGCTCACTCCCTGGCAATTAGTGGCACCTGGTTGCCTCATTTCACTACAGTCCTAGGCAGGTTGGTTGTCCTGTTTCTTGGCTTTGTCTTTGGTGCTGAGTGCTTTCAGTCTGAGTAAATTACAAGGGTGTGTAGTGATTGGATGAAAAGAAATGGTTTTAAGCGGAAAGAGGCGAGGTTTAGGTCAGATATTAGGAGGAAATTCTTTGGTGTGAGGGTGCTGAGCCCGTGTCCCAGGTTTCCCAGAGAAGCTGTGGCTGCCCCATCCCTGGCAGTGTCTCAGGTCAGGTTGGATGGGGCTGGTGGGAGGTGTTCCTGCCCATGGCAGGGGGATTGGAACTGGATGAACTTTAAGGTTCTTCCAATCCAAACCACACTGGAAAATGACAGCAGGAAAAAGGAAAAGCAGGAAAAAACAACCCTCCTGAGGTATCCCAGCAAAATGGGGATCCTATATCCAGATATAGGTAAAGTTGGTACAGTGCTGGTGGTGCTTGGGGACAGGTTTTCCTGGCCTTGACTGATTCAAAAGCACTTTGCTTCCTCAGCCACTCCAGAGAGGTCACACCAGCATGATGGATTGGTCACATCCAATGATGGATTAAAGCCTAATGGTGCCCATTTTCCTTTAGACACTCTTTCTCCAAGCTGACTCAAAACCAGGGAGTCTTCTAGAATGGTGGTTGTAGGCAGCTCCATCACATTGAAGAGACCAAGTGAGTGTTGCAGTGGCCTGAGAGCTCTGCTGTGTCCCACCACCAGCTGAGTGGAAAGCAAGCATGGGTGTGACCACTCTTGTGTCCCCAAAACCCTTGGCCAAGGCTTTTTGTTGATGGATGTGCCTATCCCCTTGAGTATTACTCATCTGGAAAGGGGTTGGGAGACAATGACTTTGGTTGTCTTTGATATCAGGTTTTGTCATGCCACCAAAGCCTTGCAAATCACTCATGGCCTGACATAGTTGTCTGTGGATGTGTGTCTGTCCCCCGCCCCCACCCAATTAGGGTTTGCCTCAGCTGCGCATGATCAGGATTGGGGGGCCAATAAAAGGGGAGCTTCTGAACACATGCTCAGCTCACTCTGGAGCAGCCAAAGGAGGAAGTTAGCTGAGTCTGGAGCAGAAGCACCGAATGAGGCTAGCTGAGTCTAAAGGCAGCAAAATCGGAGCACTGACTGTGCACCTTGGTGAGAACACCTCTTTGGCTTCGAAGCGCCGTACCCCAAGAAAGGTTTGCCTATCTACATTAGTATAACCTCTTTTCATATATGATATTTTCAGAAGGTGGAAATGTCTGTGGGCCTGTGATGTTGGCTGGAGATCAAATTTTGGGAATGTACAGAAGAGGATCATGTCTAAGGGTATCTCAGCAGCAAAGTCTGGATCACAAAAGCAGTGAACTTCCAGCGTGCATTAATTAAGAAGTTGAATTTGGGAAAACCTGGGCTATTCATAAGTTGGCAACTGGAAATGTTCAAAATCCCCAAGGGGAGTTAATTTATTTGGAATGTCCAGGCATTTCATTTGTAATGTGTCATCTTGGAAATGCCAAAACATTCTTTTGCTGACATCTCAATGGAGCTTTTCAACTTTTTGTTTGGAAATGACAGTTTGCAGTTAAAAAGAGGAAAGGTTAAACAAGGCTTAGAAGCAAAGGAAGATGTTTAGGACATTTCATTTTGATTCAAACAACATGTGGCAACATAGCATGGTCTGGTTTTGGGTTTGTTTTCTTTTTTTTGTATGTGTGTCACTGAACCCCTTTTCCTTCCCTTCAAATCTGTTTCTCATTCACCCAAACCCTTTTCCTTCTCCTTTTAGCAAAAACAGGGAATATCACTGGACTTGAAAGATTCCCTAGAAAATTCTTTCAGCTCCTGGAGGGCCCTGGTTTGGAAATGGTGAAAAACCTTGATGGAAAACCCATGCAGGAATATCTAGATCAGTTCCTTAACATCTGATGATCCTCAATATAGGATTTCTTGGAAGGATGCCCACAGTGCCCAGTTCAGCATCCCAGCTTCTGTTGGCCATCCTGGGTTCCATGACAAAGCAGCTGAGGCTCTGCATAGCCTAGTGACAAAATCACTGTGGGGCTGGAGAAGATGCTGAGGCACCTTGGGGAGGTGGCATCCCAGCTTGTGGAGCTTCATCCTAGCTGAGACTGCCAAGAGATGCCTCATCCCTGGAAACATTCCAGGTTGGACAGGGATCTGAACAACCCCCAACCCAGGGGGTTGGACTAGATGACCTTTGAAGGTCCCTTCCAACCCAAAGCCTCTGTTCTGCCCATCCTCTCTTACCACCATCTTCCTACCTGCTTAAAAGCAAAATGTTGTGTTGGTTTTTATTTTTTAGGGGGGGTGCCAATTCTCTTTTTGAAGGAGAAGAGGCTCAGTGGGCAGCTTGGTGATGCAAGACATGGCTTCCTTTGGACATGGTAGTGGAGTGAGTCCATGCTGCCACTGATGGTTGCAGGAAGCCATTAATCTTAATATCCCCTCTTTACAGGTGGGAATGGGCTTTTTCCTTGGCATTTTGGGCAGGAGATGCAGCATGCTGCCTGCTGGAGCCCGGGGATGAGCATCAGCAAAGTGAGGGATTGTGGGAAAACGGTCTGCGGAGGCTTAAGGATTCCATGTGCACATCAATATGATTGTATGAAATCGTTTATTAACAACTTGCACTCACTTATATAGAGAAGCCTTGTTTACACCGTCATATCATGCAGGTGGCTTTGTATTCCAATTACACATTCCATTCTCACAGAAACACTCTTCTCACATAATTATTTTCCTCTTCTGTTGCCAATTAAGTTATCTCTTTCCCATTAGCTCATTCTCAGAAAGTCTCTAACTAGGCCTCAATAACCATTAACCCAATGTGGCCTAAATTGAAGTAAGTCAGGATTGCTCACAACCTGGATATTTCTGAACTGTTTCCCCAACAAGGGATGTGAGAGATTAAGGTCCTGGCTTTGGCTCCTTCCTACTCCTTGGAAGACATTCCCCTTTGGTAGAGGAATCTCTAAGAAATAAGTTTTGCATTAAGGGAGCCCCTGCTAATTTTATGCTGGGTTTTGGAGGAAACCTACACCCCCCAGGGTTAATATTCAATAGGAAGGAAATAGATGGGATCCAGAAAAACCCAATTAATAGAAATCTGAGAGTTGTCCAGAAACAACTCTGAAAAAGCTGTTGAATTTCTAAACCAGAGCATGAAATCCTTCACATTCTTTTTTCTTTTCCTCCCCCTCCTCCTTTTTCAGCCATCCTTTGGCAATCCAGGGGGATGACGAGTGCAATTCCCTGTTATGATATGGGTTACATCAGCAAGGCAGAGGGCAGCCTGTGGTCGATGAAATATTGGGAGGGCTTTGTGCAGGGGCAACATTCCCAATTCCTGAGGACTTTGGAGGGTAGGGGTGGCCACATTGACTTCCTTTACCCTAATCAACAGGTGAAGCTTCCAAAACACATCCCAAAAGCAAATCAGGGGGAGGATGGGTTGGGAGTTAAGGTTGAGTGATCCCACCAGGATCGCCGGAGAAGCCCAATGCCCACTGGCGCCTCGGAGCTGCCAATGCTGTGACGGGTGAGCTGGAGCTTGGGAACCTCTGGAGGAACATTTTGCCCAGCTTGGGTCTAGGAGCTGTCAGCCAAAGCTGTGGTTTGGGAATAACCATATGCAGGGTGATGGCAGCCATCCTCGGGGCTTTTGTTTCTTTAATTGCTAATTGTGAGACTTTGCTGGAGGAGAGGAGGGATGCTTGGGTTTATATTTTCTTCTCTCCTCTCTTTCCCCCCCTCTCCTCCCCCTCTTCTAATCTTTGTTGCTGATCTCTGGAGGATTTTTGTGCTTTCAAAACAGACTTAACTAGCACCAAGGCAAAGCTTATTTTAATTATTTTTTTTTTTTTTTTTCAAAGCTCATTTAGCACTGAGAGGGAAATTTCACCAAACATTTGCTTGCTTCTGCCTACATGTTGGTGTAGCAAGGCTTTCAGATGGTTGCCCATCTGTGGGGAAACGTTTTCTGTTGCTCAGAGGAGAAACAACCATGTCTGGAGAAGGCAATTTGTAGCCCTCTTTGCTGCTAGGCGCAAGACAAAACTCAGTTGACGGGGTGAAGAGACTTTTAGCAGCAGCAGCAGCAAAACGTGGATGGGGTCTGAAAGTGATCTCAGGAGTTAATGGTGTAAAAATATACCTGTTGTATGTGGTTGTTCTTCTTTTGCTTTAGCTGGTATGGCCCTGATCCTGCAAACACAGTCATTTGCCACCCTGGGGTGCAGTGGGGACAGATATCAAACAATCATTGAGTGGTTTGGGTGGGAAGGCACCTTTCAAGGCCATCCAGTCCAAGCCCTGCAGTCAGCAGGGACATCTGCAACTGGATCAGGTTGCTCAGAGCCCCATCCAACCTGACCTGGAATGATTCCAGGGATGGGGTATCTCCCACCTCTCTGGGCAACCTGGGCCAGGGTCTCACCACCCTCAGTGTAAACAACTTTTTCCTTTGATGTAGTCCAAATCTCCCCTCTTTCTAATTAAAACCATTACCCCTTGTCCTATTGCTACAGACCCTGCTAAAAAGTTTCTCACCTTCTTTTTTCTAAGCCCCCTTTATGTATTGAAAGGCCCCAGTAAGGTCTCCCTGGAGCTTTCTCTTCTCCAGGCTGAACACCCCCAACTCTCAGCCTGGTTCTAGAGCTGCTCCAGCCCTCACAGCATCTCCATGGCCTCCTCTGGATTTATTCCAACAGCTCCATGTCTTTCCTGTGCTGAGGACCCCAGAGCTGGACAAAGTTCTCCAGATGGGATCAATATCTCACGAGGAGCATTCTCCTCCCACACACCCATATGCAGGCATGAAACACTTGTGGATGCTGGGATCTTCCATCCATCAAATCTGACACCAAGTTGATGTCTTTGGGGTCATCAGAACTTTTCCTTGGGAGTTTTGTCTTAATGATCCTTCTCCAAACCCAGCAGTATCTGTCCTAGCTTGTCTGGCTGCAAAAAAAGAACACCCCACCCTCAAGTCTATTTAGGGTGCCCGTGATTTATTTTGGTTTTTTTTGCTTTATATAGAGCAAATGGGGAGTTTTCTGCATGGCAGGATGGAGCAGAGAGGGAAATGCTGTTTAATCCTGATGATTTTTTCATCTGGCCACCACAGGGTTTCCAGGGGAGAAGCATTTTGTCTGCCCCTGGAAATGGCTGTGCTCAAAGGAGGTGATTTGAATTTCTCTGCTTCCTAATATATGCATATATAAAAAGAATTTTCTATGTAAATAATATATAAAAATATAATTATATCTCTCTATGATGAGAGATTTTATTTATCAGCTATTTATCAGCTTGGGTAGAGTCAGTGGTGAGGCTTTGGCTCACCCCTCCTCCCCATATTGGTGGGATGCTTCTGTTATCTTTTAAGATGAAAGGTGCCCCAGAAATGTAAACCACCACCAAGCTGTCCTCCTTTGAACATAAAATAATAATAATAAATACTACCCTGCTGTCAGCCCCATCCCTTGGGGTCACAAAGCACCTCATAAATTGTGCTCCAGCCTCTCCACCTTCCAGCTCTTGCGCCTCCCTAGATGGAGAGATGTGTGGGAATAGAAGCAAACCCAACTTTGGGGCTGCTGCTTAGATTAGGCACAGGTTAATGGGAGTGCATGGGATTGCCCTTCACTCCCCCTTCTCCCAGGATCTGATCTCTGGGGATTTGGAGGTGGAGCTCAGCCTGCAGCAGTTTATGATTTGGTTTCTCTTCAGGCTGCGCAGTGGCCATCTCGCGTCCCTCCAGCCAAAGTAAAAATGTTGACCTGGTCTTTGCTCCTCAAGCATTGGTTGGAGGCTTGATGAAATCCTGGGGGTTTTTTGCCTAGCCTGCAGATGATCATCTTTTTTGCAGGGTCATGTTTCATGTTTTTTGCCACCTTCCTTCACTGCCCTTTCCCATGGATCTAAGCCCAGCACCTAGCTCAATGCAATGCTCCAATTTCCCTCCGTAGGTTCTGTTCCCTCCTTGGCTCGGGTCTTTGCTTATGGAGGAGAGGTCTCAGCCATCACTAAATCATGTTTCCCCTCTGTCAGTTGCACCTCCTTCCCATCCAGCATCCCCTCAGAAGCTGAGTGTTTTGGAAGGAGGGATGAGTGTGCTTGAGCTCTGATATTTCTCTGTAGGGGCCTCTTGGCTCCTCAACACATCGTCTGTCTCCTTGATTGCCTTTCCTTATCCCCATGCTTTTGGCCAAGGAGAGAACATAATCCAGTAGGTTGGATGCTGACCCACGTAGCCTAATTTCCTAGCACTGAACCATGTTGTATAACCATTAGTTTGGGTTGAAAGGGACCTTTCAAAGCCATGCAGTCCAACCTCCCTGCAGTGAACAGGGACATCTGCAACTAGACCAGGTTCTCAGAGGCCAATCCAACCTGACCTGGAATATTTCCAGGGATGGGGCATCTCCTACCTCTCTGTTTTTGTTGTGGTTTTTTTTTTTTTTTTGTCCTCTGAAAGCAAAGGGCCGAAAGTGTAATTGAAGTTCAGCTGCAAATTTGCCTCCAAGGTTTTGTTTGCTGGGCATCAGCCAGGAGCAATATCCAAATCAGCCAAATTCAGATTGAGGTCCTGTGGGCCTGGAGGACCACAGTCTCCATTGCAAAGGTCCAATCCAGCAGCCCGGGTTATTTTAAAGCAGGCAAGTGGAAAAGCGCACTGAGATAAATGCTCAGGTAATCACTCAGGTCCGAACTCCAACCACCTTATGTCATCAAAGTAATTTGAAAATCAAGTTGATGTCTGGCAGGGAGGCAGACATGCAGAGTCCCTTCCATGTTCATTAGCATTCAGGTGGTAGAGCTCTGCTTTTCCTGGGAAAGCCACTTAAAAAAAAAAAAAAATTTAAAGGAGGAGGAGTGGTGGTGGGGAAATAAAAAAGAAACATTAAACATAATTTCCTCTCCTTAATGGTAACAACTGCCCCAACATCAGCCTTGAACAGAGTGCTTGATGGGTTTCCAAGACAGGGAAGCAGAGTGCTCACCACAGAAGTGAAGATGAAATAAGAAAGCAGATGAGGTATATCCCGTCCCATCCCATCCCCCCCCTCATTTTTAAAAAAGGCAAGAAAGGGGCTGGTGGCAGAGTGGCTTCACTGAGCAGTTAGAAAATTGGAGTTCAAAGCCTGACATGACTACTGAGGAGTTGGAGGGTGATGGGAGAAAAGGAGCAACCATTAGGAGTGGGCTGCAAGGACTGAAGCAAGATTAAAAGAAGTTAAATACCTAGAGGTGGTGTGGCTGAGCAGCAGTAAAATGCTGCGTAATTACAGACACTGCACAGACTGGAGAGGGATGGAGGGAGAGAGGAGCAAAGAGGGGGTAAAATGAGGTGTCAGGCAGAGGAAAGGGGTGAAATGTGGGTTGTTGTGTCCAGTTGTTGGGTTTTGGTCAGGTCAAGTGGTGCTTCATTTGCTGGTCATCTGAGTTTGGCCATCTCTTCTGAAGTTATTCTGGTTTATAACCCAGTGTTTCCAATGGAGGTGCAGTAATGAGGGCCTGGGTTCTGCTCTGCTGACAGAAGATGAACCTGTCCAAGGCAACCTCCAGTGCCTTCTGCTGTAAATCAACCTCATGGGTCTAATGCTGGAAGGAGCAAATCCTTTAAAGATCTGGCTCTGGGTAGCTCGTACCATGTGGGTCTTACTGGGCAGGACTGGTGTTTGGCTCAGGGCTGGTTGGAGCTCTCAGGAAAGGGGTTTTGCTGGGAACTGTCAGGCTCACAAAATTTTCAGGGTTGGAAGGGACCTTTAAGATCATCCAGGTCCAATCCCCCTGCCATGGGCAGGGACACCTCCCACCAGCCCAGGTTGTTTTCATGGAAACTTTATGAGCTTCTTAACTTCCTATCATCCTCCCTTTGAAGCTCCAGTGGAGATGGTGCCCAGGGCAGAGGACATACTGACAGATGCAGATGTGGAGATTTGCACCTATTTTATTAAGCTTGTCTCTTCCCAAAGCCAAACTCCAAATGAATCCCTCACCACAGGGAATGCAAAATCACCTCTGTGGATCTGAACAGAACAGGACCTTCCTGAGACTGAGATGTGAAAAGAAAGGGTGAACACTTGTTAACAAATGCTTTGGAGAGATCTGCTTGGTGGCATTGCTTTGGATGGTTTAGACTTATTCCTGGCTCTGGGGAGACCTTAGAGCACCTGAAGGAACAAATGGAAAGCTGGGGAAGGACTTGTGGCAAGGGTGTGGAGTGATAGGACAAGGGGGAATAGTTTTAAAATGGAAGAGGGGAAATTTAGGTTGGACATTAGGAAGAAATTCTTTGCTATGAGGGTGCTGAGCCCCTGTCAGGGTTTAACACTGGCCTGGCAATTAAACTGAATAAAAGATGCTCTCTATTAATCCCCCTCCCCTCCCTGATAAAGGAGAGAGAATAAGGGAGAGAGGCTTATGGGTTGGAAACTAAACCACAACTTTAATGAAACAGTAATGATAAATAGGAAAAATTACTAAATATATACAAATATACAGGAAAACTGATACCACGTTCCTCCCCCCTTTCCCCCAGTAACTCTCACGTCACCACCGAGGCTGCAGGGCAGCCCTGGGAAAGTCCAGGCTGGACTCCTGGAGTCGGCAGCAGTCAGGAACTGGAGGCAGGAACACACAGATATGGGCTGGCACGGATCAGGACCACAGGCAGACAAACGTACGGAATCTTCCCAGGATGCCGAAGAAAACAGGGACAGGAGAAGAAGGGAAAACAGGAAGGGGTTTGACCCTTGTGATCCCTCAAATTTATACTGAGTATGACGTGTATGGGATGGAATACTCTGGTCAATTTTGGCCATTTATCTTGTCCGCTCCTCCCTAAGGGAGGGTTTCCAGGTATGACCTCTTTACTCCTTTTCTCCTTCCATAGGGCAAAATGTTCCTCAGAGCTGAGCATTGTCCTTGGCTCTGCATACCAGTCTCTAGCAGTAACTATAAACATCGAGTGTTATCAGTCCCAGAAGCAGACACTGTCTGAGAAACTTGCTGTTAATTTCAGCAAGTGCAGCTACTTACAAGAGGCTTAGCTGAAAGCAAAAGTACAAGACAGAAAATTACCTTTATCCTGGCCCAAACCAAGACACCAGGTTTCCCAGAGAAGCTGTGGCTGCCCCATCCCTGGCAGTGTCTCAGGTCAGGTTGGATGGGGCTTGGAGCAACCTGGGCTGGTGGGAGGTGTCCCTGCCCATGGAAAGGGGGTTGGGACTGGATCATCTTGAAGGTATATTCCAATCCAAACCATTTGATGATTCTCTGATTATTTGATGACCTGGAATGGCAACAGGAATGGATTGATTCCAAAGCCTGTTAGCTTCATGCTTTTCCATGTTTGCATGGTCAATTGCTTCACTGAATCTGACTGCATGTACCATGTTTCAGTGACCTATTGAACTGCTTGGATCCCCACATGTCTATGGGACCAGATGGGATCCACCCAAGGGTGATGAGAGAGCTGGCAGAAGAGCTCGCCAAGCCTCTCTCTATCATCTACCAACAGTCCTGGCTCACTGGGGACATCCCAGATGATTGGAAGTTGGCGAATGTCACGCCAATCCACAAAAAGGGCCGGAAGGAGAACCCGGAAAACTACAGGCCTGTCAGCCTGACCTCAGTACCTGGCAGGGTTATGGAACAGATCATCCTCAGTGTAATCACACAGCACCTGCAGAATGGACAAGGGATTAGACCCAGCCAGCACAGGTTTAGGAAGGGCAGGTCCTGTCTGACCAACCTGATCTCCTTTTATGATCAGGTGACCCGCCTGGTGGATGAGGGGAGGGCTGTGAACGTGGTCTACCTGGACTTCAGCAAGGCCTTTGACACCGTCTCCCACAGCATTCTCCTGAAAAAGCTGTCAGCCCACAGCTTGGACTGGGGCACTCTGTGCTGGGTTAGGAACTGTCTGGAGGGCCGGGCCCAGAGAGTGGTGCTGAACGGGGCTGCATCCAGTTGGCGGCCGGTCACTAGTGGTGTCCCCCAGGGATCAGTGTTGGGCCCAGTTCTTTTCAATATCTTCATTGATGATTTAGATGAGGGGATTGAGTCCATCATCAGCAAATTTGCAGATGACACGAAGCTGGGGGGAAGTGTCGATCAGCTGGAAGGCAGGAGGGCTCTGCAGAGGGACCTGGATAGACTGGGAGTTGGGCTGATTCCAATAGGATGAGGTTCAACAAGGCCAAGTGCCGGGTCCTGCACTTTGGCCACAACAACCCCAGGAAGCGCTACAGGCTGGGGACATAGTGATTGGAGAGCAGCCAGACACAGAGGGACCTTGGAGTCTGGATTGACAGGAAGCTGAACATGAGCCAACAGTGTGACCAGGTAGCCAGGAAGGCCAATGGCATCCTGGCCTGTATCAGGAACAGCATGGCCAGCAGGTCCAAGGAAGTGATTCTGCCCCTGTACTCAGCCCTGGTGAGGCTACACCTCAAGTACCATGTCCAGTTCTGGGCCCCTCAGTTCAGGAAGGATATTGAGATCCTGGAGCAGGTCCAAAGGAGGACAACTAGGCTGGTGAAGGGACTCGAGCACAGACCCTATGAGGAGAGGCTGAGGGAGCTGGGGCTGTTCAGCCTGGAGAAGAGGAGGCTCAGGGGAGACCTTGTAGCAGGAGGAGCCATTCTTGCTCCTGACGCTCGACGAGCTGCTGGTCTCTTCCAGGACTCCAGCCATCACACAGCACTTCCAGGGTAGAAGTGTAGCGGGAAGAGCCTTTCTTGCTCCAGAGGCTCAACAAGCTGCTGGCTTCTCCATGCCTCGCACCAGGGTGAGCTGAGCTCCTCTCTGTGGGTGTGTGTTCCACCTTTATTGGCCCCCTGGCCTTGCTCATGCCCAATAGGGGCCTGTCCTAATCAGGCACAGGTGGACTCACACCCACTCACTGGCAATTTGAGGCACCTGGTTGACAATGTCTCTCTACAAGACCTCATCACTCTACAACTACCTGAAAGGAGGTTGGAGCCAGGTGGGAGTTGGTCTCTTTTCCCAGGCAACTCTCATCAAGACAAGAGGGCATGGTCTCAAGTTGTGCCAGGGGAGGTTTAAATTGGATATTAGAAAGAATTTCTTTATGGAGAGGGTGATCAAGCATTGGAATGGGCTGCCCAGGGAAGTAGTGGATTCTCCATCCCTGGAGATATTTCAAAAGAGACTGGAAGTGGCACTCAGTGCCATGGTCTTGTAACTGCAGCAGTAGTGTATCAAGGGTTGGACTTGATGATCTCAGAGGTCCCTTCCAACCCAGCCAATTCTATAATTCTATGATTCTGTGTTTCAGCCTGTCTTCCAAGGCAGCAAATCTGAGACCTGACTCTTTCTCTGTCCGTGTATTTCCCTCTAGTGATTCTTGCATGATGTGGTGGTCACATCTGACTATCAAAGGTTAGCAAGGATTTGGAACACTGAGATTTCTTGAAAATAAATATCTTCCTGGAGAGCCAGGGAACACCTGCAGTGATGTTAGTGTTGAGTCTGGTGATGGAAGAACCATTTGAGGTGGTTGCCACCCAACTGCAGAAGCTTTTAACAATTTAGTCCTAGGGGTGCCTGCAGTCTCCATACAGCCAGACACTCCAAGGGGTAAATCCTGGACCTCATTCTCAGCTGTCTGACATGTCATGGAGTCATTCAGTTTCTGCAGAGCAAGGGCAAGAAGCAGCCAGACTGAGACTTGACTGTAAAGCACCCAAGGATTGAACCTTTTGCATGTGTCTGAGCTGGGCAGATGTGTCTTGAATCAGATCAAAAAAACCCAACCAACCAACCAACCATTCCTAAGTTCATTAGGCATGACCAAGGGCTGCTTGGATTAATGGAAAAATTGAGCATAGTTCATGCAGGAGCCACGGAGGCAGTCAGAGGTGATGGGTGGAATGTGTTACTTGTGTGTCTGGAGGGCTGAAGGGAGCAGAAACCCCAACATTGCTTTGCTTGAGAAGGAAAAATATGAAAATAAAGCTCCCAAACTTTAGTTTTGAGAGATGCAGCAGCAGGTGCTGGCCTTGGATGCTCAGGGTTCAGCTGTGGTCCAGCACGTTTTATTTTGGAACATTTACCTTCTATCAGGGGATTTTGTGCCAAATGAGATGCTGTTGCTTGTGGCAATCTCCCTGGGTGCTGCTCAGGGCTCACCTGTCCCCTCCAGGTGACATAGAGGCTGTCTGTATGTGCTTGGGGGTGGAAGGGCTATCTGGATGCCTTATCCCCATCTTTTCACTGGAAGGGTTGTCAGACATTGGAATAGGCTGCCCAGGGCAGTGGTGGAGTCACCATCCCTGGAGAGATTTAAATGGACTTGGATCTTAGGGACATGGTTTAACGGTGAGCTTATGGTGTTGGTCAAAAGTTGGACTGCAAGATCTTGAAGGTCTTTTTCAACAAAAGATCTCTTGCAACCTCCATCCTTTCCTCTCCTTGGTCGCCACCTCCTTGCTTTTGCAGATCCAATCAGCAAGGGATGTCCAACCTGCTTGGCTGCTTTTTTATCTGCTTGGAGAAGGTGGAAGAGAGGCAAAGGAAGGAGAAAGAGGTGGGAACGTCATCACCAGTGTTAGGGTGACTGCTCAGGTCCCTTCTGAGTGGAGAGGGGGGACAATAGGGTGAGGGTGGGATGTCCCAACCAGCATCCTTGCAGCTCCTTCCATCTCACTGGTGAGGATTTCAGTGGAGTTTGATATCAACATGGAAAAACATGTTTGATGCAGAAGCAAACTGACCATGAGGTAGAAGGAAGATTTTATGCATCATCTCATTTTCTTCCTGCCTTTTTTTACATCTCAGTAGCACACACTGATGTTGTCAGGGTGGGTATGATCTCAGTGCTTGGGTCATTTGATGCTTTTTTTTTGGTGCTGCTGGGTCATTTCTTGTTTGTTTTCCTGGGACCCAAGTGATTTACATGCCTCTTTGCAGAGCTGGGCCTTGAGATGTTCTCTCAGAGCACAGCCACACATGCCACCACCCCAACATCTTATAACCCCTTGTGTAGAAAAATATTTCCTTTTCATTGTAGCAGCAAAACTGAAATTTCTGAGAGGATTGATGGTGTGAAGTGCCGGACTCCCACCCAGGTATATAAGAGTTGAGCATGTTATTTTTTTTTCTGAGACCCTTTTTGGTAAAGTCCTTGCTGTGTGTCTGCTGATTGCAGGGTGGAGAGGAGGCAGCTGGAGCTTGGATGGCTTCCTTGGTGGCCATTCTTGTTGGTGGCTTTGAAGCCTTTAGACATTGACCCAGAGCTCCTCTGCTGGGAAAAATCACTGTACAAAGCCAGGCTGGCATGTAGTGCTCAAAAGGGGGAAGATGCTGAGGTCCATCCCTGTTTTTCCTGGATAACTGAGTCTCCCCAGAGTGTCTGTGGGGCTTGAAGGTAGCCCAGTGTTGAGATGACAGCTTTGTCTCCCCACCCCGCTGCCTTCCAGGGCTACATCATCCATGGAAGAGGTTTGCACCATGAATGGTGAGATCCCTTCTGGTTTTAAGCTGGACTCCTGATCTTCAACACTCAGGTCCTGTGTGCTTAATGTGCTCCAACTCTGGTTTGGTATCAGGGCCTGAGGGTTAGAAGCAGGGTTTGGCCCCAGAATGTTGTCTCCCTTTGGGTAACATCAAGGGATTGTGACCTGGAGATCCTTGAAAGAGTTTTGAACCCCAGGGTAGGAATGAAATAAAAAAAAGAAGAGATTGTTTCATTCCCTCCAACCAGCAGGAATGAAATTCAACAGAGGGAGGGTAAGCTCTGTCAGCATAGAATTTATCCAGGTGGCTGGAACATAAATATCTACAAGGATGGATGGAAAAGGCTGGAGATGCTGTCCTGCCCATAAGACCATGGTGTCCTGGTTAGTAGAGCAGCCATCCACATGTCTGTGCACATGCATGCTCAATAATTAAACCAACAGTCCACAATTGCCCAAATCACAATCACAGAATGGTTTGGGTTGGAAGGGACCTTTCAAGGTCATCCAGTCCAACTCCAGGGATATCTGCAACTGGATCAGGTTGCTCAGAGCCCCATCCAACCTGACCTGGAATGGTTCCAGGGATGGGGCATCTCCCACCTCTCTGGGCACCTCATTTCAGCGAAACTTGCCTCTAGTCTGGTAAAGTTTTTGCTTTCTCTGATGTCTTTCTGTGTTCTCTTCTCCCACCCAGATGGTCCCCTCTATTTTTGGAAGCCACTGCAGATGCAGTGAAGCTCTGGCTTGGCTGTAGCTTGGACCTGGAGAAGGTTGACAAGGTTGTTTTTCCCTGCAGACATCTGGTGTGTGGGGATCACTGAGGCAAGCTGCAAAATTTAGAATCCTCTTACCAGAGCCCCAAAGCTCAACCATGTTTGGATGGAGGGAGTGGTTTCTACCTTGAATTTCTGATTGAAGGAAACCTTAAATCCTGGGGACTTAGGAAGCTGATGGTCCCAATTAGAAGTGCATACAAGGTTTGATGAGCACCTAGGCTGCCTAGGGCTCTCTTGGACTTGGAACCATATCTGTTGAAGGGTGAACCTTATCCAGGTGGTGACAGATCCCATCCAGCCTGGACCTTTGCTGGGATTCCCTTGCAAATGCAGAGCTCACATACAGTCTCAGGGGAATGAAATGTTCTGGCTTCAGCTTTGCTTTGAGGTTTTGAGGGAACACCAGCTCAGAATTAGGTTGGAGAAAAAAGGAGATCTTCATCACTATGTCCAAAGTTGTGTGGGCCAAAGGCAGGAGGGTGAAGCCTCTTGTTGAGGTTTACATGGTTGGCTTGAGGTAAGGAAGTGTGAAGGAGAAAAGTTGGTGAGAAGCCAAAAGGGGAGGTGGGAGAATAAAAAGTGGTGGGAAACCAGGAGGTGGTGGAAGGCTGAGCCAAAAGTTCAACTGAGGAGGAATTGAGGCTGAGCAAGCATGGAGGTCAGAAGCTGGTGGAGGGAGGCCAAAAGGTGATGGGAAACTGAGGAAGAGTGGAGGCCAAAAAGAGGCTGGGAGATTAAAGAAGAATCTAGAAACTGGGGAAAAGAAGGAAATGCTCATTTTTCACCAGGAGAATTCTACAGGGATGCACACCAGTACCTGAGCTTTGCCACAGATTCATAAATGATCTGGAAAGAGGTGACCAGGGAGATGCCAATATTTCCCCCCCCTTCGTGGAGTTTTTTTGGTAATTAAAACCACAGAGAGGTGGGGAAATATCTCAGCATCACCATGGATACAGTCCCTGTCAGAAAGGCAAATTGAAGGGTAGAAGGTGTTAGGATGAAGGTTGAGAAGAAAAGGAGAACTTGAGACATGTGGCTGGACTTGATGGTGCAGGACCATCCTGGATGAAGTCCATCCCAGTGCAGAAGGAGTGATGGAGGAAAAATGGAGCAGCTGTGGTCAGAGGAGAAACTCAACACATGAAGTCTTTTAGGGCTATAAAAAAAAAAACAAACCAACTTCTCCTTGGAGGTTTCATATGGGCAGAAATCTCAAACCATGACCGATATGGAGAAGAAGAGCAGGGAATGGTTGCTTCATCATCTCATTCTAAAAATGAAATTATATGGCAACAGGTTTAAAGCAGGTGAAAGGAATTATTTTTTCACATGGTGCATGATGAAGTTGGGGACCTTGTTGGCACCAAAGGTAGAAAAAGGGTCTGCAAAGCAATGAGATGAATTCAAGGCTCAGTGAGGGCTCTGGGATTCAGATGCCTCTTCTAAGCCTCAAAACCTCTCTCATAGGTGGATGGATGCTCAGCAGGAGAAGGAAGCATCTCCATCTGTTCCAACCTTTCTGTGCATGTCTCCTGCATATCCATTGTCAGCCACTGTTAAAAACAAGATCTGGGTTTAAACTATCATTTCTTAAGGGGGTTCTTCCCATTGTGCAGACCTGAGTTGGTGTGTTGTGGGCCCATGCAGGTTGCCCATCTCATGCTGTCCTGCAGTGTGACACAGTCCTTCTGGTGGTCCCTTGTGGTCCTGGAGGTTTGGTCACACCTTGCTAAGGCTCTGAGGCTCAACTCTTCCAGCTAATTCCAGTCTTCTGCTCATCCTTTTAAAATCTCTGTTGATGAGAGCTTCCTGTTCAGCTTCTCTTACTTCTGCTGGAGAGCACAGCTTGGAGATGAGGAGAAGGAAGGGCTTGGTGACACAAAACATTCTGGTTCTGAATAAAGCTACTGCTGGACCCAGTGAGGTGGTTTGAGTGCCACGTTGGTCATCCTGCAAGCTGGAGGTCAGTAAAGGGTTTGACCTTAGGTGCAAAGGAGTTTCTGAAGGTGTTCACCACTGTTCTTGAGCTTTCAGTTTTGCTTTATTACCAAAAAAAGGAGCAGAGAGCGATTTGCCAGTTCCATTGTCTGGAAGCAGAATTAGCTCAGTGTTGCCCCTGTTTGAAGCCCCTGCCAACCTCAAAGGACCTGATTCAGTTTTCACTTTGTTTCAGCAATTAGCAAGACAGAAGAGCATCTGGCATGCAAATTGGACACCAAGACACATGCCCAATGTGAGGTCCTGGGCTGGCAAGCAACAGTTTAAAACAAACAAACAAAAATATCTCTTTCAGTTAAGAGCTCTGCTTTCTGGGTTGTTTCCAAATGCCTCCACATTGACACAATACATGATTTTTTTTTCTTGTGGTGCCCCTCCAAAAGTGGCCTGAGTGACAAGAAAAGCTGCTCTGCTCCTTGCATCATCGATTGACAACTTGTGGTCCCATCTGGGAGTAGCCACCTCCTGTGTCACTGCAGCATGGTGCAACCTTGTTCTAAAACCAAACCTGCTCATCCTTAGAAGAACTTGTGACTGTCTGAGGAGCATCTGAAGGAACAGGTGTTCAGCCTGGAGAAAAGGAGGCTGAGGGAAAGATTAGTGGGCTGGATCAATGGGCTAAGGTTTATTATATGAGGTTCAACCAGGCCAAGTGTTGGGTCCTGCGCTTGGGTCACACCAACCCCAGGCAATGTTCCAGGCTTGGGGCTAGAAAGTGCCCAGAGGGAAAGGACCTGGGGATGTTGGTTGATTCATCTGAATATGAGCCAGGGTGTGCCCAGGTGGCCAAGAAGGCCACCAGCATCCTGGCTTGTGTCAGCACTGTGGGCAGCAGGAGTAGGGCAGGGATTGTCCCCCTGTGCTGGGCACTGGGGAGGCTGCACCTGGAATCCTGGGCTCAGTTCTGGGCCCTTCAGGACAAGAAGGACATTGAGGGGTTGGAGTGTGTCCAGAGAAGGGCAACAGAGCCGGGGAAGGGTCTGGAGCAGAAGTCTGCCCAGGAGCAGCTGAGGGAGCTGGGGGTGTTGATCCTTGAGCAAAGGAGGCTGAGGGGAGACCTTCTGGTTCTCTGCAACTCCCTGAGAGGAGGTTGGAGCCAGTGGGGGTCAGGCTCTGCTCCCAAGGAACAAGGGATGGGACAAGAGGAATTGACCTGGAAGTTTAGATTGGAGCTTGGGAACAATTTCTCCCTAGAAAGGGTTGTCAGGGCCTGGCCCAGGCTGCCCAGGGCAGGGGTGGCCTTGGCAGTGCTGGGTTAAGGGATGGGTTTGATCTTCAAGGTCTTTTCCAACCCAAATGATTCTCTGAGTCTATAACTGTCTAAGGTGAGGTTGATCCATCAGTGGTTGCTGGTTGGAGTGTTGGGGTTGGGTGGCAGGGGTTGGTGGTTGTCCTGCTCTCAGGTGTTATGACACATTTGATGGAAAAAAAGAGAAAATGGGTGGCTGAAAAAAACAAACAGGCTTTGTAGGTCCTTGCTCAGGAAACCAACAGCTGATTTTTTGTCTTGGGGGTTTCCAGGCACTCTTCTGCACTGACTTTTTCTGGAAAAGGGAAAAGGTGGAGAAAGATGAAATTTTCTATTCCTTCCTCTAATTTTTTTTCTCTGAAGCTTCTGTAAAGACTTCTGGAAGGTCAGCAGCAGTTTCTGCTGGGACATGATGGACTCATTTCTCTTTCCCCCAGATGTTCCTGTAGATAACATTGGCTCCAGACCTTAATGCCTTACATACAGCTGTGTGAGTGGCCAAGATGCTGATTTTGGATTTTGATGGCCTGGCCAAGTCTTCTGCTGTCCCCACACCTTGGCAGAGGAGCATTGCCATCTGCTGCTGCAGCACCCACCCCCTTGGCCTTGTGTCAAAGGGAGTTGCCAAGCCAAGAGGGAGGTGGTGGGGTGGGTAGGATGGGATGTGGCCTCAAGAGGGCTTGGAGGCAGGTCCCATCCTACCTCCTCACTCCCATTTTCCCTTCTTTTCCCTGGCTCTTTGTGGGGGATGTCCCAGCACATTGTGCCCTCCACAGATGGGCTTTGACTTTGGCCACCACCCAGGCTTTATCTGCTGGGGCAGGTGGAGATGGGAGGAATTCAGAGCCTCTGAGACCAGCAGTTGTAGCAGGAGGAGCCATTCTTGCTCCTGAAGCTCGACGAGCTGCTGGTCTCTTCCAGGGCTCCAGCCACCACACAGCGCTTCCAGGGTAGAAGTGTAGCGGGAAGAGCCTTTCTTGCTCCAGAGGCTCAACAAGCTGCTGGCCTCTCCATGCCTCGCACCAGAGTGAGCTGAGCTCCTCTCTGTGGGTGTGTGTCCCACCTTTATTGGCCCCCTGGTCTTGCTCATGCCCAATAGGGGCCTGTCCTAATCAGGCACAGGTGGACTCACACCCACTCACTGGCAATTCGAGGCACCTGGTTTATCTCGTTTCTCTACAAGCAGTCAGCCCTTAAGCATTTTCCAAATATTCCAAAGTGGGATTTAAGCCCGATAACTACTTTTTTGCCCCCCTCTTAAAAGCAAACAAACAAATAGATTTCAGCTTGAGGAAACTTCAGCAGAACTTGGGAGTCTCTGATCCATCCCAAACCTTCTGAGTTAGGAGAACAAAAATCAAAGAGTGATAACAACCATCCTGCTCTTCCCCATCAGAGACAGAGGAGGGGGCAAAGTACATGAGTTTGGAGGGGTTAGAATCTTGTAGCTTTGATGGGATTCATGGAAAAGAAATGTACTACTGCTTTAAGGCTTTGCCTGCAGCTAAATATAAGGGTGTACTGGGTCTACTCTGCTGCTTCATTAGGGCTCCAGGACTTTATTTTCTGGGGTGTGTTTTGGCTTGATTTCTTCTTTTTTTTTTTTTTTTTTGGTGACTCTCCACCATTTAATAACCCAGGGGTTAATTGAGTGGTCTTGGAGCATACAGGCGAGAAACCTCCTAATGTTTTCCCCATGGAAAATTAAAAGTTTGGGACTTGAGCAGATCCAAAGTTTCAACCTCCACATAAGTGCTGTGAGCTCTGGGATGGTGGGGGGATGATGACTGTAGGGATGAAGGCTTAAGATAGCAAATTTATCTTAACTTTCACAAGCCCCCCAAAATGATTAATCTTAAACCAACAGGCAGGTAAACCAGGGGTGGCTGATACAGCAATGGGCTTGGGGGATGATCAGTCCTGTGCAGATGATGTCTCTTTTCCTAAATAGATTTAATTTTTTTCCTAACTAGATTAAATATTTTTTCCTAAATAGATTTTTTTTCCTAAATAGCTTTAATTTTGGGGAATTAAAAACTGTTGGTGAAGCAGAGGTGACAGCAGGGTGTGTGTTTCCAATCAGCGTTTGCTTAGTCTAAACTTAGCCTCTGCCTTTCTGGTTTTATTGGTTTTGGTTTTGTTTTTTTGAAAGAGAAGCTGGTTTCATCTTCATTTTCTATAATCATTTGTTTATTTTATTAGTTCTTTCCAAAAAAGCACAGTGCCTGGCCACCTGCTTTATATGAGCTGCTGAAAGGCTCTTGCTCCTCTTGGGCAGAGCAGATTTCTTTCCACAAGAAACAACACAGCTCTATACTAAAAAAGCAAATAAAAAATAGAAAAATAAAATAAAAAAAAACAACCAAATCCAACTCACCCAAACCCACATGCTGGACTATTTTGGAAGTAGCAAATTATGTGTCCTACAAATTACCAGGGGTTATGAACATCGTCCCTCTGTCTGGATGACAACATCCTTTTTTCAGCCCACCACTAATACGGTTCGAGTTAGGATAATACCCTTGGAACTCCAAAGTGTCTCCTCATTTCTCAGCCCTGATTTATTCCTACCAGCAAATGTCAGACATAAGGAGGAGGTTTGTGGCTGTATAATTCACAGGCTGTTAGGCAGCTGATTAGGAAGGACTTGGACTTTTAAAAAAATGACTGGAGGTTGTTCCTCTAGTATCTGGAAACTATAATTTCTCTGAATTTTTTTTTGAATGCTGGCTTTCTTTTTCCCTTTTTTCCTTTTTTTGTGATCCTTTTTATTTTTCTTTTCCTTCCCCCTTTCTTTTTCTTTTCTTATTTTCCCCTCTTTTTATTTTTTCTCCTTTTTCTTTCTGCCCTTTGTCTCTCCCTTTTTTTTTCTTCCTTTCAATTTTTTCTTTTCTTTCTTTTTGACTTTTTTCTGTTTCTTTTTTCTTTATTTTGTCCTTTTTCCTCTTTTTTTCCTCTTTTTTCTCTTCTTCCTCTCCTCTTCTTTTTTCCCTCCTCTTCTATTCCCCTTTTTCTCTCCTCTTCCTCCCCCCATTCCCTCTTTCTTGCTTTTTATCATCTTTTTTATTCCTTTTTTTCCCCCTCTTCTTTTTTCTTTTGCTCTTTCCAGTAAAGTCCAACTTGAACTGAAGATTTACTCCCCTTGCAGTCTCAGCTTCAGGAACATCAGCTCTGAAACCCCACTCTGAATTCACAGTGAGGACTGCAGTACTGTAAATATATTGAGAAGCAGATTAGATTTGATTACAATAAGAATTTCCCCACCTACTGTAGCTCGAGCATATTCATCATTTGATACTTTACAAATTTTTTTTGCCAGCTGTAGTATAAAGCAGAAATTTTCACTCCTTTTCCCTTCGTAACTTCAGAAAGGTGATAAAATCCCAAATATCCCCATGTGCCCCTGATGGCAGAAAACAGGGATGCAGCTGTGGAGATGACAGAGGGTTTGGAGCTAAATGATCTCTAAAGGTCCCTTTCAACCCAAACCATTCTATGTTTCTATAGGGGACCCAGCACTAAGGATATTGAGGAGCTGTTTTGGTAGGACCACAGCAAAGGGAAGGAGCCTCCCAAGGCTCAGTTCAGTTCCTAGGAGGAAGAGCATGGAAAAAGCCAGCCTGGCATCTCAGGTGGCTGAGGCCACTGGGAAATGCCTTGCTTGAGTTGGGAAGCTGTGCCCACATCTGCAGGGAGCCCAATGAGGATGCTCAGGGTTCCACTGATGCAGGGACTCACTCAGGGTGACTTTATCTTGGTCCAGCCCTGGCATCAGCCCTGGCATCAGAAGAGGGGTGAATTGAGGCCACCCTGGGGCAGGAGCAAGGTGGGGAGAAGAGATGGGAAATGCCTCTTAGTTAAAATGAGCCCCATGCTGGTCCCACCAATCTGAAACTGGCCTGAGGTGGCATTTAAGTCCCTTCAGAGCTTTTGTCATTCTGCCTGGGTCAAACCCTTTGAGTAAGAGTGAAGTCCCTCTCCTCTGGGGGACTTTGGAGGAGCTGTAGGATGATTTCTAAATGTATGTAAATCTCAGCCTAGATGTCCCTGGGCTTTTGGCAGAGGGTAGAAATTAAAAGATTGTTTTTGGTGAAACGTCATTGAGCTGCAGCTGATGTGTTACTCATCTACACCTTTTCCATTTCCTAATGGAAGGGATTCAACATCCACTGGCAAACAAATTCTTTATAGAGCAGGTAAAGTGTGTGTACAGAGGGGGAGTGCAGGTAGACAGGAGCCTCAGCATTTCTAAGAGATGGCAGTTCTCCTCTGGAAGCCTCAAGTGAACACCACTTCCCTGGAGCTGCCTCATTTAAATCATCTCTGCTTTATTTTGTCCTGGCCATTCTTTTCCAGATGTCACATGAAGTGCCACAAAGACTCTTCAAGGGGGTTTCTTTCTGCTTCCCTCTTAATCCCAGCAACGAGCAGTGGTCTCTTTGACCTGGGCTTTTTCTGATGGCTCTCACTGTTCAATTTGCTGGAGAGGAACCACTTTGTGGAACAATAGGACAATCAGTGCTGCAGCAGCTCAAGTGCTGCCATCCTTCCCTTGAAGAGGGAGGAGGGAGGTGGGATGTGTTTTGGCCATTGGTGGTTAATGACTTTGAGGAAAAGCTTGACCAAAGTGTTCCTGGCTTGCAAAAATAGATGTTTGCATTTCATTTGCTCTGAAAATTGGTCAGGGTTTAGTGTGATCCTCTCCAGGAGTGGGATAAAACTCTGGTGTTCAGGTCTGGATTAGGGTTTGGAGTCTGAATCCAAACCTTGTGTGTCCAGGCCAGCAGAGAGTGTTGCCTGACTTTCTTGGCCTTTTGAAGAGTAAGGTCCAACAATGGTCTTCCCATTGTAAGCAGTAAAATACCTCTAAAAAAAGGGTTGGAGAAGCTCTCAGTGCTGTGGGTACCTCTCTGGCAGCTCTGCCCTAGATAAGGACCTCCTGTGCATCCTTGGGTCTCCCTGCTTTGGACCAGGGGTGAACCAGGAGACATCCTGAGGACTCTCTAGTCTTTGTGTTTTCCTTTGGGGCTGTGGAAAGCCTCTTGTACCCCCATTGCCTAAAATACCTACAGCTCCAAATACCCTAAAGGTGCTGCACTGTGAGTTTCTCTTTGTTTCTATCAGTTAAGAATGGCTCTGGGACAACCATTTTCTTGATGCATTAGGGGAAAGGAAGTGTAAAGGTGGAGTTTGAGGGACTTTTGAGGAACCCCTTCATGCATTGCCTATGATTTCATTCTCATCCATCTTTCTGGCCCTGGATATGATGTGAAGGCACCAAGAGCGTGTGCTGGAGGGAGCTCAATCCTGGGTATGACCCAAAAAGCGGGTGGAATTGAGCTTTTCTGGAGGTACTTACAAGAAATAATCCAGTGGTAACTGTTAGTGAATGCTTTAAAAGTCATCAATAACAAGGAGGAAAAGAATGTTTCAAGTAAAGGAGAAGTAAATTTTGATTTTTAAACATGCACTATGCACACAGAAGCATGGGATGATTGCTCCTGAGCCTGCTTAATCCCAAAACTTGATCCTTATAGTGAGTGCTGTCAGAAGTTGTCTTGCATCATTTTTTTGTTGGCCTGGGCTGTATTTCATCTGCAGTCATGCTACCTATTCCCTTTGCTTGTTCTATAGCTTTCTTGAGTCCTGTTGGAGTTTCTCAGAGGGTTTTTTGTGTCCTTGAAGCCTCACTAAAACTTCTTGGAGGCCCCAACTTGAGGGATGGAAAAGAAGTTAAAATCCCTGTGCAAAGTATCCCCTGGGAATTTGCATGGCCAGTGAACACATCTGAGTGTTTTCCATGAAGTCTTAAAGAGGCTGAGAGAGTTGGGGTTGTTCAGCCTGGAGAAGAGAAGGCTCCAGGGAGACCTTAAAGCACCTTCCAGTGCCTGAAGGGGCTCCCAGAAAGCTGGGGAGGGACTTTGGACAAGGGAATGGAGGGATGGGGTGAAGAGGAACAGCTTTAAACTGACAGAGGGGTGATTGAGATGAGACATTAGGAAGAAATGTTTGGTATGAGGGTGCTGAGCCCCTGTCCCAGGTTTCCCAAAGAAGCTGTGGCTGCCCCATCCCTGGCAGTGTCTCAGGTCAGGTTGGATGGGGCTTGGAGCAACCTGGGCTGGTGGGAGGTGTCCCTGCCCATGGCAAGGGGTTGGAACTGGATGAGCTTTAAGGTCCCTTCCAACTCAAACCATTCTGTGATTTCCTGGTCTCTGTATCATCTCTAGGGATGCCTTGCTTATGTCTGGTATTTTTCTGGAACAAAACCTATTTGTTAGGACATCTGCAGGGAAAGCTCAGAGTAGTTAATATTGATCCTGACCAAAATTCTCATCATGATCCCATCAGGAAAGGTGCATGAACAGGAGGGTTTTTTCCCTTCAGTGGTGTGTCCCACACATTCTGTAGAGCTGAGCACGTCTGGGAATTTTGTCTTTCTCCCCCAGAGTTACTGCTCTTCTATTGATGTCCAAAATTTCCACTTGCTGCCTGGACAAGATTTCCATGTGGGAAAAGATGTTTCTTGAGAAACATCAGTTTATGAGCTACAGAGAAGGGAGGTAACTCCAGTGTGTCTCAGTCACAAAGGACAGGAATGTCATTAGAAGCTAGACAGGAGCTCAGGGCTTGGTTCTTAACCTTGGGCACAACTTTTCTTCCAGATGGCATTTCCCCCCCCAGTAAAACCCCTCTCCTGAGGTGTCTGTCCCAACCATTTGAGGTGGGATCTCTTTTGTTGTGTCCCTGTCCAGTGCCTGAAGATCAGTGGTGCTGCCCTTACTTGGAGCCATAAATCACCTGCAAGCCAAACACTCCACAGTGGCATAAAATTTTTGGTCTTATTGACCATCAGAAGACCTCTTTCCAATGATGAGGATTTCCTCATCCTGCAGTAGTGTGTGTTAATCCCAGTGGATCATCCAGTCTTTCCTGAAGCTCCCACAAGTCCTTTGTCAAGGAGTTCTGCAGAGCCACCATCTGCTGCAGGGAAGTCACCTCTGTCTGCTTGGCTTGAACCTCCTGCTACCTTCATTTGGTGGCCTTAGGGGACAGAAAGGAGCCTGGAGGTAATCATAAGGTGGTAGAATTGCCCATTAAAGTTGACCCAGTTGATGGCTTGAAGAATTGGTCTCCTCCAGGCATCCCATTAGAAGGGAACTGGGAGGGAACAGAGTTTTAGGGACTCACTCTGAGTATTGAGAACATCATGGGAGATCTTGTGGCTTTCCTAGGGTAAAAGAGGTGGGTTGGGGAAGGGAGCAAGTGAGGAAGGGGAAAATAACCAAGGTACAACCATCGTAACAACGTGATGTAGTTGTAGATGTCCCTGCTCCAATGCATGGGCATTGGACAAGATGACCTCTGAAGGTCCTTTCCAACCCAAACCATTTGATGATGACATGATTCCAAGACACAGTTTCAATTCCAAGCACTGAAAGGGAGTGGTACCCCTGAATCCAGGTGAGATGGGCTGTAGCTGCCTGGTTTATTTTTCCAGGGACCTGCACTATGCTTCTCATCTGGACAAAGCCATGGGGAGCATCAGCATCCTTCCAGACCTCTTTTCCCCTTCATGGGCTGGGTGGCTTGCCCCATTTTCAGGCAGTGCTGGCTACATAACCATTGCAGATGGGACCATAGGTTCCAACTTTGCTTGGAGCCTTCTGCAGATACCTGGTGGAGCACAAAGACCTCACCAAGGTGGCTTACAACTGGTCTGCACCAAAGTGGTCTACAAGTTGCACTTCTTCCAGGGCACTGGAAGGTGATGCTGCTCCAGGACCAGGCTCTTGCATGCCTCATGTTCCTCTTGAAATGTAAATCTCAATTCTTGTTTGCTCTCCAGTGTGACCTACAGATCTTCAAGCAGGATCCCTTAGGAGGTTGCCCAAAACCTCAACAGAGCCAAAGCTTGCCCTAAAAAGATGGTAGACTGAGATGAGGGGTGACAGGCAGCTGGAACAAGCTGGAGGAGAAAATAAAGATGCTGAATTTGCCATTGGAGATGCAGAGGTCCCACCATCCACACAAAGTAGCTTTAGAGATGTTTGGTATGCATTTACGAGACTGCAGAAACTTCACAGATGTTCAGTGGTGGTGTTGGGAAATAATCATTAGGAGCAAGCTTAGAATCATAGAATCATAGAATTAGCCGGGTTGGAAGGGACCTCAGAGATCATCTAGTCCAACCCTTGACCCACCGGAGCAGTTGCTAGACCATGGCACTGAGTGCCACATCCAGTCTTTTTTTAAATGTCTCCAGGGACGGAGAATCTACCACCTCACTGGGCAGTCCATTCCATAGCCTAATCACCCTCTCCGTGAAGAAATTCTTTCTAATATCTAACCTAAACCTCCCCTGGCACAACTTAAGACTGTGTCCTCTTGTCTTGTTGAAGGTCGTCTGTGAAAAGAGTCCAGTTCCCACCTCGCTACAGCCTCCTTTCAGGTAGTTGTAGACAGCAATGAGGTCTCCCCTGAGCCTCCTCTTCTTCAGGCTGAACAGCCCCAGCTCTCTCAGCCTCTCCTCATAGGGCCTGTGCTCGAGTCCCTTCACCAGCCTGGTTGCCCTCCTTTGGACCTGTTCCAGGACCTCTACATCCTTCTTAAACTGAGGGGCCCAGAACTGGACACAGTACTCGAGGTGTGGCCTAACCAGCGCTGAGTACAGGGGAAGAATCACCTCCCTGGACCTGCTGGTGACGCTGTTTTTGATACAGGCCAGGATGCCATTGGCCTTCTTGGCCACCTGGGCACACTGCTGGCTCATGTTCAGTTTCTTGTCGATGCAGACTCCCAGGTCCCTTTCTGCCTGGCTGCTCTCCAGCCACTCTGTCCCCAGCCTGTAGCACTGCATGGGGTTGTTGCGGCCAAAGTGCAGGACCCGGCACTTGGCCTTGTTGAACCTCATCCCGTTGGAATCGGCCCAGCTCTCCAGTCTGTCCAGGTCCCTCTGCAGAGCCCTCCTGCCTTCGAGTTGGTCCACACTTCCTCCCAGCTTGGTGTCATCTGCGAATTTGCTGATGATGGACTCAATCCCTTCGTCTAAGTCGTCGATAAAGATATTAAACAGAACTCGGCCCAATACTGATCCCTGGGGGACACCACTAGTGACCGGCCGCCAACTGGATGCAGCCCCGTTCAGCACCACTCTCTGGGCCCGGCCCTCCAGCCAGTTCCTAACCCAGCACAGGGTGCTCCTGTCCAAGCTGTGGGCTGACAGCTTTTTCAGGAGAATGCTATGGGGGACGGTGTCAAAGGCTTTGCTGAAGTCCAGGTAGACCACATCCACTGCCTTCCCCTCATCCACCAGACGGGTCACCTGATCATAAAAGGAGATCAGGTTGGTCAGGCAGGACCTGCCCTTCCTAAACCCGTGCTGGCTGGGTCTGATCCCTTGCCCATCCTGCAGGTGCTGTGTGATTGTACTGAGGATGATCTGCTCCATAACCCTGCCAGGCACTGAGGTCAGGCTGACGGGCCTGTAGTTTCCCGGGTCCTCCTTCCGGCCCTTTTTGTGGATTGGCGTGACATTCGCCAACTTCCAATCGTCTGGGATGTCCCCCGTGAGCCAGGACTGTTGGTAGATGATAGAGAGAGGCTTGGCGAGCTCTTCTGCCAGCTCCCTCATCACTCTTGGGTGGATCCCATCCGGTCCCATAGACTTGTGGAGGTCCAAGCAGCTCAAGAGGTCACTGACTGTGTCCTTCAGGATTACAGGGGGGCTGTTTAGATTTTTATCACCTTCTATAGGCTCCAGAAGCCTGCTGTCAACAGGATAACCTGTCTTTCTGTTGAAAACTGAGGTAAAGAAGGTGTTAAATACCTCAGCCTTTTCCTCATCTTTGATAACTATATTCCCACCCATGTCCAGTACAGAATGAATGTTTTCCTTGCCTCTTCTTTTGCTATTGATGTATCTGTAGAAGGATTTCTTATTGTCCTTCACAGAGGTAGCAAGATTCAGTTCATGTTGTGCTTTTGTCTCTCTGATTTTCTTTCTACATGACCTGACTATATTCCTAAATTCCTCTTGAGAAGTTAGCTCTTTTTTCCATAATTGATAGGCCCTCTTCTTAATCCTAATTTCTTTCAGAGTCTCCCAGTTCAGCCAGACTGGTTGCCTTCCCCGCCGGCTCACCTTCCGGGACTCTGGGACAGCCTGTTCCTGTGCTTTCAGAATATGCTCTTTGAAGTATGTCCATCCCTCCTGGACCCCTCTGTTTTCAAGGGCTGTTTCCCAGGGTATACTCTGAACTAGTCTTTTGAATAGTCCAAAATCTGCTCTCCGGAAGTCCAACACAGAGGTTTTACTGACAACCCTCCTTGTATCCCTGAGTATTGAAAACTCTATTATTTCATGGTCACTAAGTCCCAGTCGTCCATCAACCACCACATCTCCCACCAGCCCCTCTCTGTTTGTGAAAAGAAGGTCAAGTGGGGCTCCGTCCCTGGTGGGCTCATTTACTAGTTGGAGCAGGAAATTGTCTTCAATACACTCTAGGAATCTCCTAGACTGCCTCCTCTCTGCGGTGTGGAGTTCCCAGCAGATGTCTGGCAAGTTGAAGTCACCTACAAGAATAAGGGATGATGATTTTGAAACATCCTCCAGTTGCTTGTAGAATATTTCGTCGATCTCATCATCCTGATTGGGCGGTCTGTAACAGACTCCCATCACGATATCGGCCTTGATGACCTTCCCACTGATTCTAACCCACAGGCATTCTGCCCTATTATTGGTGGTCTCAACTTCTACAGTGTTGAGAGATTCTCTAACATATAGGGCTACCCCTCCGCCTCTCCTACCCTGCCTGTCCCTTCTGAAGAGCCTGTAGCCACCCATGGCAGCACTCCAGTCATGGGAGTCATCCCACCACGTTTCCGTGATAGCGACTACATCATAGCTTTCCTGCCGCATGATGGCTTCCAGCTCCTCCTGTTTGTTGCCCATGCTGCGTGCATTGGTGTACATGCACTTCAGCTGGGCTGCTGATTTGTCATTTATCTCGGGTAGTCCACCTTTAGGTTCCTCTCTGGAGAGCTCAGTTTCAACCCTCTCCCCCTTCAAACCTAGTTTAAAGCCCTCCTTATCAGCCCCTTCAACCTATGACCTAGAGTCCTTTTCCCCCTGTTAGTTAGATGAAGTCCATCAGATCTAATGACACAAGGCAGTTTGGGATTTGCCCCATGGTCGAAGAACCCGAAGTTCCGCCGGTGGCACCAGTCCCTTAGCCACCTATTAATGAGATGGGTTTTCCTAGTCCTCTCCTCATTCAAGCCTTCTACTGCAGGAACTGAGGCGAAGACTGCCTGTGCTCCTGACCCATCGACTAACCGACCCAGGGCCTTGAAGTCCTTTTTAATCCCTCTTGTACTTCTTCCAATAATGTCGTCACTGCCAGCCTGAACTACCAACAGTGGGTAATAGTCCGAGGACTGAATTAGCTGAGGGAGTCTCTTACTAATATCCCTCACCCGGGCGCCAGGAAGGCAGCAGACCTCTCTATGGGATGGGTCAGGTCGACATATAGGGCCCTCAGTTCCCCTCAGAAGAGAGTCACCAACTACGACTACCCTTCTTCTTTTCTTTGTAGGTGAAGTTTTAATCCGTCTGCTAGACAGGGGGTGAACGGGAGGCCTTATGGACAGATCGTCCTCTTGTCTGTCCTCTTCTTGATTCTCTGAGTCCAGGGCCTCATATCTGTTCTCTATGGGCACCTGGGGGAGTGGTGGGGGATGGGAGAGAATTCTTTTGCCTTTTCGGTGGGGGACCTGTTTCCATTCTCCCCTATCCACCTGGTCTGCATCAGCTGCCTGGTAGGAGGAGGGGCAGGGCTTGACCATCTCCTGTTGGATTTCAATTGTAGTTGAAAGGGTGTGACTCCACCAGTCAATTTCCTTTTCACTTTCCCTAGTACTTCTTAGTCGCTCCACCTCCTCCTTAAGCTCTGCCACCATGCTCAGCAGGTCGTTGACCTGCTCGCATCTCACACAGACCTTATTTTCACTGTCCGCCAGTGCCAGGACGAGGCTTAAACATTCTTCACAGCCAGAGACTTGAACAGCTACGTCCATTTTATTGTTCCTCTTAAGGGATTCTGTCTGTATGGACACACCCTTTTTCTCAACAGCAACAGTTTTTGCTTTTTTTGAAACCATTGTTATCTGTGCCCTTCCTGCTTGCTCTGCCTGCACGAACTGCCTCGTTAACTGCCACTTCTAATTCCTGTTTGCCTGCTCCGGGTCGCTGGCGCTCCCAGCAGGCGCTTTAAATCCCTCGTGGTCCGGGTCGGTGCCGCCCCCTTACAGCTGATTGGTCTCCGTAGAAACCCTCCAACAGCAAGGTTACGCAGCACGCTGCCGGTAGCCGTTGAATGGGAATACCTGGAGGGACAGAGTTAAGGGTGATTATGCAGCCCAGCCCTGGTGTTTCTTGACTTGAAGAGAGCTGCACAGCATCATTTCATCAGAGCTTTATATCCAACTAATTGGCTCACACTTGCATATGCAAATAAAGCCCATCATAAAGAGCAGAGAAAGATTTAAAGCTGTGCTTTCCACTCTCATGCCACAAGCCACACTTTTCTGGTCAGTTTAATCTACTCCATCACCCTTTTCAGCATCTGGTGTTTGGAAGATGTGCCATCTCTTTCAAAGAAGATGTGTCAGACGTGTATTAATTTTTTTTTTCCATTTCAAGCAGCAAAAATTAACAACCAAGGGTGGGGAACCCAGAGCCCTGAGGATCAGATGCAGCGCATGGCCAAGCAGTTATGTTGAGGTAACACTGAGATGTGTCATCTGCAGCCTGGGCTTGATCTCTGAAGCCTCTCTAGCTCTTGAAAAGGAACAGGTTTCCTGCCAGAGACACATGGTTTATGCTAAAATTGGAAGTAAAATTGTCTTTCTGTAGATAACAGAGCATCTGTAGTAAATACCATTGAGATGTCACTCCCAGACTGAGCTTTCTAGAGCAAGGATGCTACAGGCAGTGGGTTTTAATTCAGAAGGTGAAGCTTAAGTAGTTTTAAGAATTTGAGAAAGCAGGTAGAGAGTCAATATTTTTATGTTTGAGGACAAGTTGGAAGCTCAGACTTATTTGCTGGTGACATGGAAGGTCACAGGTAGCTTGAGACATCTGGATGCTCCTCAACTGCTTTCCCCCCAAAACCAAATTTATTTGGATTGTTGTCTTGGGTGACTGTGATTTTTAAATCAGTTATATGTTGGGGAAACAGTTCAGAAATATACAGGTTGTGAGCAATCCTGACTTACTTCAATTTAGGCCACATTGGGTTAATGGTTATTGAGGCCTAGTTAGAGGCTTTCTGAGAATGAGCTAATGGGAAAGAGATAACTTAATTGGCAACAGAAGAGGAAAATAATTATGTGAGAAGAGTGTTTCTGTGAGAATGGAATGTGTAATTGGAATACAAAGCCACCTGCATGATATGATGGTGTAAACAAGGCTTCTCTATATAAGTGAGTGCAAATTGTTAATAAACAATTTCATACAATCATATTGATGTGTACATGGAATCCTTAAGCCTCCACAGACTGTTTTCCCACAGTTATATATCATACAATATGAAATTTTATGTGAGGGGGCTACGACCAGGTGTGTCAGCGCATCATAGTATCTCAGGCTGGTGTGGGTTGGAAGGGACCTTAAAGGCCTCAGAGGAGAGGCTGAGAGGGTTGGGGTTGTTCAGCCTCAAAAAAAGAAGAAAAAGAGAAGGCTCTGGGGAGACCTTATTGTGGTCTTTCAGTTCTTCAGGAGACCTTAGAAGAAAGGTGGGGACAGAATTTAGCAGGGTCTGGTGCAGTAGGACAAGGGGTGATGGGTTTAAACTGAAAAAGGGGAGAGTCAGAGCAGATAGAAAGTAGAAATTTTTTAGGATGAGGGTGATGAGACCCTGATCCAGGTTTCCCAGAGAGGTGGGAGATGTCCCATCCCTGGAACCATTCCAGGTCAGGTTGGATGGGGCTCTGAGCAACCTGATCCAGTTGCAGATGTCCCAGGGGTTGGACTGGATGGCCTTGAAAGGTCCCGCCCCACCCAAATTATTCTGTGATTGTGATTTGTGCAGTTGTGGACTGTTGGTGGGTATTAAGGTTTAAAACAAATTAATTGTTTTCCCCACCTGCCCAGCCCAATAATCCCAAAATTGCTTTGAGGAGAAAGGGAAAGGTCTCACATCATTAGCTGGTGCTCTGGTAAAACCCTGTCTATCACAAGTATTTACTGTAAAGTCATGAGAGTGACTTCTTTGCTTGGCTCCACAAAACAAAACCTGCTGGTGGTGAGCTCCCAGCTCTCTGTTTGATCCTTCCAGCCTTTTCTGTTTGAATTATTAATGCTGGGGAAGTGATCAGCACACAGCTGGATCTGTCTGTTTCTGAGACTCACCCTTGCTTTGCTCAGTGCATTTTCTTCTTTCCTTCCTCACGGTGGGGAGGTTGGGTGGGAACCTCCAGGTTGTTTCCCCACCTCTTTCTGATGAACCCAACCACACCATCTGATCTCTTTGGCTCTCCCAAATAGGTGGTGTTGGCACTGGGCAAGCCAGGAAGCCCCATGCAACCATCTGGGGCTGCTGCTCCAACAAATCTTCTATGAAAATAGGAGTGGGGAACTGAAGGGACACTTGGAGGACACATTTGGTGTAAGTGAAGGTAGCACTGATCATCCAGTTCCAACCCCTTTCCATGGGCAGGGACACCTCCCACCAGCCCAGGTTGCTCCAGGCCCCATCCAACCTGACCTGAGACACTGCCAGGGATGGGGCAGCCACAGCTTCTCTGGGAAACCTGGGACAGGGGCTCACCACCCAAATGGTCCAGGACCCTCACACCAAAAAATTTCTTCCTAATGTCCGACATAAATCCTCTGGGATTGGGATTATCTTCTGGGATAAATCTGCCAGGGATGGGACATCCACAGCTTCTCTGGGTGACCTAGGCCAGGGGCTCAGCAACCTCACAGCATAGAATTTCTTCCTAAATTCTCAACTCAATCTCCCCTCTTTCAGCTTGAAACCATTCCCCTCATCCCATCCCTCCATGCCCTTGTCCAAAGTCCCTCCCCAGCTTTCCTGTAGCCCCTTCAGGCACTGGAAGGTGCTCTAAGGTCTCCCTGGAGCCTTTTCTTCTCCAGGCTCAGCACCCTCACACCAAAAAATTTCTTCCTAATGTCCGACATAAATCCTCTGGGATTGGGATTATCTTCTGGGATAAATCTGCCAGGGATGGGACATCCACAGCTTCTCTGGGTGACCTAGGCCAGGGGCTCAGCAACCTCACAGCATAGAATTTCTTCCTAAATTCTCAACTCAATCTCCCCTCTTTCAGCTTGAAACCATTCCCCTCATCCCATCCCTCCATGCCCTTGTCCAAAGTCCCTCCCCAGCTTTCCTGTAGCCCCTTCAGGCACTGGAAGGTGCTCTAAGGTCTCCCTGGAGCCTTTTCTTCTCCAGGCTGAACAACCCCAACTCTCTCAGCCTGGCTCCAGAGCAGAACTTCTCCAACCTTCTTTGTGGCCTCCTCTGGACTTGTTCCAACTTCTCCATGTACTTCTTGTATTAAGGACCTTGGAATTAGAAGCATGAGGAAGACCTGCTGGTCCTTGTCTCTCCAGCTCTGCTTGGCAATGGGTTCCTGAAGCATCCCAGTCCTCATCCCAAAATTCAGACTGGTTTATCCTAGTATGTTGGAATGAAGTAGATGATTGTGGAGATCTAAAATCTCCCTGGAGTGGGTGTGCTGGCAGAGGTGGATGTACAGCCCATTTTGCTAAGGAGATATGGATTGCAAAGTAAGGAGGACACCTGCAGATGGCCTTGACCATATAACTGCTCCTTCTCACTACATTTTGCAAACTTCTCTCCAGCACTAAATCAGAATGTGTTATAAAAAATGGGAATAAGCACAGAGCAGAGTTGGTGGAAAATGAGCAATGACGTGAAATGCATATGCATGTTCCAGTACCCAAGGAGCTGCAGGAAAGCTGGAGAGGGACTTTTTACAAGGCTGTGGAGTGATAAGATGAGGGGTGAGGGGTTTAATGATCTTTAAGGTCCCTTCCCACCTAACCCATTCTCTGATTACCCAGCTGAGGGTGGAGCTTTGGGTAAATAAAGCTCACTTTAGGTTAACTTCATCCCTTTGGGTGAGAAAAGCTCTGTTTAGGTTCCTTTTTTTGGACAGTACCTTCAAGGAGGACCCATGCCTTGCCTTGGAGATCCCTCACCTACAAAATCTCTGGAATGCAGGAGTGAGTTTGCTAATGGTCCTGTCTCTTTTTGCCTTGCAGAAAGAAGATTTCTCTATTAAACCTTAGGGAAATTACCGATCCTATTATCTAGCGTCGCAGTAATGAACACCAGCAGGGTTACTGGAGAGATTTGGGCCCTAGCTTTGGAAAGCTGCGTTGTTTTTTTTTAAATGAGAGGATTAATTTAAGCAAACAAATGAACAAAGAATTTCTGGAAATGAAAGGATGGGGTGAATGGGATGATTTGCTCATTTTCTCTTTTAATAGTAGCAGCGCAGTGAACAATTGTGTGATCGACCTCAGAAATCTATCTATGGGAAGTAGTCACAGGGGAGAAAAAAAGACAGCCTGCCACCAACTCAGTATTAAAGTTATATTTTCTGGTTTTTTTCCACTGTTTTTGGGCCAGTCAGGGACTTTCCATGAGCAACCAGCATGGCAGAAATTTCTTTTTGCTTTGTAGCAGCCACCGAGCAATGAAAAGTCTGATGCTGATTTTAGCTGTAGTGGGTTTTGGTCCTGGTTTCCACTGGAATCATACTGGGGCAGATCCTTCCGGCTGCACTCATACCACTGGACCAGGGCTATGGGTGGGTGATGTCCCCTTGTGTCTTCTACTCCATGACTGGGGCTTGTTTGTGATGGGGTCTGGTGGAAGAACCTCACCTTTGGTTCCATCACCATTACAAGGTGCTGGATGTTAAACCCCCAACTGGGTTTGGAGTCTGTGCAAACTCTCCATGGTCCATGAAACTCTGGACAAGTCCTGGAAGAGCCTGGAAGAAGGACAGAAAGATGCTGCTGGGAGTTGGGAGTTGATCCAAAAATAAACAAACCAGAAATACTGAGCCTTCAGGCTCAATCATCTGTTCCTCAAAAGACATTTTTGGAAGGGATCACTGTGCTTTTGTTCTGCCATTAGGCAAGTGAGAAGAGGACATTGTTTTCCTCCGCTCATCTGTTCCCCTTATAGGGAAAGGAGGAGGACTTGGCCACCCCAAGCAGAGCATCTCAGGGGACCTCCCAAAACAAAGGGCCATGTGGAGAAAAGTGCTGTCATCCTGTCCCCATCACCCTCTTCCCTCCCTTCACCCCATTCTTGTCATGGCTGTGCCTGCCTGGGGCTGGGGTGTCACTGCCAGCCAGCTGGGAGCATGGAGGGGTGTTCCTATCCCTCTTCCCTGGAAGCCCAGCAACCTTCTCTTATCTCCTGGTTTATCTCATCATGTAGACTTGTCAAGACAACCCTAGAGTTTGTCTTCTGCCAGGGAGGTGTGTTTGCCTTAGGATGCTGTTCACAGTGTCTGTGATGGCTCCAAGTAACATAGTATTCCTGAGGAACAGCATTGTGATGGTCCTGGATATGGACCAAAAGCTCTGTGGATGCATCCATCCCAGTGTAGTTTCTCTCTCACATGCTGCAGGCTTCCATCCTTAGTCTGCTGAGATGTTGGAGAACATCTCCCAAAGCTGTGGTCTGCATGACCTTTGTGTTAGGTCCCCAAGCCAGGAATACAGGGCTGGCACATGGAGCTGGGATGGGTTTTTATTGGATTATAACATATATAGTTTTTTTACAAAAGACTACACTAACACTAATCTATCTTCTTTTGTCCAGGATCCAAGACTGACCCTGCTGAAAGCCCCTGGGATACTGAACTCAGTAGGAGTGGAGACCACTTGACTGCACTAAGCACCTTTCAGGATCAAGCCCTAGGTAATTATTCTACTTTTCTGCCTGGATAATGGATGAAATTTAATTTTCTGGGCTATGCAGAGCATCTGAAAGGACCTTCTGAGTTGTTCATTCCACTCCTGAAGGTTGTTGCTTTGTAGGTCACTGGCTTGACACTACCATAACCACCACTGTTCCCTCAAAAATCAAACAATGTCTCTCCTTTGCTGATCACTGAATGGTTTGGGTTGGAAAGGACCTCTAGAGGCCATCTGGTCCAACCCCCTACACTGAGCAGGGACACCTGCAACAGGGTCAGGTTACTCAGAGCCTCATCCAACCTGACCAGGGATGGAGAATCTCCCATCTCTCTGGGCAACCTGAATTTCTGGGTCACTATTCCAGCAGTGGTCATCAGCTTTTCAGCTTTGGAAGTTCTCCTGAACTTAACTTGCAGAAAAATAAAATAAGAGTTTTTCACTCCTATCAGAAGTAATCAAAGGCTGAAAATACCAATGTTTGTTGGGGAGGATGCCTGTCTAGGTCAAACTTGTAAGGTCTTAAAACCTCCAGCTGCAGGAGCTTGCTTTTTAAAATGCTTCTAGGCACTATTTTCTGCAGAAAAAAGAAATTGTGAGACTTTTTTCACAGCAGCTATGTTCTCTTCTCCAAACCTGGCCTGGTTGTTGTGCCTTGGAGAAAATTCCTCATGACTTTTCAATATTTGCTCCCAGGTGGATAGATGGAAATCAAAGAGCCTTAGAACCAAGCAGTGCCCTGCTCTGTATCCTCATGGAGATGCAATGTCAGCCCAGTTCCTTGCCCTGTGGGCAGGATTTGACCCAAGATTTATTCTTCCAGCCTGGCAAATACATCTCGAACTTGAGAAATGAGGATCCTGGGCATGATTTTAAGAGGAGTAAGAAGGAAGCCAGGATGCTGTAGATATTACTGTGGAGCACTGAAGATGAAGGGTTGGCTTCCTGAGCAAGGTTATATTCCTTACAAAGTTCTCTACATCCATAAAACCACCCACCAACAGATTTTAGTTTTGAGCTCCATTTGCCAGTTTTTTTGTTTGTTTCCCAGTAAATTGGTTAATAAAAACCAGTTTCCCCACTGGTTTTGGTGGAGGTTAAAGCCCAGCAACCCGGATTGGGCTGGGGTTGGCCACTTTCCCAGAGCATCCTTCTGGCCTTTTGGGAACATCCCTTGCAGCTCTCTGTGGTGACATTTTCAGGACCCAGGCCTGAGGATTTTTGACTGACTTGTTTCCTGTTTTGACAGTCTGCATTGCAAATATTCTAGACACAGTGTTGTGCAGGGACTTACAAGAAAAATAATGAACAATAATAATAATAATTCACCCCATACCCTTTTGGATCTTGTGATGGGAGGGCTAAGCTCACATTTCCAATGGGGAAGGAGAGGACACAGTTGTTGGAACAGGCTCAGGAAGTGCAGGAGGGGAAAAGAAAGAAGAAATGTGTTCAGCACTGGGGCTCAGGGTGGTATTTTCCCCCATCCGCTCTGAAGCTGTGGGCCTGGGGGGGGGTTTCTCAGTACTGAAGCTCATGTGTTCTGTGTTTCAACCGCTGCTGTCAAAGCTCAGAGAGCAACTAAAAAATATCAGGGGTCAAAAGGATGGTTTCCAGTTGACCAGAGGGCAGTGTAAATCCTGGGGGAGGAAATAACCCACCAAACATCCACCAGCCCTGGGTTTGTGTCCACTGTCCTGGGGCTGGTGGTGGGTTCTACTAGGACCTACAACTCGGTGGCAGATCCGACTAGGATATGCAACTCAGTGGCAGTGTCAGGCAGGCAGCTGCCTGCCTCAGTGTCCCCAAACCTTCTGCAAACACCCTCCTCTCCCCAGTAAATTTTTGTGCTCATACAACAGGATCAGATACGGATTTGATCTGGGTCAGCGATTAGGAGGATCAAGAGGTTGCTTCAGGTGAGCATGGTAGGAGAGTAAACATCTGCCTGTTGAGGAGCCTTGGGCTTGGAGGCACCTCCTAAACCCTTGCAACACATCTTCAGCTGTGGGCTGATCTCCCCTGCTATAAATTCAGAAGATTTAGGGAGGCAACACCCCCGGGGAGCATCAAAGGGAGAGCGTTCCCACTGCCGTCCCTCGCAAAGTCCCCCCCAGGTTTCGGCACAGCCGATTGCTCTCCGATGTGTTGGAACTTGAAGATAAGGATAGATAAAGGCAAAATGTTCTGGGAGGGCTGCCAAGCCAAAGGCACTAAATTATTAAGAGATCTGTATCTGGATAACAGATTTGTGCTGTTTAAAAACTTTTGAGAGAAAATACAGGGGGCTTGAAGGATCAGCACAGGATCACTCCAAGAAATCGAGCTCTCCTATTTTGCATTTGATGGATTTTGTTCTTATTGTTTCAATAAGAGTAATATTTTTTCCCCCAGCGAAGCCATACATAAGGGTTTTATTTGCTGGAATATGAACCTGAAATGATCAGCCTCTGTTGTTTTTTTTTTAAGGCACTTTCCAAGTCAGTTGGTGTTTGGAGAAGGTACAACGATCCTTCAGAGTGAGGCTTAGGGATGAAATAATTAGAAATCACACAACCGTGGCAGAAGAAGATTAGTGCTAAAATTAGAAGCCATAAAGTTGTTTTTAGATGAGGCTGGAATCTGAGCAGGGATGTTATATTGTGCTGTGTTGCTTTAGCAAAGGTGAGGTGAGAGGTGGGAATTGCCTGTGTTGGGTGGTGGTGTGATGGAAATGCCATCACTAATGTTCGAAGGGGGATGATCTGTGAGGTAATTTTCAGGGAAATCCATAGAGAATGGATGTAAAACCACCATGAATGATGCTGAGCTGCTAGAGGAGCTGGGTTGGGTGCTGGGATCTTCTTCCCACTCCCTGGGAGTGTCCTGTAAGGTTGGTGTGCTCCTAATTGATTTTTTTTTTCCCAGTGCTGTACTGATCATCTGCCCACCTTGCATTCAGAAACTGGTATGGTGGGTGTGAGATGGTCTGCACCCACACATGGGGTGAGTACAAGTCAGAGGTGCTGTCCCAGGACCTGAGCTGGGTCTTTGACTTCAGATAACACCATTAGATGACCATGCAACTCCATCACCTCATATATCACCTGGAATTTCTTACACGTGAGCAGGAATGAATTCTTCAGCAGAAGAGTAGTGAGACTCTGGAACAGATTGCCCAGAGAAGCTGTGGCTGCCCCCTCCCTGGAGGTGTTCAAGGCCAGGCTGGATGAGGCTTTGAGCATCCTTGTCTGGATGAGAGGTGTCCCTGCCCATGGCAGGGAGCTTGGAGTATAACAGAATCCCAGAATGTTTAGGTTGGAAGAGACCTCCAAGATCATCCAGTCCAACCTTTGACTAACACCACAGTCAACTGCTACACCATGTCCTTAAGGACCAGGTCCAAATGCCTTTTAAATGCCTCCAGGGATGGTGACTCCACCACTGTCCTGGGCCATTCCAGTGCCTGAGGAGATGATCTCTAAGGTCTCTTCCAACCTCAGCCATTCTGTGATTCTATGATTCTCTACAAGGAGGGCAACAAAGGTGATCCCAGGGCTGGAGCACCTCTGCTATGAGGACAGGCTGAGAGAGTTGAGCACAGGCTGCCCAGTGAGGTTGTCTCCTTCTCTGGAGACAGAACCCGCCTGGATGTGTCCCTGTGTGACCTACAGTAGATGATCCTGCTCTTGCAGGGAGGTTGGACTTAATCTCTTAAGGTCCCTTTCAACCCCTAATATTCTGCGATTCTGTGATTACAACCTCTGAGTTAATCATTTGGTGCCTCTTTTCTCCTACAGCCCAGGGATGCTGAGGGTGTCTTATGGAATTAAATAGCAAAGCAGAGGCAGAGCTACTGGGTCACCTTATCCCAGATACCTCCAGTTCACCAGTGTCACCCCATCCCTGACCTGGCATAGACTTCAAGACCTCCACAGAGCCCATTGAGGCTCTTCCAAAGTGCCTCCTTTCCTAGAGAGGGTCAAGGAGTCCTCATCTCTCCCCCTCTGCATCCCACCCAAAGTCCTCCCCATTCTTGAGGCTCGTTAGGCTAATGTGGGGGGGTTGGACATTCCCTCTTCCCAACTGTTTGAGCCATTACTGCTCCGTCCTTCAACTGGGACAATGCCAGGTGTGAGGCAAGGTGCCACCTGGCAGGCACTGTCCCCAACATGGAGCAGGAGCATGTTGATGTCTTCAGGGTGATGGAGAAATAGGGGTTGCCACCACCACCTGATGGCATTTTTTGGCAGGTAAAGGAAGACACCACCCCAGTTTTGGGTTCCCCACTCCTCTGCTGAGCTTTCTCACTGCACCCACAAACTTGATAGCCTCCAGGAGTAGGTTGGGTAGGTGTGATTTGGTGTTTGTATGGATCAGACTTTGTGTTGAAGTGGTTTGGAAGTGCCCTCTCACCCTGCTGGGCTTGTGGCTGAGCATCCCCATATGGTTTGGGTTGGAAGGCACCTTTCAAAATTCAACCCCCTGCACTGACAGGCATCAGGACCCTGCTGCCCTTCCTGGGGGACCCACCTGGAGCAGCCAATGTTTGGGAATGGGGGGCACCTCCCATATATCCTGGCCAAGCCATGGTGGTGGGTTCAAGGGCTGAGATTCCATCTTTTCCATGGGAAGCTGAGCATGACCCAAATGGAGAAGCCCTTAGCATGTCTAAGAGCTGCAAAATAGCTTTTCAACCTAGAGTGCATCTCTCTGATTGCACTCCCTAAAGCAACTTCTTTTAATTTACTGCCTCTTGACCTTAAGACCTGTCCTGGCAGGAGATCAGGTGGAAATCATGATGCTCCCCTGCTTCTGTAAAGCTCCTGATTGCCTTTTTGTTCTTCACTGACTTTCTCTGTTCCCATTATCTCATGATGGGGGAGGTTTTGAAATAAGCAGGCTTGGGAATGGCAAGGCCATGGAGATAAGAGCCATCTCCTGCATGTCAGATTCATTACCTGCTCCCATCCAAGCCAGGAGCTTTTTTTTTTTTTTCCTTCCCTTTTATGTTAATTAAAAAAATGCAGCACCATGAATTTTTAAATTTTGAAATAAAATGAAAGCACAAAAGGACTCGAGAAAGTGTTGGGGCTACAAACTAATACTGGAGCAAAAGAAAAAAAAAGACTAATTAAAATACAAATTATTTAGGAGAACAAGCTGGAATGTCATTACACAGTGTCACTGACTCATTTTCATTTCACTGAGTCCAGCATGGGGTTTGGCTGCACATCCATCCTACTCCTCTTCCTTTTTTGTTTTTTGCTTGGTTGGTTTTTTTTTATAAATATATGTAGGGAGGGAGGAAATCTGCAAATACAATTTTAACCTGTTGAAAAAAATTGAGTCCCACTGGAATTGTCAGAGCTGAATCGTTCCAGAGTGCTTGGGGGCTTCTGGGGTGCTGGGAGGTGCAGCCCTGATGAGCTGGACCCTCATGAGGCCAAATCCTGTCCCTCTTGGGTGTTTGATGTGACTCGACACCAGCACCCAGCTCTTCCATATCTCCCTAAAGGTGAAATCATGATTTCCTCCCTTTATTAAAACCAGATGAGCACTCGGGGATCTTATTGCAGAATTGAGGCAGGTGCTACAAAAGGGGTTCCCAGAACAACCCTACCACAACCCCTTCTTTGGCAGCAGCAACACCTGAGGAATGGGCCAACCTGCCTGATGCACTAGCTGAGTACTCCTTTGAGGACAAAAAGCCTTTGTCTGCTGTGGTTATTTAATTATCATTTTTCTTTTCCCCTCCTCTCTTCTAAATAGTTTGCTCTGACTGCACTGTCTCAGCTGCGGAGGGGGGGGGGAAGGTTCTGCTCCATCAAATTACAGCAGAGGAAAAACCCTCTGGCTGAGCAAGGAGCTCAGGGTGGGGGCAAGGAGGAAGGTGTGAGTGGAGATAATATCTTTTTTGGAAGGATGGTAGGTTTGTGGTCACTTTCCCCTCATGCAGCATGGGGTGGTCCTTGGCAGGGCTCTCAACCACCAAGGGCTTGCTGCCAACATGGATGGATGTTTGGAGGAAGGTTGAGGAGCAATATCACAAAGGAGGTGCCTGGGCACAGCAGCGCGAGGTGCAGCCACAGGGATTTGTGTGCTGCCAGTTTTCACAGAATCAGCTGGGTTGGAAAGGGCCTCTGAGATCATCAAGTCCAACCCTTGATCCACTCCCCCCTGTGATTCCCAGATCATGGCACCGAGTGCCACATCAGTCTCTTCTTAAAAACCTCCAGGGGTGCAGAATCCGCCACCTCCCTGGGCAGCCCATTCCAATGCCTGATCACCCTCTCTGTAAAGAATTTCTTCCTAATATCCAACCTAAACCTCCCCTGGCAGAGCTTAAGCCCATGCCCTCTTGTCTTACTGAGAGCTGCCTGGGAGAAGAGACTGACCCCCCCCCAGCTCCAACTTCATTTCAGGAAGTTGTAGAGAGTGATGAGGTCTCCCCTGAGCCTACTCTTCTCCTCTCCTCTTTTGGTGCAGCCTTTCTAAAGAGCCCAGATAAGACAGAAGAGGCAACCCAAACTGGTGACTTTTGGGAGAGGTGGGAGTCTTCTCAAGCAGCTGGCAGCTTGGGTGGTGCCACGTGGGGATGACAATCCCAGGTTCAAAGAGTATGGATGGCACTCACTGTGTCTTCCCAAGAGTGTTCACAACCGAGACCCCAGTTTGTCTTTTTTGGATGAGCACTACCAAATTTTTCACCTGGACATCCTGATAAAGATGGTCCAGCTTCCTTGAAGAAGGGTGTGTAGCCAGAGGACAAGGGGCAATGGTTGAAAACTTGAAGAGAGTTTAGGTTGGACATTAGGAAGAAATTCTTTAATTTGAGGGTGCTGAGCCCCTGTCCCAGGTTTCCCAGAGAAGCTGTGGCTGCCCCATCCCTGGCAGTGTCTCAGGTCAGGTTGGATGGGGCTTGGAGAAACCTGGGCTGGGAGGTGTCCCTGCCCACACAGTGAGGTTAGAACTGGATGAGCTTCAAGGTCCCTTCCAACCAAAACCATTCTATGGTTCCAAGGCTCCACCATGGGTATGGATCACCTCCCCAAAATTGCTTGTGGTGGGATTCAGTGATTTTAAACCCAGCAGCTGGGTTTTTTTGATTGTTTTCTGCTGGCCCAAGTTGGAAACATTTTGTAATGTCTCCTGTTAGATAAGATTTTGATTTAATGCCTTATCTCTTGGCTTCACCTTCAGCAATAACAATGGATTCTGATCCTCTGCTGAGGTGTTGATGGATGGGGCCTGCTTGGGTTGAACATCTGGGATCTGAGTTGTTGACCCTTTTCTGTCCCTGAAGCAAGAGCAGTCAGAGGAGCCCTTGAGGAATGCTGTGAGCGGCAAGTTCTCCATCATTGCTTAGTGGTGAGGTCAAGTATAAATGTGAGGCCAGGGTTGTGAGGAGCCCTTAGCCAGGGTTCATCTCCAGCTCCCATGGTGACCCCCGAAGGTTTAGGACACCTTCAGTGGTAAGAAGCCCTCTACAAATCCTGGCAGATGGAAAAAGTAGGTTGAAGGCTTAATTTTTCCTGGAGTAAGTTTCAGGAGGACAAAAAGACAACGTGAGGACAAGAAAAAAAATCTTGCTTTTTTATAAGGCTTTTTCCCAGAGCCCATTGTCCACCTCCCCTAGATGGGTGCATCTACAAACAGCACACCCTATGGGATATATGCATGACAGCTTGGAATTGAGATGCCATGAAGCTGAAGACAAGAAGCTTGAAAGTTCCTTTGAGTTGTGTCAAGGCATAACCCATAACATACACTCTGCAACCTCCTGAGAGGAGGTTGGAGCCAGGGGTGTCGGACTCTGCTCCCAAGGAACAAGGGATGGGACAAGAGGAATTGACCTGGAGGTTTAGATTGGAGCTTGGGAACAATTTCTCCCTGGAAAGTGTTGTCAGGGCCTGGCCCAGGCTGCCCAGGGCAGGGGTGGAGTCCCCATCCCTGGAGGACTTTCAAAGCTGTGGAGATGTGGTGCTGAGGGTCATGGGGCAGTGGTGGCCTTGGTAGTTCTGGGTTAAGGGTTGGACTGGATGATCTTGAAGATCATTTCCAACCAAAATGATTCTAGGATTCTGTGAAGAAGACCTAAATGTCCAAGTCTGTGGGGCTGCCCACGGGGATGTTCATTTCTCTGCCTGGTAGCCTTGCTCTTCCCTTTGAGGTTTCTCTGAGGTGTTCAGCCATGCTTTAAGTGTTGTTTTTGCCCAAGGAGCAACTGAGGCCTTTGGGATTTGAAAGGCCAGGTGGAATATTCCTGATACAAAAAACCTGGATGCTCTTTAATTGATTTCCTCAGGATCAGTGGTCAAGGGTCAGTGTCAAGCCCTGTGAGGAGCACAGGAAGGGCTCATTTGGGTCATGCATCCTCTCCTCAGCAATACTCAACCCAGGTGCTGCAAATCCCTTCAGTGCTGAGTCCTCTGACCCCAGCACCTTTCACTCCAGATTCTGATTACCTCCTGATACCCATTCCAAGGATTTTTTCTTGGAGATGTTGGGTTGTGCATACCATCCAACCCTCAGCCCTTCTTCTGGGCCAGATGTCCTTTTCTCTGGAGGGATGTGGTCTCCACCACCACCTACCACAGTGTCACTTCTCAGTTTCTGCATCAATTCTGAGCATCTCCTTTTTTTTTTTTTTTTTCTTCCCTCTAACTGTCCCCTTCTCCTCCTCTGAGTTGGAGTGATGATCCCAACCATCAGATCCTTGGCTACCATCATCTCCACTCTGCTCAGTTTGGCCTCTCCTGTTTGTGCAGCTGATTTATCAACAGCCATGTTCTATTTGCTTCCAGATAAGAAAAACATTGAGGCTGGGACTGAACCTTGTGAAATTCCCCTGGAAACAGTCCAACTCCCCTCTGACATTCATTTGTTGGGATCATCTCCCCATCCCCTGCACATGGGCTTTCTGTTTCAAATATAGTGCCCTCACATCCCAGGAAATCAAAACACCCCACAAGGCTGATGTGGATTATCTCCAGGCAATTATCTTCATGAACCAAAGTTGTAATCTCCTCAAAAGAACAAAATAAGTTTTGCAACCTCTCTGACCAGCATGAACTCTTTTCCTATCCTTTAATTATTCTTCTGGGTGACTCTCAGGGGGGTTCCCATTATTTCACCCGTGACTGATGACAGACAGGACAACCTTGTTCATCAGACCATCCTTCTTGCCCCTTTTTGCACACCAGTGCAGCATTTGCATCCTTCCAGCTGTCTGGATCATTTCTGCTATTCCAAGATTTATTAAAAATTAACATCAGCAGGCCAGAGAGCTTCTCAGACAGCTGGTGGAGGGCTCTTGGGAGCAAGTTCTCCAGGCTTACTGATTTAAAGTTTTTTATGGCTGGTAGGTGCTGTTTAACAACCTCCTTGGATACTAATGGAATGGAAAGTACTTCATCCACCACATGTGCTACAAACCTCTCATCCTGCTCCTTCCCAAATGTTGATCAGAAATATTGATTGAACACTTCTGCCTTTTCTGCATCGTTGCTTTTTCGCCCCATCTGAGGCCATGCTCCTGATTTATACCGAGGCATTAGAATGTTTCCAGAATTATTTGGCCCTCCCTTTCCATATGCAGCTGAACATCTTGTTAGCTTTATGGCTGCTCAGAGAGCAGAGGTCTGCTCCTTGCTGCCTCTGTTGCTGGGAGATCCTCTCCTTGGCTTGGCACAGTTTAGGACCCTGAAAGGTGCCTGGAAAGCAGAAGTTGCTCTCCCTGCCCTGCATCACTTTGCATTTTTTAAGGAGGAGTTTTTCATCTCACAGCATCATAGAATCACACAATGGTTTAGGTTGGAAGGGACCTTAAAGAACATCTAGTTCCAACTTTTCTGCTCTTAACCCCTTCATTGCTGTGGGTTCTACAAAGTGAGAGGTGACAAAAGGGCTCTGACCTGCAATTACTGCACCCAAGGATGCCCAGGTGGTGGGACAGCCCATTCACAGCTTGGCAATATCTCTTGGGGCTGATATTTTTGGCCAGTAGGAATTTCTTCTTGGGTTTTCCCCATTCATACCACTCCCCTAAGTGCCCCTGCTGCAGGACCACATGGATCTGTTGTCATTTATTCTGTCCTAATGCCATTATCATATAAATCCGTTTTGTCCCACTATGAGCCTAATACCATGCTCTTCCAAGGGCAACCCAGTTACATGTGGTGGACTCAAGCTAAGAGGGTCTTGTTTTGGTGTTTTGTTCTCTTTTTTTGTCTGAGTCTGCTGTATTTGGCTTTTTTCTTGGTTGAGTGTAGAAAAGTGGGGTCTTGTGGTAAAGACTGAGGGTACAGAGGGTGGGTCTAGATAGGAGATGTCTTTTGTTGCCCTACCTTGTCCTCATGGTTGGCTCCAGCCCCTTTCAGGCTGGGAAGTACCTTTCAGGCTCTTTCTTAGATGGGGTCATGCCAGCTCCTCCTGGCCATCACTTGCTGCTTTCATTTCCCTCTCTGTCTTTCCCCAGAGTGGGGAGAGGAAAAATCAGGGCCAAGGACACTGGATAGTGCAGAGAGACCACATGGTTCTGTTTTTAATCAGTGCAAGCCTCAACCTACCTATCCATGGCTTTTCTCCTGAGCAATCTCCATCTCTGGTCCAGCTCTCTATGGCCAATGGAGGTGAGATGCTATAGAAGAGAGATGCTCAGAGCTCTTATTCAAGGGTTCATTACCTTGAAGTCCACTTTGGGAAGAGAATCAAACTGTTTTTCTTTAGACTAGCAAAAAAAAGGCTTGGCGTGATGAGATGCTCAGAAAGTAGAGCTGGGCACATTCAGGCAAAAAAAAAAAAAAAGCTATTTTTTAAATAATGAGATTCATAAAATGCTATAAAAACTTGCCAAGGGTCAGGGCAAGACACCTTTGATTTGAAATCAAGTTGCACCAGTGGAGATTTAAATTGGATATTAGGAACTATTGCTCCCTGGAAAGGGTTGTCAGGGCCTGGCCCAGGCTGCCCAGGGCAGGGGTGGAGTCCCCATCCCTGGAGGGCTTTCAAAGCTGTGTATGTGGTGCTGAGGGCCATGGGGCAGTGGTGGCCTTGGCAGTGCTGGGTTAATGGTTGGAATTGGTGATCTTCAGGGTCTTTTCCAATCAAAACTATTTGATAATTCTATGAAATCTTGTAGCCAAGGTTGACTCTGCTTCCAAATGCTGGAGGGCTGAGAGGAACGAGCTCCTGGCTGCAGAAATTCTTGGGTGAAGTATTTTATTTTGTATGAAGCTGGAGGGTATTTGGAGGACATTTATGATCATACAGGTCCCTGTTGCTAGAAAATCCCTCTACAAAATAGACCTTTGTTTCATAGCCTAAATTTCCAGTCAAGTGTGGGCTGAAATCCACTCTTAGAGTTAGCTTGGACATGAAAATCTTGATTAATGGGGCAGATATTCATTGGAACAGGAAAAGGAGGCAAAATGTTCTGCTGCAAAGTTTGTGTGAGGCAGGGATGGGGATGCCTGAGGAGGGATGTGCTGTGGAGGACAAAACACTTGGACCACCAAAGGGTGATGGATGGGTTGTGTTCCATACTGTGTGTAGCTCCTTCCTTCTGAGTGCAGCATGGAAATAAAAGCTTGGCTTTTAGTAAGGAAAAGAATGACCTACAGAGGCTTTTTTTTTTTTTTTTTTTTTGTCCCTGGGGGGTGAATGGTTGGATTCAGTCTTTTCTTTTCTCACTCCATCCTGCCACAGTCCATCACTGTGTAGCCAGGTGGGCTGGGGAGAAGTTAATGAACCTGCTGGAATGTGGTTAGTAATAAAGCTGAGGTCATTCTATCTGAGGGCTTTGTGAGCTTTCCCATCCAAAGGGGCATTTTTCAGAAGGTCATGCCATGAACAGTCTCGTTTCATATGAAATCTCCACTGGCAAAGTCCTCAGCTTGTGAGCGTTTGTTTTGTGTTTTTTTTTTTTAATGAGGAAGGTAAATCAGGTCAGCTGCATTTATTTTAGGTTTTGATTTTTATTTTCAGCTAGGAGAAGTAAAATGGCTTATGTGCCTCTCTCTATTAATGTGCTGTTCTGCAAGGAGCTGCAGCCTGGTTCACATCACACACAAAAAAACCAAAAACAAAAAACCCCAAACATTTTTAACCCACTACATCAGGAAGTTTCTAAATTCTTATTCATAGAATCATGAAAACATAGAATTTCAGGTTGAAAGGGACCTCAAGGACCATCTGGTCCAACCCTTCTAATATTATCATTTATATGAGATGTCCCAGTACCCCACTGAGTGAAATTTCAAACTTCTCAAAGTGGGGGAATCCACCACTTCCCCTGGGAGACCATTCCAATGTCTGACTGTCCTCAGGGGGAAACATTTTCCTCCTGTGTCCAATCAGAATCTCCCCAGGAGCAACTTGTGCCCATTGCCCCTTGTCTTGTCCATGGAACTCCTTGTAAATTGGGAGTCTCCATCTTCTTTGGAGCCCCCCTTGAAGTCCTGGAAGATGGTCAGGAGCTCTGCCCTCAGCCTTCTCTTCTCAAGGCTGTTTTTTTTCTCATTTAAGGATAACTTCCAAAATTGTGGAAATGAAGCAAGTGGTCTGAGCAGTGGGTTCTCAATGCTTGGAGGCTGCCATGCTCATTACAATGAGCAATTTGCTTAGGCATCCTCTGCCCATCCATGGGTGGGATGTTACAAGCAGAACCAGCAAGGAATTGTGTCTCATTTGATGCTAGAGCAAAGCAAAAATAACCTGTAGAGAAATTGAGAGGTAGGGAACATGTTTCCAAAGAAATTGTACTAGATCTATGAATTATTATTTTTTTTCTTCACAATGAGGGTAGTAAGACACAGGAAAAGGCTGCCTAGGAAGGTTGTTGATGCCCCATCCCTAGAATTGTTAAAGGTCATGTTGTATGAAGCAACCTGGTCTAGTGGGAGGTGTCCCTGCCCATGCAAGGTGGGTTGGATTTGATGATCTTTAAGGTCCCTTCCAACCCAAACCATTCCATGATTCTATGGTTTTAATTGTGCCAAAGCCATTGGAGTAGAAGTCAGGCTGAAATCTGCAGCCATCACTAGGGGTTGGACCTTTGTGGGTGCTTTCCACCACCTCCCTTTCATCCCTCAATAGATGGTATTTGTGTCACTTAAGTTTTTTACCACCCATTTCAAGTCTGCTCGGGGTGCTGGGAAGAATTTTTGGCACTGGGGATGGTGACACTTAGATGTTCAGAAGCCTCAGGTGGTCTACTCCTCCTTGGAGGTCTTCATCTCCCTCAGTTTCAGCTGTCCTGGGGTGGGAGAGGTACCCCTAGTAAAAACTCTGCCCCAGCCCATCCAACTCTGTAATGTGGCTCTTTGATCCATATTTTGCATTTTATTATTAACATCCATTTGTGTTTAGGAAATGTCCTACCAGCATTTATTTCTAATTGCCCTGGTCCCATCCCAGCCCTGCACAAACACAAGCTGAAATGGGCTCAAAAATCTTTCCTGATGAAAAAAACCAAACCAAAACAACAAAGGGAGGACTGAAGCATTAAAAGTGAGCAAAGTGACCTGGCTGCTGCTTTCAAGAATCTGTCATCCAAGTGATCAAGGGCTACATCAAGGATTTAGGTAGGCGTGGGTTCAAGGAGGAAGATGTACACACATTTTTCCTGGTGAGAAGGAGCTGGTGTCATTCCCGCCTTGCTGGTGGCTTCAGGGCCAAGATGAGGTTCCTGGCCCCTGATCTTCAATGCTGGGCATGGTTGTTATCTCAGGTGTGGTGGTTATCATAGAATCATAGAATTTTCAAGGTTGGAAGGGACCTGTAAGGTCACCCAGTTCCAACCCCCTGCCATGTGCAGGGACACCTCCCACCAGCTAAAGTTGCTCAGAGCCCCATCCAGCCTGGCCTTAAAAAATTCCAGAGATGGGGCTTCTACCACCTCTCTGGGCAACCTGTTACAGTTACGGATTCATTTTGGGAGGTGGAGGGGGATTTAATGTGTTTAGCCTTATAGTCCTTCTCTAATGCCATGCCACCAAGCCTGCCACATCCTCATCTGTTGCCCCTGGAGATGATCTTTCCCACTGAGCAAGAGATTGCATGAGCAGCAGCTCTGCCTGGCTTCATCTTCTTTTGTTAGACTGAGAAAAAGAGCCAGTGGGTGAAGGTCAATGCGTTTCAAGCAAAATACAGGTTTAATTCAAAATTTCTGTTGAAGTTGGGTGAGAGGGTTGATCTGCTTGAGGGCAGGAAGGCTTTGCAGAGGGAGCTGGATGGGCTGGATGGATCAGTGGGCCAAGGCCAACTGGATGAGGTTCAACAAGGTCAAGTCCTGGTCCTGCACTTGGGTCACACCAACCCCAGGCAATGCTCCAGGCTTGGGGCAGAGTGGCTGGAAAGTGCCCAGAGGGAAAGGACCTGGGGATGTTGGTTGATTCATCTGAATATGAGCCAGGGTGTGCCCAGGTGGCCAAGAAGGCCACCAGCATCCTGGCTTGTGTCAGGGCAACAGAGCTGGGGGAGGGTCTGGAGCACAAGGAGAAGGGTCTGGAGAAGTGAGGAGCAGAACTCTTCTGGGGGTGTTGATCCTGGAGCAAATGAGGCTGAGGGGAGACCTTCTGGCTCTCTGCAACCCCCTGAGAGGAGGTTGGAGCCAGGGGGGGTCGGGCTCTGCTCCCAAGGAACAAAGGATGGGACAAGAGGAACGGCCTCAAGTTGTGCCAGGGGAGGTTGAGATTGGAGCTTGGGAACAATTTCTCCCTAGAAAGGGTTGTCAGGGCCTGGCCCAGGCTGCCCAGGGAGTCCCCATCCCTGGAGGGCTTTCAAAGCTGTGGAGATGTGGTGCTGAGGGCCATGGGGCAGTGATGGCCTTGGCAGTGCTGGGTTAAGGGTTGGACTTGATGATCTTCAGGGTCTTTTCTATCCAAAATGCTTCAAAATACCCTTCAGAACTCACATATTTGCCCTTTCCCAATGTCCACAATTACCTTTTCAAGATGAAAACCCAGCCATTCATACCCAACCCATTAGCACAGTGACTTTCTGAAACCAAATGTGTTGTTTCTCCATCTTCCTTCCTCCTGACCTGGTAGGACCCCAGCGATGAGTGTGGGCTGGGTTGTGGGTTTACCTCCTTCCACTTCATCTTTCATCCAACATTTGGAAGCACTTAGGCAAGGCTTAGCTTTATTGCCTGGAGAACAGTGTTGGGAATCCACACCACAGCAAATGGAAACACGTGTGGGTGTGTGGAGTGGACACCTCAGAGAACACCTTGCTGGGTTTTTCCAACTTTCCCAGTTGCAGGTCCTTGTGAGATTGGGGAGGATGGAAATACCTTCCTAAGTCTTATACCTTACCAAAATTAACCAGCAAAATAATTTCCCCCCCATTTTTTTTTTTTTTTTTCATAGAATCACAGAATGTTTTGGGTTGGAAGGGAACTTAAAGCTCATCCATTCCCAACCCCTTTCCATGGGCAGGGACACCTCCCACCAGCCCAGGTTGCTCTAAGCCCCATCCAACCTGACCTGAGACACTGCCAGGGATGGGGCAGCCACAGCTTCTCTGGGAAACGTCTCCCAATGTATCACCACCCTCAAATTAAAGAATTTTCTCCTCATGTCCAACCTCAATCTCCCCTTTTCAGGTTTTAACTCATTGCCCCTTGTCCTCTCCCTACACCCCCGTGTCAAAAGCCCTCCCCCAGCTTTCTTGTAGCCCCTTCAGATATTGGAAGGTTGCTATATTTATTTTTTATTTTGTTTTTTATTTTATTTTTTTACTAGCAGGTTTTGGCAGCAAAACAGGGTCATTTGAAAAAAGAAATTATTTTCCTTTGTGAAAAAAATGTCACTGGTTGCAGCAAATCTTGTTGCAGAAAACATCTTTCCCTACCTTTCAGAGATGCACTGGGGTTGAGTTATTTGCCTCTAACTAGTCCAAATATAAAACCAGCCTGAAAACTCAAGGCTTGAAAGGAATAAATGGAAAAATTTACCAAACACAGTTTATTCCTTAAAAAAAACACCACCAACAAAATAAAACAAACAAAAAACAAACAAAAAAAAACGAAGAAAAAAACCCCACAAAATCCCAAAGCTAGAAAGCAAAACTGTCTCCAGATTTATTTTACCCACAAAGATATTTAAATATGATGATCATTTCTGGTTCTGATTGGCCAGGCATCCTTCACATCCTCTTTTGGAAAGCTTTCAATTCAATATGGATGTAATTGGAGCTTTCCTGACCTGGGATCAGTAATCATTACATCTTATTTTTTTTTTTTTTTTATATTTCTGTGTTTCCTTTTGTGCTTGGGAACCAAGATGGGGTCTGGCACTTGTGTTCTTTCTCCTGTTATTCTTATTTCACACAGTTAGAAGTAGTTTTGCCTCTCATCCTTTATAGTCTGGCAGAACCTCTAGTAATGGCCATCGAAAACTGGGAACCAGTTTCACATGGAAAATAGGAATTCATTTCCAGAATTAAATGGCAACCTATTGGTCTACAGTGGTTTTGGACTTCAAGTTATCACTGAGATTTTTTCTTTGTTGGTGTCCCACCCCAAGTATTCTTCTGGATGCAAATGTTGAGCTTGACTTGCAGGAATTTGGGGACATTTGGAATCATAGAATTGTTTTGGATGGAAAAGGCCTTGAAGATCATCAAGTCTAACCATTAACCCAGCACTGCCACTAAACCATGGCCCTCAGCACCACATCTCCACAGCTTTGAAAGCCCTCCAGGGATGGAGACTCCACCCCTGCCCTGGGCAGCCTGAGCCAGGCCCTGACAACCCTTTCCAGGGAGAAATTGTTCCCAAGCTCCAATCTCAACCTCCAGGTCAATTCCTCTTGTCCCATCCCTTATTCCTTGGGAGCAGAGCCTGACCCCCCCTGGCTCCAACCTCCTCTCAGGGGGTGGCAGAGAGCCAGAAGGTCTCCCCTCAGCCTCCTTTGCTCCAGGATCAACACCCCCAGCTCCCTCAGCTGCTCCTGGGCAGACTTCTGCTCCAGACCCTTCCCCAATTCCATTGCCTTTCTCTGAACACTCTCCAACCCCTCTATGGGGTTGGGGTCATTTCCACCAAACCATTTTGGGAAGCAGCACCACCACCAAGGTGCTTGGTTAGCATGGGATGGAAGTAATTATTCCTTCAGGAGATTGTCTTTAGTGGATTGGTGGGAGCAACCTGGTTTGATGGGGGGTAAAAAAAAAGCATTTTTTTAGGGAAATGAAGAGTTGCTTTGTTTTGTGCTTGAGGTGGGGCTGGGTGGTTGGATGCGTGCTCCCCACCCATGGGGGCTGCTGCCTGTGGGAGTACCAGGAAAAGCAGTGGGTGGCAATTGGTGTTCCTCTCCATGCTGGCTTGACAGGCTCTGGATGCTGCCCAAGTTTTACTTCACCCTTATCTGGGGCCAGACATATTGTTCACTCCGACTTCATTTACTGTTTTACCCAGACACTCCTTAGAAACCCAGTAGTCAGAGGAGTTGCAGATAGTGGTTTGGGTGTGGGGATGGAAGCAGCATGGTTGGTTGTTTTGGTTTTTTTTCCTACAAACCAAGAAAGTGTGTAATAAAAGTTTCAAAAGTAACTGTGCTTGGAGGATGGAGCAATTCCAAGCCGTACCTGGGAGTGCCAGGTTGCCCCAGGCTATCTTACACTTGATTTTGCCTCGTGCTTCAGAAAAGATTTCCCTTGTATAAACAATTTTGCTGGTGATTTGGGTTGGTTTTGTTTTGTTTTTTCATGTGATTCTTTAAAGGCAACCCAACAGAAATGCACATAACCTGGAATTCAGTGTCCAGCTACTCTCATTGGATTTATCATAATTTTAAAAAAAATTAAAAAATCAGTGTTTCTTTTTTGTCTTACCTGTGCCAGAAAGGAAGTAGTATTTTCTTGTATTCTCTTCAGCATCCAACTTAATGCTCAGAGATATGCTTGCTGAATCTGGGGCAGAATCTCATAGAATCATAGAATTGGCTGGGTTGGAAGGGACCTCAGAGATCATCGAGTCCAACCCTTGAACCACCGTTGCGGTTGCTAGACTATGGCACTGAGTGCCACATCCAGTCTCTTTTTAAATATCTCCAGGGATGGAGAATCCACTACTTCCCTGGGCAGCCCATTCCAATGCTTGATCACCGTGAAGGAGATGGTCCTTGGTGTACCCAACATGGAGAAGAGGAGGGACCTTATTTATCACTCAACATGATGGCCAGCCCTTCGGGGTTCTGTGCATGCCAGCAAGCTGGGCTTATCTGGGTTAGGCTGTTCATGGAAGTGGCATGCTGCTGACTCTTCTGCTGGGGACATCCCTGTGGATGGGGACCACAGGAGATGGGTGTGGGATGGGGTCATTGGCTGCATGGGTGCAGCTGAGGTGGCTTCCAAAGGCAGGGGGGGTGCTTTGAAGGTTGATGTTGGGCACTAGGGAAGGGTTTCAAGTTACTCCTTGAATTGGACACTCAATTTGTTATCTGCACAACACAGTGGCTGGGGACTTGGTTGAGCAAACCCCCCTTTGAAGGCACCTTGCCTCCATCTTCTTGCTTGCTAGGGTCATTCGTGTGTAAAGCCTGGTATTTTTTTCTTTATTATTTAAAATACACCCAGTTCTTTTCCAAAGAAAGGTTCCCCTCATCCCCCCCTTCAGGTTTCCCTGGTTTCAGCTAAAGGGGTGGATGGTTTGCAGGGGGAAGCAGAGCAGATTGATAGGAAAGTCACTGTGGAAGTCAGTGCCTGGTCAGGGGTCACTGCTTGGACTGGGTGATGGGCTGGAGTAAAAAAAAAAAAAGGATGTGATAAATCTGCTTCAAGGAAAAAAGAAAAAAAAAGATATTTAAAATAAATAGATAATTAAATAAAAACAACTAAAACCCACAGCTGTTTTGTTGGGGTTTTTTTCCCTCCAAAGAACATTGTGTGCTTGATTTCAAAAAGCAACATCAAAAAGCTCCCGGTGCAAATGGGTCCACGTCCCTTGTGGTTTTAAGCCCTTAATAGTACAGGTGGACGAGGAGGGCTCAGTGCCAAATACTTTTGGTTTAGAGGGAGTGGTGGGAGTGAATTCTCCTCACGGCTCCTAGAAAGGCTGAACTTTCCTGTGCACAAATCAATGACAATCTCTGCTAGGCTCCAGGCACTCGGGGGGGAGTGAGGCTGCCAGATTCCCCGTGCAGCCCTGGCAGGCGTGGAGAGGACCCAGAGTGGGAAGGTAGGTCTGATGCTCTACTTTCAGCTTTTAAAATAATAGGATATTTTTTTTTAATTATAGGAATTTTTTTCTTTTTTTTTCTTCATTTTATTCCTCCCTTTTAGAGTTTTTGTGGTTTATTAAGGGGAGGGGAAGGTGTTTGAATTTCAGGCGAATTGGGTCTGTGTTAGGAATCTCTGGCTCCTCGTTGAGATCCTCTGTGCTAATCCATTGCCATTTCCATGTGGGTTTAATTGCTCTTTGAACTCCAACCTGTGATTCTCTTGCTGACTTCTTCTCTTGGTATCTTCAGTCATTACCAAGCCTGGAGATTTGGGCTGTGTAGCAACACCTGTACTGTACAACCTCTCCATTTTGTGCCGTTTTTTGGTTTGGTTTTTTTTTTTTTTTTGGGTGGGGGGGGTGTTTGTGGGATTTTTTGTAAGTCTGTCTTAAGTAATTTGTTTGTTTGCTTTAGATAGGAAATATCAGTGTGAAAACACATCTGTTACCATCTGCTGGGTAGACAGAAGGGCTCTGATGAGGCAGATGATTAGTATTTTGAATAGAGTAGAAAATAGAATAGAATAAGGGTAAGGAAAGGAAAGGAAAGGAAAGGAAAGGAAAGGAAAGGAAAGGGAGTATTTTTAATATATATTAACATTTGGTTTAAAGGAATCACTTTTCAGTTTTGCTTTGCAGCAAACTTGCAGAGGAAAAAATAAACAAACCAACTCCTCTCTGAAATAGTTAAAAAGTCTCAGCAGGTTTAGTGCTGGCAGAGAACTGGTGATTAAAGGCAGGCTGGGAAGCATGGTTGGGATGAAGCTGCTGCTCAGGGCAGGGTTGAGCCCAGATCACAGCGACCTCCTCCACTGGGAAGCTGGACGGGTTTTATCTGCAGACCCCCCCAGCCTGGAGTTTGGGTTTCAGTCTCCATCTGTCTTAGGAACTTTTTGCTTCTTTACTAGCAAGCAGGAATCAGCAGGATGATATGTCACACCCAGTCTAAGCTTTAGTGTTTTTGTAGCAGCTCCTTGAGATGAAATGCTGTTTCAGCAGCACAAAGATCTCCGGCTCCCACCCAGATCCTTCCCTAGGTAATTCTCAGATAAAAAAACAACAGCTGTGGTTTTGTTTAAGGTTGGGCTGAATAAAAACAGGAGAAGAGTAATGTGCTCAGCAGAGGAGGAACCAGAGTTTGGCCATCCCACTGTGGCTCTCTGGAGCATTTTCAGGTGGATGGAAACACTCAGCGTGGTCATACAGGGACCTGCAGCTTGTGCTGCCCTGAAAAAAGGGATGTGGAGCCACCTTCCACTTCACCCAGGTAAAATACTTGGGGGAATGAGATTTCCCTTCCTTTCTGCTTGGTGGAAACCTCATGTGGAGGTTTCTTCTCGTGGGAGGATTTGGAGGTTGGGAGTAGCTGGGTCTATCTGAATCCTGGTTGCAGGGAGGAGATGCTGTGGGCATGGCCAACTCTTGCTGCCTTCACCATCTCCAACACCCTACACTGAAAATGAAACCTTTTCCTTTTTGGGGGCTTCTCAATGTGTATCCTAGTGTTTCCATCCCAGGAAATAACTCCTAGAAAGGCAGATGAGATGCTCTACTGTCTTTCCCTGGTCTTCCAGTGCTTTCCATCTCTCTCACCATTCCAACAAGGACATTTCAAACCCTGGCTCTGGAGCAGGCAGCATTGAACATACATTTTACTTTTGTGCCTAAGACTGTTTACTTCAGTTGCCAGGAGATGAGGAGTCAGACCCAGCGTGTTTGAGCACTGAGACAACATTAGCCATGGAAAACTGGTATTTTCCAACCAGCCTGGGGCTGTACGGCACCTAATTCCCTTCACCTCCTTTGAAATTCCTCCTCTAATTAATCAAAGAAGTGGCAAGTTTTACTGACATATTCAGAGCTATTACTCTTAATTAAATCTATTAAAATAGTTTTCAAAACACCAAAGTCTTCCCTCCCCCAAGTCATCTTTAAACTAGATTTAAACTAGATTTGAAGGCTTTAAACTACATTTGAAGGGGGAAGGGGTTGAAACCGGGCTTTCCAGAAAGGAGCCCAAGGGTGGACAGCCCAAGCTAAGAGCCAAATCAGCAGCCCAGCTGAAGTGCATGTATACCAATGCACGCAGCATGGGCAACAAACAGGAGGAGCTGGAAGCCATTGTGCAGCAGGAAAGCTCTGATGTAGTCGCTATCACGGAAACGTGGTGGGATGACTCCCATGACTGAAGTGCTGCCATGGGGATTACAGGCTCTTCAGAAGGGACAGGCAGGGTAGGAGAGGTGGAGGGGTAGCTCTATATTTTAGAGAGTCTCTTGACTTTGTTTGAAGTTGAAGTCAGTAATGATAAGGTTGAGTGCCTGTGGGTCAGAATCAGGGGGAAGGCCAACAAGGCTGATATCCTGGTGGGAGTCTGTTACAGACCACCCAATCAGGATGATGAGGGTGATGAATTATTCTACAAGCAGCTGGCAGATGTTTCAAAATCGTCAGCCCTTGTTCTCGTGGGTGACTTTAACCTGCCAGATGTCTGCTGGGAACTCACACACAGCAGAGAGGAGGCAGTCTAGGGAATTCATAGAGTGTATAATTTCCTGCTCCAGCTGCTAAATGAGCCCACCAGGGATGGAGCCCTGCTAGACCTCCTGTTCACAGAGAGGAGCTGGTGGGAGATGTGGTGGTCGGTGAACGTCTGGGACACAGTGATCATGAAATAATAGAGTTTTCAATACTCAGGGATACAAGGAGGGTCATCAATAAAACCTCTACATTGGACTTCCGGAGGGCAGATTTTGGCCTTTTCAGAAGACTAGGCCAGAGTGTGCCCTGGGAAACAGCCCTTGAAAACAAAGGGGTCCAGGAGGGATGGACGTACTTCAAGAAGCAAGTTTTGAAAGCACAGGAGGAGGCTGTCCCGGTGTGCTGAAAGGCGAGCCGGAGGGGAAGACGACTGGTCTGGCTGAACAAAGAGATTTTGAAAGAAATTAGGGTAAAGAAGAGAGCCTACCGATTATGGAAAAAGGGCTAACTACTCAGGAAGAATTTAGGAGTATAGTTAGGTTGTGTAGAAAGAAAATTAGAGAGACAAAGTCACAACTTGAACTGAATCTTGCCACCTCTGTGAAGGATAAAAAAAAGTCCTTCTACAGATACATCAAAGGCAAAAGGAGGGGCAAGGAAAACATCCATTCTTTACTGGACATGGGCGGGAATATAGTTGTCAAAGATGAGGAAAAGGCTGAGGTATTTAACACCTTCTTTGCCTCAGTTTTCAACAGAAAGACAGGTTATCCTGAGGACATCTGGCTTCTGGAGCTTGTAGAAGGTGACAAGAATCTAAACAGCCCCCCTGTAATCCTGAAGGAAACAGTCAGTGACCTATTGAACTGCTTATATCCCCACAAGTCTATGGGACCAGATGGGATCCACCCAAGAGTGATGAGGGAGCTGGCAGAAGAGCTCGCCAAGCCTCTCTTTATCATCTACCAACAGTCCTGGCTCACTGGGGACATCCCAGACGATTGGAAGTTGGCGAATGTCATGCCAATCCACAAAAAGGGCCGGAAAGAGGACCCAGGAAACTACAGGCCCGTCAGCCTGACCTCAGTGCCTGGCAAGGTTATGGAGCAGATCATCCTCAGTGCAATCACACAGCACCTACAGGATGGGCAAGGGATCAGACCCAGCCAGCACAGGTTTAGGAAGGGCAGGTCCTGTCTGACCAACCTGATCTCCTTTTATGATCAGGTGACCCGCCTGGTGGATGAGGGGAAGGCTGTGGATGTGGATGTGGATGTGGTTTCCCCTCATCCACCAGGCAGGTCACCTGATCATAAAAGGAGATCAGGTTGGTCAGACAGGACCTGCCCTTCCTAAACCTGTGCTGGCTGGGTCTAATTCCTTGCCCATCGTGTACTGTGGATGTGGTCTACCTGGACTTCAGCAAGGCCTTTGACACCGTCTCCCACAGCATTCTCCTGAAAAAGCTGTCAGCCCACAGCTTGGACTGGGGCACTCTGCGCTGGGTTAGGAACTGGCTGGAGGGCCGGGCCCAGAGAGTGGTGCTGAACGGGGCTGCATCCAGTTGGCGGCCGGTCACTAGTGGTGTCCCCCAGGGATCAGTGTTGGGCCCAGTTCTGTTTAATATCTTCATTGATGATTTAGATGAGGGGATTGAGTCCATCATCAGCAAATTTGCAGATGACACGAAGCTGGGGGGAAGTGTCGATCAGCTGGAAGGCAGGAGAGCTCTGCAGAGGGACCTGGACAGACTGGAGAGTTGGGCTGATTCCAACGGGATGAGGTTCAACAAGGCCAAGTGCCGGGTCCTGCACTTTGGCCACAACAACCCTATGGGTAGCTCCAGGCTGGGGACAGAGTGGTTGGAGAGCAGCCAGGCAGAAAGGGACCTTGGAGTCTGGATTGACAGGAAGCTGATCATGAGCCAGCAGTGTGCCCAGGTAGCCAAGAAGGCCAATGGCATCCTGGCCTGTATCAGGAACAGCGTGGCCAACAGGTCCAAGGAAGTGATTCTGCCCCTGTACTCAGCCCTGGTGAGGCCACACCTCGAGTACTGTGTCCAGTTCTGGGCCCCTCAGTTCAGGAAGGATATCGAGGTCCTGGAGCAGGTCCAAAGGAGGGCAACTAGGCTGTTGAAGGGACTCCAGCACAAGTCCTATGAGGAGAGGCTGAGGGAGCTGGGGCTGTTCAGCCTGGAGAAGAGGAGGCTCAGGGGAGACCTCATCGCTCTCTACAACTACCTGAAAGGAGGTTGTAGTCAGGTGGGAGTTGGTCTCTTTTCCCAGGCAACTCTCAGAAAGACAAGAGGGCACGGTCTCAAGTTGTGCCAGGGGAGGTTTAAGTTGGATATTAGAAAGAATTTCTTTACGGAGAGGGTGATTAAACACTGGAATGGGCTGCCCCGGGAAGTAGTGGATTCTCCATCCCTGGAGATATTTAAAAAGAGACTGGAAGTGGCACTCAGTGCCATGGTCTTGTAACTGCAGCAGTAGTGGATCAAGGGTTGGACTTGATGATCTCAGAGGTCCCTTCCAACCCAGACGATTCTATAATTCTATGATCTTCCTTTTCTTATTCTCTTTAAGTTTCTCCCATGGGGTGGTTTGATGAAGTTGGAAGGTGTTATAAAAAGGTGAAGGATCTCAACTCACTTTGAAATGCGGGATGATGGAGCATGGACATGGGGGATCCTAGGAAATAGGGCAACCCCTCCTGGCAGGATGAGGGTGGGAAGGTAGCATCGCACTGGGTCCCATCCATGCTTAGATATTTATATTTATAATTATATTTTAATTTTTTTTTAATTTACAGTATAGAATCATAGAATCATAGAATGGCTGAGGTTGGAAAAGGACCTCAGAGCTCATCTCCTCCAAGCTCCCTGCCATGGGCAGGGAGACCTCTCATCCAGACAAGGATGCTCAAAGCCTCATCCAACCTGGCCTTGAACACCTCCCAGGAGGGGGCAGCCACAGCTTCTCTGGGCAATCTGTTCCAGAGTCTCACCACCCTCCTGCTGAAGAACTTCTTCCTCAGATCCAGTCTGAACCTCTTCTTCTTCAGTTTAAAACCATTTCCCCTTGTCCTATTGCTGGACACTCTTCTGAAGAAAAGTCCCTCTCCAGCCTTCCTGTAGGTTCCCTTCAGGAATTGTAAGCCAGCTCTGAGGTCCCCCTGGAGTCTTCTCTTCTCCAGACTGAACAATCCCAGCTCCCTCAGCCTCTCCTCACAGCAGAGGTGTCCAGCCCCTGGATCATCTATGTGGCCTCCTCTGGACTCATTCCAACAGATCTCTGTCCTGCTGGGGACACGACCTGAAGGCAATACTTGAGGTAGGGTCTCACAAGTGCTGAGTAGAGTGGGAGAATCCCCTCTCTTGATCTTCTGAACACATTCGATGCATATTTTAATAGTATATTTATATATTTATAGGATATTTTTATTAATATATAGTAGTGGAAAAAATGGCCCAGGTTTCCCAAGGAGGTGGTTGAGGCCTCATCCCTGGAGATATTCCAGGTGAGGCTTGTGGAGGCTCTGAGCAACCTGATCTAGGTGAGGGTGTCCCTGCTGACTGCAGGGGGTTGGACTGGATGGACTTTGGAGGTCCCTTCCAACCCAAATCATTCTATGATTCCATGCATTTACGTGTATTTATATATAAATATAATATATGTAGAATAAATGGACACATAGCATATAAATTTCAGGAGTGTATTATATATATCACAGCCTATAATGTACACTATTACAGTAGCAATATAATATAATTACATATATTATAATATACATTATTCACTAGCCTATTCGTTTATAATCTATAAGGAAGGGGCAGCCCTGGCACCCAACTCCACCAGGCTGGGGAGTGGGTCAGTGAGGTCTAACCTGCAGGGTTTGTTTTCCTTTGGGGATGAATAGAGGGAGGGGATGGGGCTGGGATGCTTCTGCCAAGAATGATCTGGAGGCCTCTTACTATTAGTCAGAGCTTTTTTGTTTTGTTATTGTTGTTGTTCCTCACTGGAAGGCTGAGAGAAGGCCAACGGCAACGTTACTCACACAGATCTGCAGGATTTTGGTGTGTGGCTCCTGGGAGCAGCTTTTCTTAAAGCTGGCTTTAGTTCTCCCTGCTGTTGGATGGCTTTGTCCCTCAAAAAGATGTCCCTGTCTCCAAGGGATGGGGGCATGGTGGTCATGAGAAGGGGAGAAAGATGCTACATCCCAAATTATTAATATTGCAAGGGCCTCGATGTGCTTGGAAGCTGCAGAAGAGGAGGAGGGGATGTCCCACCCTCTCTTCTGCACCATCTCCATGGGGATCTAGGAAGACACATGGATGCTGGGGCCATCAAATTACTTCTACCTCCTGGGGTGCAGAGAGAGAGGCAGACAACCCAGAGATGCTGTCCCCCACCCTTCCTCCCAGGGAACCAGTTTGGGAAGTGCCTCCCTGTCAGGGATGAGCCAACCCAGGAGGAGGTAGGAGAGACCACTTTGGACTGAGAACCTGGCACTGCTGGGAAGGAGGTAGGGTGGAGGGATGGAGACCAGCCAGCTTCCTAACTATGCAAACAACCCACACCCAGGTTGGGTGTTTATCCCCGCTGAGCCCGTCACCATGGTATCTGGGCACCTTTTGCCAAGGTGAGCTGAAGCTGATGGAGCAGATCCTCTGCCAAACCCCAAGCTCTCTAGGCATGTGTCTGGGAGGTCTCTTAGATCAGCTGGATCTTCTGGAGTTACTGCTACTGGGAGAATCCCATTCCATTTTGCTGGTATCTTTGGATCCACCCGCTGCTGCCCTGGTCCTGTGTGCCCTGAGCTCCTGAGGTCCTCAAAGCAGGTGTGTCCTCACCTCTGGCTTTGGTTTTTTCCATACACTTTGTCATGCTGTGGTGTGAGATGGGCAGCCAGAGAGGTGGCTTCACAGTCCCTTGTGCTAGGACTCCTTGGATCCTTCTCCCTGGGCTTCTGGGAAGTGATCCCAAAGCTGCTGAAGCCTCCATGTAGGATCTGGGTGCATCATTGGAGGACAAGAGGTGATCTGTCATGTTCTCCTCACTTTTCATGTACTCTGTTGATGTTCTGCTGTGGGATGGGGCAAGTTGCTCCATCTGGTACTAGGAAAATGGAGGTGAGAAGGTTTGATGGAAGTTGGAGGAGAGGAGTGGAGAGAAGCAGAGCAATTTTGAAATGCAGAATTCCTCCTCCTGCCCTATTAGGAAGATTCTCCCCTGAATGTTTGGTGGTGCTGTGTGAGTGGAAATGAGTCACATCCTTCTAGGATGACCCTTCCAGACCTTCTCTCCAGCTTTGCAGGAGTGCAGATTCCTTTCTTGTACTGAAATAATCAGTCAGGGCTGAGGTGGCCTCAGATGCATTTGGTGCCTTCTCATTTCCCAGGAGCTTTTGGGTCCTGCACACCAAGAGACTGAACACAAGCTAAAAAGGGCCCCTCAATGTCCACCTCAGTTAATGCCTCTGAGTCCCACCTAGACACCAAAAACACTAAAAGGGGACAGATTTCAGAAGGAATGGGTCAGATTTGATTTCTTCTATGATCAGGTGCCTTCTGTCTTTTGGGAGGCGTTGCTTGATGTTGCTTTTATGGAGAAGACAACCTTCTCCATGGACAGGAGGGAGGTCCCAGGTCTTTCAAGGTATACTTCATGGCTTTGGGAGTGGCAAGGGAAAAGAAGAACATCCCAGAGCAGAGAAAAAAGTTGTGATTTACATCCAGGCCCAAGTTTGGTTCACCTCTGGTCACTTCTGCCCTCTTAGTCCTTCTGGTGGACCTCTGCCCTCTTAATCCTGTCTGAAGAGAAAACACAGAGATTACCACCTCTGTGCCTTCATTTCTTTGGATGTCAAATGAGTCAGGAGTCAGAATCACCTTCCATGGGTCTTGGTCTCGTTTAGAGAGGACTGGGAGATCACCCTGGATGTCAAACAAGTCGGGAGTCACCTTCCATGGGTCTTGCTCTTCAGAGGACTTGGAGATGGCTCTGGATATGAGGTGGCCAAATGAATTCCAAGCATTGTGTCAAAAGAGGAGCAGAGATTTGATGCTGGTGGCTGGAGAGGAGCAGGCAGGTTGCCATTTCCATCCTTCCCACCGTGCACACGCACTTTCCAAAGAGTTTTGTCACAATCAATCATGGTGTAATTAAAGCTGAGTGATGGTGCTAACTCAGGGCAAAATCTTGTGAAACAAAGAGTGTTCAAGCTGATTTTGTAATTGCTTCAGGTTCCTCAGATACAAATTAGCCTGTCAGGCTGTCCTGATTTATGGTAGATTGACAGACACACAAATAACTCAGGGCAAGAGCTCCCTGCGTGGGTTGGAGGTGGGGAGGTCCGTGCCCCTTTGGTTCTCCTTGTGGGTGATCTCTGAAGTGTGTGTTCCTCCTTGAGGTGTGGGCTCTTTTTGAGGTGTGGGTTCTCCTTGAAGTGTCTCATGGTCAGCAGGACGTTGCTGACACCAGCTTTGGAAAGTTTGAAGTCTCAGCTCGATGGGGTGCTGGGACATCTCACATAATAATATTAGAAGAGTTAGACCAGATGATCCTTGAGGTCCCTTCCAACCTGAGATTCTGTGATTCAGCCATGGAAGTATCATCTCTTCACCATCCACCACAAAATCCCATGGTGGTCATGAAGTTCCCTTGCTGTGGATCACAGGTGGCTTCCTGGCATCCCTGGGGTGGTTTACACCACCATCCCACCCAAAACTTGGGGATTAGCATCTCACCCCAGGCAGGTTGGGTACCAGTCACCCCCTCCAGCACTCCAGCACATCCAACCAACTTCTACTCTGAATTCCAAATCCTGAGACAGCAAGAAGGAGCCTGGATGCTGATTAATTTCAGCCCCTGCTGCTCTTACCCTGATTTCAAAGTAATTGTCTCTCTTGTCCACAATTTTTCCTCCTTACACTTTGCTGCATATTTATTAGGGTGCATTTGGGGTTTTTTTCCTCCTTTTTGCCAGGCAATCCACAGCCGCATTAAACCAATTTACTCCTTGAAATGTCCGACCTTTGATCTGCCAGCCACTGCCTTTTGGAGCCAGAAAAAGAGCCTTTAGTAATTATGTGGCAGATGAAAGGCTGGCTGCAGAGCCTCTCACCCCCAGCCCCCCCTGAATAAAATACTGGATGAATCAATTATTGCTTTATAATTGTTACCTGCAGTTTTGTGCTAAACAAGGAGAGTGGTTTGGGTTTTTTTCTCAACCCCCCCCCCACTATTTTTTTTTCCATGGCTTTATAATCACCTGCTAGAGAGAAGTGAGAAGGCAAATACACCTCCACACCTCTAATATTTCTCAAGCAACATCTGCAAGCTTTGTAGCTGGTTGTGATACCAGCAGACAGGAAATGGGGTTTTAGTTTGCAGGGGCTTTACACTGAGATCAGAGAGAATCTCATTCTTGGAGGCCCTGGCCATCCTAAAGAAGTTGGAAGCAGCCACCCCAAAGACCACATTCTTTCCCATCACCTCCTAGTGTCCTTGTGCATCAGGACTGGATGCTCCTGTATCATCCTATGCTGCTCCAGGGGTGATGCTTTACCTCCTAACCCACAGAAGTGGGGAGAGGACCTCTTCAAGTGGTCCCTCTGTGCTGGAAAACTGGGAAGCTCCCATCCCATGGCTGCATCCAACCACACTGCCTGCCTTTTATTTCCCATTTTATTACCTATCTGAAGCAACTGATAGGTTGTCTCTTACTGCTAAAGAGCCTTCAAACTCTCAGGGGTTTGCTGAGAGAAATGGAGTCCAAGCTGCTGTTGAAATAAAGACGTGGGGACAGAGCTGGGGGGATGCAGTGTAGTTCCCCTGGGGTCTCTGCAGCCTCTAGGCACAAAACACCACTGCCCTGAACCCCAAGAAGTTTGTAGCATTTCACACTGGCATTGTGACCACTTTTAGTCAGGCTGTTGGCTCTCTGCACCTGGTTTAGACTGCTCTAGGGGATGATGGAGAACATTGGGCAAGTCCTTAGGGAAGCCAGAGCATCCACAAAGGCCCAAAACAGAATCATTTTTGTTGGAAAAGACCTTTAATATCATTGAGTCCAACCACTGCCAAGGCCACCACTAAACCATGGCTCCACATCTCCACAGCTTTTGAATCATTCCAGGGATGGGGACTCCACCCCTGCCCTGGGCAGCCTGGGCCAGGCCCTGACAACCCTTTTGGGGAAGCAGTTTCTCCTAATATCCAATCTCAGTTTTTCCTGGCACTACTTGAGGCTGTTTCCCCTTGTCTTATCACTTGCTCCATGGGAGAAGAGACTGATCCCTCCTGTCCCCAACCTCTTTTCAGGGAGTTGTGGAGAGCCAGAAGGTTTCTCCTGAGGAGGACCCACTGCTCATGCAGTGTCTCCCTGGCACTCCTGACCTCTCCTCTGGTAGGGACATGGATCCTGGTTGTGCTGAAAGCAGCAGTGGAGCTGGATTTCTCAGGGGCAGTGAGAGAGGCTGGTGAAGTTTCATCACTGTAATTATAGTTTCTGTCACCTGCAAGGTTCTCTGCTGCATCACTCTGAAATAACATCTTGCCCAGAAGCTCCATTTCACTCCCTGTGACATCTCCCCAGGGTAGGAGCAGGCAGCAGTCTGGAGGGCATCACTCCTGGGTACAGATCCATCCTGGAGGTGGCCTTGGTGACACGTTTTGGCATTGATATATTATTTATTTTTCCCTGACACTTTTCATCTCTTAATGTGGTAGCTTAACACCCCCAGCCTTTCACAAAGTGATGGAGAAGGGCTGCAAAAGGCAAGAGGCACCACAGGTCTCCTCTTTTCTCTGCTTTAATTTTCCTGGGTTGACTTCTCACTTGCCATACGGAGAGGGAGGTGCTCCTGAGATTTCCAGCCTGCAAAACACCACAGCATCGAGCAGAAGCAAAGTCTCAAGTTTCTGGGGAAGGAGAAACCATCTGGATCACTCTTTAGTACATCCGTGCTGCTTTGGCTCTTAGAGGACTTGGTTGGAAGCCCATAGGGTTCATCTTCAGCAAAGCTGATCTTGGTTGCCATTGAAATGGGAAGTGTTAAAAGCTGGATGAGGATGATGTGAAGAAAAACAGGGAAGTTGGGAAAGGTGATGAGGGCTGATGAGTCTTTCCATCACTCTTGAGAATATTAACAACGTTGATGGTTAAAATCATTACTATAGGAGGCAATCTGCCTGGCTTTGCCTACCATGGCATGGATGGGGAGGGGAGGGTGAACATCTCTGGGGAAGTTTCCAACTAAATCCCAAATTTGAGATGAGATTAAGATGGGCCTGAAGACCACCATAAACCTGCATTTCTTGATTACATTAAAAAATTCATGTGCCAAACTAAATCTCATTCTCTGCAGTGTCCAACTGCATTTTAGATGGAGGCATCTGAACTGCCTTCTAGTTTTTAGGCTGGCCTTGTGCCTTCACCTCTGCTGACCCAATGAAAAAAAGTCATGATCAGGGACACATCTTATCCAGGACTGATTCCAGGTTGAACTTTGAAGGGGAAGTTAGTGTGGAATAGGACAGGGATGGGGAGAGTGACCTGTGTTAGTCCTGGCCATGGAAAGTCAAGATACTGTATGGACCTGAAAGTCCTGTCCTGGAAGATACTTGAGGAGATTTTCACCTTGTCCTTGGGTTTCTTAAAAATCAGTGCTTTGCTTTCCACTTTCCACCAAGGAGACCCTTGTCATCATGGGTTGTTTCTCCTTAAAATGATGTTGTCACTTTTACATTCAGCTTTGACACTGGACATCCCATGGCACCCAAGCAGGAACATTCCAGCTGAGATGCTCCAATTTTCCAACCCTAAATCCATGAGTGTTCAGCCTGTGGCCCCTACCATACCCCATCCATCTGTGAGAAGGGAAATTCAATCTTTTTGACCTTTATTTTTCCTCCTTGGGAGATGAAATTTATACTCCCTTGGATCAGCTGATAGACCAAATCTTGCTTGCCCGCCTCCACAAAGATATTTGGGTGTCAAGAGGAAGGGGCCAATCTCTTCTCAGTGGTGCCCAGGAATAGGACAAGGAATAATGGGTTGAAAGTAGAACATAGGAAGTTCCACCTCAACATGAGGAGAAACTTCTTTCCTGGGAGGGTGAGGGAGCCCTGGCCCAGGCTGCCCAGAGAGGTTTTGGAGTCTCCTTCTCTGGAGGCTTTCAAAACCCTCTTGGAGGCATTTCTGTGTGAGATCCTCCTTTGGCAGGGGGGTTTGCCACCTGGTTGAGTCTTAACATTCACCTTTCCAATGACCACAGGGGACTTTTGGGTGGGGACAGCTGGGATTTGTCCACAACTTGAGCAGGAGTATCCCACAGACCCCACCAGGATCTTCACCTTGGGGTGGTCGAGGGCTGAGGCTGTGGTAGATGCCTCAGATGCTTCCCTGCAGCCCTTCCCTGCCTTCATCTCCAAGCTGGTCGTGCTGTCTCTGCAAAGGTAGATTTGGTTTCTATTAATAAGGGGATAATAGGATGGGAACCCTGGCTACAAGGATGGCCCAGACCCAATTACTGTTGTCACTGGGCTCCAGTAGCTGTTTCCCTGCAATTATCCACTCTTGCACCGGTGCAGCTCAGCCCTCTGCCATTTATCCTTAGTAACAGAGCCCCAGGCAAGGTCAGGGAGGGAAAGTGCATCCAAAAGTCCCTGTTTGGAGATGGCAAAGTCACCTCGGTGGAGGAGGTGGGGGGGCAACATAGGACAGATGTCCCCCCAGCCTTGGTGGCTTCTGGTTTGTCCCTGTCCCAAGACAAGTGGTAGAGGGGAGGTCCTGGTGACCCTCCTGGGAGACTGCTTGCTGTGGAGTGCATAACAATCAGCCTCATTTTTGTGAAGGGGACACAAAATCCCCAATCCAGTCAAGAGATGGTTTAGTGGTAGACTTTGGCAGTTTTGTGTTTCTGTTTGCTGATCTTCAGGGTCTTTTTCAACCTAAAGAATTCACTGATTCCAGGGAATGCCCCCTCCCTGGCAGTGTTTCAGGTCAGGTTGGATGGGGCTTGGAGCAACCTGGGCTGGTGGGAGGTGTCCCTGCCCATGGCAGGGGGGTTGGAACTGGATGATCTTGAAGGTCCCTTCCAACCCAAACCATTCCATGATGTTATGATTCAAGACTCATCATAACTCTTGGTCTTGCTCCCAGTATAAACCAGGTTGTATTCAAGCTCTCCTGGTTTGCACCCACTGGGAACTGAGCCCTCCAACTTAGCAAACTGATGTGGGAAAGATGAAGGTGGAAGTGGTTTGGGGACTGAGATTTGGGGGGCCCAGGGTGAGCTTCTTTTCCCTCTGCCTCTGCAGGAAGCCGCTTGGGTTTTTTTTATACTTCAGCTGAGTATCTGTAAACACAGTTAATAGCCTGACAGAGAGATGCAGTGAGGAGAAATACATTATAACCAAGGAGATGCTCAAAAGCAACTTACCCAAATCCCTCTGAAAGCCTGGAAGACCCTTCCTAAACCTGGGCTGTTTGTGGGAAATCAATGAATGGAAAAATAGATGTCAAGGATAAAAAGGATGCTTAAAGGGCAGGAAAAAACCTTTCTGATGAGAAAAACCCAGCTTTCTGGACTGGTTTAAATTAAGTTTTCCATTTCCTAAAGGCAGCAGACAATGCTTCACTCAATTCTCCCCCCATTGTCATTAAAAACTCGAGTGTGTTGTCTGGAGAGAGTCTCTTGCCCTACCTTAAGAGCTCTAATCTTTTTAGGACCATTTCTCACCGCTATCTACAGGCACTCAAAAACCTTCACTGTTGAGTGAAATACAATCCCTGTCTTGGGGAGCTTTCCCTCCCCTTTGTTCTCTGCCAAAGAAAATAACCACTTAAAAAACGGCCAGGTCTGAATTTTCACCCCATTTCCCCATTCCCCCCCCCCCCCCAACCCCTCCTACCTCCCTTTTTTAGCAGCTATCATTTGTTGATGGGTTGCTTCCACCCACCTGTTGCAGGGAGATGGTGAAGGAGCTTTTTATTGTTTGCTGAACAATTTCCTGCAATTTGCTGCTTGCTATTTATTCCAGACTTCTTTAATCCTTTTTTTTTTTTCTTTTTTTTTCTTTTCTTTTTTTTCTTTTTTCCCTTACTTTCTTTCTTTTTCACTCGCTGCTGCTTATTTTTAGCTCACACGCTGCTCTGGTTTCTTCCCAAAACTGTTTATGTTTTGAAAAGCCCCTCTTAGCTGCTGATTGTACCTTTCTCTTCTTTTTTAAGCATCCTTGATTTCCTCCAAAGCCCTCTTTGCCCTCTTCTTCCCCCAGTGCCTTGCCAGGCTGGGTGTTGGATGCAATGAGCTGCCATTCTCAGCTTTCTAGACCATCCCTGTTTTTCCTTTGTAGATCTCCTCCAGCCCTTCCTGGGCACGCATTTCTCCCATCGTGCCCATGTAATTTTCACACAATCCCAGACTGGTTTGGGTTGGAAGGGACCTTAAAGATCATCCATCCCCTGCATGGGCAGGGACACCTCCCACCAGCCCAGGTTGCTCCAAGCCCCATCCAACCTGACCTGAGACACTGCCAGGGATGGGGCAGCCACAGCTTCTCTGGGAAACCTGGGACAGGGGCTCAGCACCCTCTCTTTAAATTATTTCTTCTGAAGATCTCATCTCAATCTCCCCTCTTTCAGCTTAAAACCATCCCCTCTTTTCCCTTCCCTCCATGCCCTACTCCCAAGTCCCTCCCCAGCTTTCCTGGAGCCCCTTCAGGCACTGGAAGGTGCTCTAAGGTCTCCCTGGAGCCTTCTCTTCTCCAGGCTGAACAACCCCAACTCTCTCAGCCTGGCTCCAGAGCTGCTCCAGCCCTCCCAGCATCTCTCCATGGCCGACTCACTCCAACAGCTCCATGACTTTCTCCATGTCCGTTTTGCTTTTCTTCAGTGAAAATCCAAGGAAAACCAAGCTTCCAGCAATGCCACCAGCCCTGATTCCACCAGCCCAGCTCCTTTGGGTCATTTACACTGTCCCCGTGCAACCCAAAATCCTCTGACCCAACCAGCTGCCAGGCTGGTGCCACCAACCATGAGGTTCAGAAATTGGCCACCAACTGGCTTGGGAAGCCCATGTGGTGGCCCTGATCTGGAGCCCCTCTGTGTTTTTGGCTGCCTGTAGTCTTAGGATAAATCTGAGCTATAGGTGGGAACCAACTGATCATCTGGACAAGGTAGTGAGCTGGGGTTTGGAAGAGCTAACTCTAAATTTTGGCCCATCACTGAGTATCTCTGTTCCTCATCTGTAAAATGAGGTAATCTCTTTTTTTTTCTCCCACTGTTTATTGGGAGCCCAAGCATTTAGGGATAGATGGATTGTTCTTTCTTTATAAGGTGCTTGTAAAGGGCTGAGCATCCTTGGAGCTATAAAATACTGAGGCAGCTTAAATGGTCATCGCAATTGGTAAAAGTAATAATCAGAACTGAAATAATCAAAATATTATAATTGTAAAAGAATGATAATTATGATGGTGGTAGTAGTAGTAATAGTAATAATAATTATAGTAATAATAATAATGATTATATAATAATAACAACAACAACAAAAATCAACCCTGAACCTTGCAGTGTAAAAACTCATTTGAAGATGCTCCCAGCAATCATCAGCAGACTATTAGTAGATATTTTAATTTCCTTGTCTGCACACATGCAGGCAGGGCCATGCTTTGCTCCTGATCTACAGATCGAAAATTAAAATCCATCCCTTCTCCTTTCTGTAGTGAAATGAGGCAACCAGGTGCCACTAATTGCCAGGGAGTGAGCATGAGCTTGTGTCAAGCCCACCTGTGCCTAATTAGGGTGGGCCCCCACTGCGCATGAGCAGAACCAGGGGGCCAATAAAAGGTGAGTCCTGAAGCACAGGCTCAGCTCAGTCCTGAGCATGCTTTGCAGTGAGGTCAGTTGCTCTTGGAGCACTGTATTACCTCTGTTGTGCCACTAGCGCTCATCGCCCTCAGGGTGAGGCTCTGAGGAGTCTTGAACCCGGGGCCTTGGCATTGCAGTACTGTGTCTTAGCTGGCTGTGCCACTCAAGCCTCGCCCTGGCAATTAGTGGCACCTGGTTGCCTCATTTCACTACACCTTTCCACAATGAATATTCAGACATTCAAGCTGCAATTATTTTTGTTTTCTACCTGGACAAACATCTGATCTACCCCAACTACCTGCCCTGAAGGTAAATAGCCACGTCCAGCATAACACCTTTTTTTTTTTTTTTAGCTATTTGAACTGTCCCCACTGTGTCAGCCAAGAAGATATATTTAATTTTTGCCTGGCAGTCCTATCTCCTCTCTCATTAATATTGCAGGAAGCATTCCTCCTCGGGAGCACTGGCGGTCTCTTGGGAAGACTTTCAACCTCATTGTTTTAGGGAGGTACATGGGAACTCCTCGAACTCCAGCCTTCACCTAGACACAAAGCCAGTAGCATCAGCTCAGCCTCTTTCCTGCTGTCACCCAGAAAGTAGATTTTTCTTCATTGCATCTGTTTTAATTTTGTTGTTTTGTTGGGTTTTTTATTTAATGGACAGGTGAATTTAGGTTGGAAAAGCAACTTGAATTTCCTGACCTCAGAAGTTATTTGGAGTGGGTTTGAAGATGCTCTCCATTTTGGTGGTTATTATTTTATTTTTTTTTTCCTCTAAAATATGCTGGAGGTGCAGCTGCATCTTTAAATGTTGCTTTCATGAGCATCACAGCAACTCCATTGCAATTTAGTTGGAAGGGGGTGGGGGTGGGAAGTGATATCTACTCATAACCAAGAGGTCTCACTAATGGTATCTCAGACCCTCAAAAGAAAAAGAGTTATTTCTGCTGTCTGATAATAACAAACTGATTTCCTCTGTTGTCTCTGGACATAAGATGAGGTGTTTTGCTCCCATTACCCTTTAATAAATGCTATTTTGTTTCTATTATTGCTCAGCAGTAAAATCTTTTCCCGGCCACTTTACCAATAGGTTTACGGCTATGAAAATAAACTTGAGTGTGATGAGATCATGTCATCTCATTATCTCCAAAGCATCTTGCATGACTTTGGAGTTAACAAAATGTAATTAGACATTTAGATTTTATTTTTTTCTTATCATCTCTGTTTTGGGGGTTTTTTTTAATGTTGAAAAGTAAGAAACCTGTGCTTAATAGAACTCAAACACTGACTTTACCTATTATTTTGGCTCTACTTTCTTCCAAAGGAAGGGCAGAAGCTCACCCCCCCTTGCACTCCAATGGTGCAGATCTGCGCAGAGTGGTGTTCATGTTAAGACACATCATTGGGGTGGTTTGTTTTGGTTTGGTTTTTTTTCCATTCACACGGAAAATGTCAACGCTTCCTGGTTGGAGTCATGGTATTTAATGATTCTTATGCTGGGCTGGGGCTGTTCATTGTCATCAAGAGGCTCTGGGTGTGGGTTAATGGTTGTATAATGTCCCACACCCTTTGGGTGGCTTAGTGTGGGGTGTTGTCTTTGCCTCACCGTGCAGTTTTTCAGATGTATTTTTACCCAAAAAGGAACACACCCTTCCATGCTTCATTGTTGTTATTAGGGATCTGCTCTCAAGCAGCGCTACCAGCACCTTGGCAAAGCCAAGGTTGGATGTGGAGCTCCTAACTCGGGCTTGCTTGGGCTTTCCCACTGGGATTCCTTAGGGAGATGGTCTCACCAATGAATGGTTTGTGGTGGGATTGGGTCAGTTGGGGCATTTTGCTGTTGGCGTGGAGTTCGAGGCTTTTCGGTGTTGTTGGAGAACACTGTGGACTTGGGCTGTCCTACATGAAGTTTCTCTAGATGGAGCTTTCCATGATGAGTAGAAGGAGATGGAGAGGTGGGAAAGGTGAGAATTTCTGGTGGGACCTGGTGGGGCAGGAGGGAAAGGCTCCTTTGAAGAAGACTTTTTAGAAGGGCATAGAGTGACAGGGCAAGGGGCTGTGGTTTCAGACTGAAAGAGAGATTTAGATGAGATCTTAGGATGAAATTCTTTGGTGTGAGGGTACTGAGCCCCTGGCCCAGGTTTCCCAGAGAAGCTGTGGCTGCCCCATCCCTGGCAGTGTCTCAGGTCAGGTTGGATGGGGCTTGGAGCAACCTGGGCTGGTGGGAGGTGTCCCTGCCCATGGCACAGGGGTGGGAACTAGATAATTTTTAAGATCCCTTCCAACCCAAACCATTCTAGGACTTCTAACCTGAGACCTGTTTTAGGGACTGTGGTTACACTTGGCCCATACAAGGGCTTTTGGGCTTTTGGCTGAGCTGTTGTAGCTTTGGCACCTGATTTCTGTGCTGTCCCACCTCATTTTTCCACCTCTCTGTAAAATGAGGATCATGTTAACTACCCATCCACTACTTCCACATAGAGCAGGATCCTGATGGTGATCAATTATCATCAGTTCCTTCTCCAAATGTAGCCTTTCCTTACAATCTGCTTATGAAAATGCATTCTCATTTAGGAGCCCACTTCATACATCCCATGTGGCCTTTTCCAGAAGCCCACTAAACATCCCATCTTCTCCACACTCTGACATGGCCACCATGGTGGCTTTTCTATCATCTCCATCTGTGCAGTCCTCAGGAACATCCGTGGTGTCAGTGGTGAGCCCCCCATCTCTGGTGACCCCTTTGGTCAGTTTTAGAGTGCCACCATCTTCTCTGATTACCCAGTTCTTCTGTGGAGAGTTTTATTTCTTTTTCTTGTCTGAAGACTGTGTTTAAATGCAATACCTCTAAGACAAACTCATAGAGAAGCCTCACCTTTCCCCTTGCCACATGATTGAATAGGGGGGCAAAAATGCAGCCCCCTTATAAGAGGAATATAATTTTTTTTCCATCTAGAATAGGAGCCAGGGATTTTTTAATGATTGGGCTCATTAGATAGACTTTCCATTTAAAGTGTCTGTCTGGCAATTAAGGCTGGGAAAAGCATGACTGATGACCACACCTTCAGTGACTTAATGGGGAGTCTGAAGGCTGATCTTATTAGCACACTGATACAGTCTGTGATAAAAAAGAATTTAAGATACTCTCCAGAGAATTATTTGCCCATTAGGAAGCTGCCAGGAGAAGGTTAAGGGAATTCATAAGGTCAAAACTGAACAGAAAAAAGTACTAAATACTTAAGATTTGGGTGGGCAGGAACCAAAGGACATGGTTTCTGCTCTTTGCTGACCTCCTTCATGGCCTTCTCCAAGTCACTTTGTTCCTGTTTTTTATTTTTCCCAGTATGGCTGGTCATCACCTCAGGTGGGCAACCATGGTAGCCCTGCTGATGCTTGAAGGAGCATTGGTGGCACAAATCACTGCTGCCAACTACTGCTGGAGATGTCCAGGGAAAAAAAAAATCATCTTGAATAGAAGGAAGCCCCTACGGTCAGGAGGAAAATTATGGTGTTTAGGGCAGGGAACTGAAAAAGGATAGGGCAGAATTTTCCATTCTCCTCCCAGAGCATCCTCCTGTGGTTCCCTAACCTATTTTGTCCTCTTTAAAATGTGACCTGCTGTAATATTTTACTTAAGCCTGATGCTTGATGGACTGGAACTTATTACAGAGCTTGCTGGCTTCAAACCTCCTTTTGGGCACCATTTTCCTGGCATTCCATAGCTTGTCCATGATGTTAACTGTGCCAATGGGTTGAAGGCCCCAGGACATGGGAGCCTTCAGTTTTGTGCTTGGCTTTAGCTTCCTGAAGTACAGTTGGGAGAGACAATTCAGTCAAATGTTTTTTTAGTACAAAGGGAAGTTTTTTTTTAGGACCAAAAAAGAGCTACCATAAGAGTAGGTCAGGCTTGTCAGCTGTGTGGGAGGAATGGTGAGAAATGGGAGCGTTTTCCTTTCGGCATCTTCGTGACTTTGATTTGTTTGCCTCAACAGTTTTCCTGTGGTTTTAATTAAGCAGATGCCCAGAACTTAGGGGAAAATATTTTGTTTCAGGCTGAGCAAGGATGTTTTTTAACCGTTTTCAGTTCCACAGAGGAACTCCTCCACCCCAACTCCCACTCCTATCAACCAGAGCAACCTCCTCTCCTTCACGCCACATGCGAGAGCAGAGAGTCCCAGACTTCTCTTATCATCCCTTTGTGCCAAATTGAGTGTTGGGAAGCAATCTCCCTCCTGATGTATTACTAAGAATAGTGTGAAAACAAAATAATTGAATATGAAGGCTTTGGCTTTATGTCTTTTAAGGAATCCTTTTGAAGTTGACTCTTTTGACCTTGGAGGCCCTGCATAATTTTTCCTTCTCCTCTCTCCTCCTCTTTGTTGTTCCTCTCAGTCCTGTAATCTTCTCTCCTGCCTGCTTCCCTCATCTCCTCCCACCCTGCTCTGTGACTTCACTTCTCTGTGCCCCATGTTTGAAGCAACCTCTTCTCCCCCCTGCAAACCTTCCTCCCAGCTCCTCTTGGTGAGGAGCTTCTCTTAAACCATGACACCCTCCTACCTACCCTGCTTTCTCCAACTGACTTTTTACCTGAGGTCTTTCCACCCCCAGAATTGCTTTTTCCTCCCTTCCATAGGGAAATGTGAAATGAGGAGTCCTGCCTTAATCTGCCTGGCCAAGTGCAATACGTCCACCCACATCTTTCAGCAGGGGATGGGCTCTCTTCCCTCAGTCTGGACAGAAGAAGGACTCTACCCTCCTTTGCTAATAATATGATAACTGCCTGACGTTCCTGAGCTGAATCCATATCATGTCCAACCACACTGTCTTCTCTGTTGGTTTCATGCTCTCCCCGTGGGTGGTTGTTGTGGATGCGTGTTCCCTCCAGCATGCAGTGGGTTCCCAGCATCCCATCAGCCAGCACTAGTGAGGCTCTGGAGTCAACAGTTGGGAAAATTGAATAAAACAGGTTTCAATCAGTGAAAAAAATGTGTTGAGGAGGAACATAGAAATTGCTGCAGGCTCATTTTACTCATTCAGGAATTGGTTTTCTCTGATAACCAGGAGCTGTAGTTTTGCTGGGGTGAATGGGAGGACTCAGCTAATTTGTCAAAGAATCACAGACTGGTTTGGATTGGAAGAGATCTTAAGGATCATCCAGTCCCAACCCCCCTGCCATGGGCAGGGACACCTCCCACCAGCCCAGGCTGCTCCAAGCCCCATCCAACCTGACCTTCAAGACTTCCAGATAGGGGCAGCCACAGCTTCTCTGGGAAACCTGGGACAGGGGCTCAGCACCCTCTCTTTAAATTATTTCTTCCTAAGATCTCATCTCAGTCTCACCTTTTTCAGCTTAAAACCATCCCCTCTTATCCCATCCCTCCATGCCCTTGTCCAAAGTCCCTCTCTAGCTTTCCTGGAGCCCCTTCAGGCACTGGAAGGTGCTCTAAGGTCTCCCTGGAGCCTTCTCTTCTCCAGGCTGAACAATCCCAACTCTCTCAGCCTGGCTCCAGAGCTGCTCCAGCCCTCCCAGCATCTCCATGGCCTCCTCTGGACTCACTCCAACAGCCCCATGTCCTTCTGGTGTTGGGGACCCCAGAACTGGACCCAGCACTGCAGGGGGGTCTCCCCAGAGTGTAGTAGAGAGGAAGAATCCCCTCCCTCACCCTGCTGGTACAGGTCATACATTGGTTTGGGTGGGAAGGGACCTTTCAAGGCCATCCAGTCCAAGCCCTGCAGTCAGCAGGGACATCTGTAACTGGATCAGGTTGCTCAGAGCCCCATCCAGCCTGACCTGGAATGGTTCCAGGGATGGAGCATCTCCCACCTCTCTGGGCAACCTGGGTTAGGGTCTCACCACTCTCAGAGAAAAACATTTCTTCTTTCTTTTTGACTTCAATGGGACAAGCCATCTTCTGTAAAAATAAATTTGGCTCTGAATAAAGGATGTGTGCACATGCACCCTCATGTTCCTTGGAGATCTGTAGGCATGAGAGTGCTGCTCATGGAAGGGAAGCAAAACACTTGCCCTGCATTTTCAAGGCAAACTTTTCTTGCTTTATTCCCCCGGAAGGAGGATTATGAGTTGGCTCCTGGTGGAGGTAAATTTTCACCGTGACTTCACGAGGACTTGAATTACTCCTGCAGCAAGAGTGAGCTGAGAAAGGGCAGCAGCGGTTGGTTTCATGCAGAATCTTTCTCCTTTCTTGCCAGGCTCCCAAGTTAATTTTTCCACTGACGCATTCCTGACAAATACCCAAGGAGAACATGGCGTGGGGGAGCCAAGTGATTGTGTTGTCATGGCAAAGAGTAGTGAAAGAAGAGCAAGATTTATATCATGGCTGCTCAGAGGGTTGGAGAGAAATGGCCCCAAGCCAGAAGTCATGCAGGCATGGCTGACACGGTCTTCATTTTTTTTCCAAGTGTGGGCTGGTTGGTGGCTTATGTGAAATGGGCTGCATGGTCTTCGTCCAAGTCTCAGTGGGCATGATTCCACATCACAGAAACCAGCCTTGCAGTGTACACTTCTGCTGACAGGCTGAGCAGAAAGATGAGTTGCTGAGTTGGCCCTGAAGATGTGAAAAAAAAAAAAAACAAAAAACCAACACATATCTGAAGAATTTTGCTGCTAGAGAAGCTCTACCTTCTACTGGAGAAGCAAGGAGAGCAGATGACCCCAGAATGCCCACCACACATGGCTATAGTGTTGTGCTTAATTTCTGCAATGAGAGGACTTTAGGTTGCTCAGTAGACTTGTGACCTCAGGTGCAGGTCCCCTGGATGCTTGTGGTTTTGTTCTCCTTTGTGCCTTGGCTCCCTGTCTACAAAACCAGAGCATGGTGTCAGAGACTGGTTTTGATGGCAGGGACCTTTGGAAGCTCCTGATTAAATTTCCCACCCTAGGTCAGGCTCATGCCTTTGTGTGGGTAAGCTTTGAGTATCTCCAAGGGATATGAATCCCAACATCTCTCTGGCTTCACGGCTCAAGGCTTGACCAGGCTTTTCCTAAAAAGTGGTTTTCTTTCATCTGATCTAAATTTCCTTTGCTGCAGCTTCTGTCTATCACTTCTTGTACTCTGAGGTGAGTCTGACTCCATCTTCTCTGTAGTTTTGAGTTAGGTAGGGAGAGGAAAAAAATTAGATTCCCCCTTAACCTCTTCTTCTCCCTCTTCTTACCTCGTGTTACCTCCAGCCCCATAACCATCTTGGTGTATCCCCAGAGTGACAATGTCTGTCTGGAGAGCCCCAAATGTTGATGTGGTACCTGCCCTGTGAATATAAAAGGGAGATTTCAGTCTCCACCACTTCCCATCCATCACCCTTCACAAGGCTGGAAACAAAAGGAAGAAGAAAAGGAGTAACAAGAAAATAAAGAAACCTTGCAGCCAGAAAGCTCTCCTCTGTGATTCACAGTTCTATAAATTATGCCCTTCCCTTCCTCTTTAATCGCCAGGCATATAAAATACACTTGCAGCAGAATCATGGTCTTCCCATTAAACTTTCAGAAGAGAAATACAGGTCCCATCTGCCTGTTTAGCAAATCAGGGCAGAGCACAACCGTTTCTTTTTTCTTTTCTGTTCTTTCCCCTCACCCAGAAAATCTGCTTTATGGCAGGAGTTTTCTCTTTTAGGACTGGCCATTCATTTCCTTTTCTCATTTCCATGGAGCAGCCTCCTCTTTATTTTCCTTTGAGGCTTTCTCCAGTGCCTTCCAACTCCAGTGCACCTAAAGAACAGAGATGCAACCTGCCCTTGATGATGATGATGAAAGAGAGATGAAGGTCATTTAGGATTTCTGGTTTCTGCTCTGTGGTTGATATTAGTTCAAATATTATTTTTAAGCCAAATATGAGAAATGCAGGAGAGGAAACCCCACTCTGTTCCTTAAAATAAATGGAAGAAAAGACAGGGCTAGAAAAATATTCTCTGTGCCTGCACTTTGTGAGCATGTACCCTGGCACACACAGCATCTAGGAGCTCTGGATATTTAACTGGATCGTGCCTTCTCCTCTTTAATGTGCTTTTTATATGGATCTGGTGGAACTCATGGGTTTAGTAAGTCCTGTAGCCCTTGTCTGCATGGAAAATGTCAGCAGCTCCCATTGAGCTCTGACTCTGCAATAGCATTTGGAAGAGGGAGTAGAAACCAAACCCAGCTCATGACCTACTTGAGCCAGCCTGTCTCCAAAGCCATGACTCGGAAAAGCAAAAAGTTTAGGTTGCCCAGGGAAGTTGTGGCTGCTTCATCCCTGGAAGTGTCCCTGGAGATATTCAAAACCCCCCTGGATGCGTTCCTATGTGACCTCCTGTAGGTGACCCTGTTTTGGCAGGGGTGTTGGACTCAACGATCTTTTGAGGTCCCTTCCAACCCCTCACTTTCTGTGATTCTGTGAAGTGTTAAGGCCAGCTTGGATGGGTCTTGGAGCAACCTGGTCTGGTGGAAGTTATCCCTGCCCATGGCAGGACATTGGAGCTAGATGATCTTTAAGGTCCTTTCCAACCCAAATCATTCTAGGATTCTATGATATGATTTTGGCCACCCATCCCCCCTTGAAACCCCTCCTGTTTTTCCTCTCCTGGGTGAGGCAGACATCATTCCTAGCTTATTTTAGTTTTTATTCTCCATGCTTAGCACTGATTCAGTACTGAGCCTTCAACAGCTATGGAGGGAGACTTCCAATTCCCATCAGCAAGGTCTGGAGCCAGCAGCATCCACCTGGGCAAGGTCAGCAACCTTCCACACCTCCCACATCTCCTCTCCCCTCCCACAGCACTCTTCCCTTATAATTAAATCTCTTTTTTTCCCCATCTGGAAGGATTCTGCCATAAAGAAGGCTTTTCTCTTAACCATAATTACTCTCAGTGGAGGGCAAAGAGCTGCAATAACTCAGGGCTTTGTTCTGGGTGCAGGGACCAGATCCTTCTGCCTCTCCTCAGGTATGCTAACAATGTGAGCATAACTCCCCTTGACCTGACATGAAGCTCAGGGCAGGGTTTGCAAATAGAGGCAGTGGTAAAAATAAAATATAATAATAATAATAATTTTAAAAATTGAGCTTTAAGTGCCTTGATAAATATTTTGAAGGGCTGACTTGGAAAAGGAAGTCCCCAGCCTGGTGTTTCATCAAGGGTTGGTTTGGGGCTTTGAAGTGAGGTGTTGGCAAGGTGCCAGGTTGCTGCCCATTCCCAAGAAGGGCTGAATGTATATATATATAAAACCCACTTAAAAATGCAAGACTCAGAATTCAGGCTCATTTTTGGTGAGTGTCTTCATGGGCAAATAGGGAGGAGAAATGAAAATGCTGCAAGGGGTATTTTGCTAATGTGACGTGTGAATGAGGCAACGGAATGTGGATTAGGAATACCAGAGATGGGAGGTGAGGTGGGTGGATGGATGGAGAGGTAGATCTTTCCAAATGTCTGCTTTTATTGTGGCCCCTTAAGTAAGGAATTTTCCTCTCTGAGAGAAAATTGACTGTAATACATTTAACCAGAGACTGACATTTCTGTGCTGTGAATCATAGAATGGTTTGGGTTGGAAGGGACCTTCAAGACCACCTTGCCATGGGACACCTCCCACTAGACCAGGTTGCTCCAAGCCCCATCCAACCTGGCCTTCAACACTTCCAGGAATGGAGCAGCCACATCTTCCCTGGGCAACCTGGGCCAGGGGCTCACCACTCTCACAGCAAAGAATTTCTTCCTAAGATCTTATCTCCCCTCTTTCAGCTTGAAACCATTCCCCCTCATCCTATCACTCCATACCCTTGTGGAAAATCCCTCTCCAGGAGATACAAAATACAGACAGTGAAGTTATGGGAAAAGCGGGGGAAAGATTTTCCCACCCAGGACAAAAAACTATGGCCTGAAGAAGTGTGAGTGATTCCACATTTCTTTTGGTGTTCTTCAGGGTGTTTTCTGAACAACCCACCCTCCCCCAGAACATCCTCTGCAGGTACTCAGAATCATCAGCCGTGTTCTTCCTTGTTGTGTGAGATGTCTGCATTTTTTTTTTCTTTTTTTTTGTGTGTGTGTGCAAGGTAGTGAGAGCAAAACAGCTGCTTCATGAGACATTGAGAACCAAACCCTCCCTTGATAGGGTTTTGTCATGCTACGTCACAAGGTTGGTCTGGGAGTTATAGCACTTCAACTGGACTTGGCCTCTTTACACTTGTACCACCCCCTTCCCCTAAGCAGATGTGATCAGAGCTGTACAGATGTTGCCTCACACATACAGCTGTCCCAATGCCTCTCTCCTGGAGGTTCCTGTCTCTGTTGCTGTGTTGCTGGAACCGTCCTCCAGGAGCATCAGCCAAGTTGCCTTCACCCAGCTGCCTGGAACAGTTGGAAGAAATTTGGTTGCTACTTTTTTTTTTTTTTTCCCATAAGAAATTGGGATTTTCAGAAAAAAGGAGCCTCAAAGGCAGAGCTGTGAGGAGGGGGTAACCTCTGGCCTGGGCGGGAAGCTGGGAGTCATTTATTGGGCTTCTGGCACACGTTGGATTGGGAGAAAGCATCTGTCCTTCATCTTCAAGTGTTGTATAGGGGACACTTGTGGTCCTTCATATGAAAGGGAAAAGGCCATCTGGATCTAAGTTGCTTTGAGGTTGGCATTGCTGTCTCTGTTGTCCCCTTTGTGCCTGTGGAGCTCTTTCTATAAGTCCCAAACTATCTGCAGATCCCTTTGGAACATCTTCATGGTGGCACCAGCACAGAAGCTCAGTGTAGGATGGTGCAGTTCAGATCCACCTGCAAGACAGTCCTGCAGTCTGCTGTAACATCTTTCTCCTCTTTCCCCTGGTGCAAATCCAGAAGAGCATCAGTTAAATCCCTGGAGACAATCCATAACTGCACCAGGACAGAGAGGGTCTTTTGACAAAGGCATGGAGTGATAGGACAAGGAGGAGGAGTTTAATGCTGAAAGAGTGGAGATTGAGATGAGATTTTAGGAAGAAATTCTTTGGTGTGAGGGTGCTGAGCCTGTGTCCCAGGTTTCCCAGAGAAGCTGTGGCTGCCCCATCCCTGGCAGTGTCTCAGGTCAGGTTGGATGGGGCTTGGAGCAACCTGGGCTGGTGGGAGGTGTTCCTGCCCATGGCAGGAAGTTGGAACTGGATGATCTTCCAATCCAAACCATTCTATGAAAAAAAAAATGTTTTACCCAGCCAACCCCCCCAAAAAGCATCAAATCGATCTGTTCAGCTCCAGTGAGGTCTGGCTGTAGCCATCACCCTATGATTCAAAGACTCCTTTGGACTTCCCCTTTGAGTCCAGGCATGTGAGGAACTTCCCTTGAAAATGTTTCCTTGTGAACTTGCACATGCATGGACATTGGAGTTGTCACACATATGGTTTCATCTGACTCTGTAATGACAGCATGGGGAGTTTAAAATGCAACAGTAAATACAGTTGTGAGGGGAATTAAAGAAGAAGACAAAAAAAGAATTTGAAAAAAAAAAAAATCTCAGCCCATCATCCTGAATACCTCTTCACATCATGGGAGAGATGCAGACAGACTCCAAACACCATCAGCATTTTTGGGTTCCAGTTGGAATTTGCCTTGGGTTCAGGCTGGGCCAAACCAAACAGGGCTCTCTGTACCTGGCAGGGCTGCATTTTCTCCTCGTTTTCCCCTATTTCTTTTTTTTTTAATATTTTGAAGGGTCATCCCTCTACAACCCCCCATAGGGGAGAAGCTGGGAATCTCTCCCAGTTTCCTTAGCTGGTGGTGTGATGCAGCCCTGATCCTGCCCTCACCCCCTGGCCAAGATCCAAACCCTGACTCTAGCCCTGGTTATTTCTGAACCCTGTGGCTTTGCAGCACTGCATGGAAGGGGCAGTTGCCAATCCCATTATAAACCTCATTTCCAGCTCAGCTGTTTTAAATTGAATCAGGCTGTGAGTTGGGGTGGCTGCCTGGTCAGCTGGGACCTAGGACTTGTCTTACTTGGGGGACCTGATCCCTCAAACCCCCTCCTTGTTGGAGAAGTGTTGGTTGAAAAATTAATCCTGTTGATCCCTGATTTATTTCTTTTTTTCTTTTTCCATGAGTTTGAGCTGAGCCATCTAAGCAGTAGGTTTTTTTTTTCCTTCTTCCAGGTTACACTTCTTTGGTTTTTTTCTGTTGGTTCTCCACCAGCTTTGACTATATTTACTATGTATTTTGGTGGACCCCACCAATTTTTGGAGATTGCTCAGGTAGATGAAGCTTTGCAGGGTCAGGGCTCAGCTGACAACTCTCTCTACCTTTCCAGAAGGTCAGCAAGGGCTTTGCTCACAGAAGGAGCTGAGATACAGAGGAAAACTGAATCCCACCCCTGATCTTCAGTTCAGTGGCTCTGTAACTTTGAGTGATGAATCAAGTGGTCCCCTGAAGACAGAAAGTTGGATATTCTTTGCTTGGGTCACACTGTAAGGTTATGCTCATATATTACCTGTGGTCTTCAGAGAGGTCATTAGTTGGTTGGTTTACTTACAAGAAGGTTGGGTGGAACTCTCATCTCCCTCCCCTGAGTGTCCTCTGCAGAAGCCCAGCAGTATGTCCTCTGGAAATGCCCAGCTCAAGGGTTAGAGATGTGATGTACCCCACTGGGATTTCAGATTGGTGGGGACAAGCAATTCAGAGAAGCTTTGGCTGGCAGAAAAATGAGCATAGAATCCTTGAATGGTTTTGCTTCTGAAGGACCTTGAAGGTCATCTAGTCCAATACCCAAATTCTGGAGTCACCAGGAGGAGGGGGATCAGAGCATACTTAAGATAGACCCAAAGTTCATATGACCTGGCTGTTTTTTTTACAAGAGCATGTTGTGATAGGATGAGGTGAAATGGTTTTAAGATGAAAGAGGGGAGATTGAGGTTGGACATGAGGAAGAAATTCTTTGGTGTGAGGGTGCTGAGCCTGTGTCCCAGGTTTCCCAGAGAAGCTGTGGCTGCCCCATCCCTGGCAGTGTCTCAGGTCAGGTTGGATGGGGCTTGGAGCAACCTGGGCTGGTGGGAGGTGTCCCTGCCCATGGCAGGGGGTTGGAACTGGGTGATCTTGAAGGTCCCTTCCCACCCAAACCAGTCTGGGAATCTTCAGCTAGATCAGGTTGCTCGGAGCCCCATCCTACCTGACCTGGAATGTTTCCAGGGATGGAGCATCCCTGATTTTCTCCCTCAGGTCAGCAAAGGATGAGGGGATGTGCTGTTCACCCTAGCATCCCTCTGTGGTGGAGCTGGAGCTGTAGGTGACTCTGAGACACTCATGGGTAAAAACTGGGTGGATTGAGTCCCCTCTTTGGAGACAGGGACTTGAATTTTCACCCTGTGTTGGGGTTCACTGAGGCAGCACTGCCCAACTCCAGGACTTCTGCCCATGGTACAAATGATGGGATGGTGGTACTGGAGGGGCCATATTTTTTCTGGCCAGCTCACCATCACAGGACAAGATGCTCTGCAGAGGCACCTCCCATGAACACATCTCTCTGAAAGGCACTTTATGTCCACGTGGGAGCTATTCTGGCCTGGCCATGGCAGAGGAACTCCTGTGCTTAGAGCTCCAGGACTTAAATGGCAATTAAAACCAAAGACTACAAAAGCTCTCACAAGATCCAAGCAGAAAATCATATTTTAGGTGATGCCAAAGCAAAAGAAACACCCATGGAACTGCAAGCCTGGTGAATGCCAAGGTGGTGGAGGGCAGGGTGCAAAGTGAAAGGTGAGGCCAAGTTTGTGTCATGGAGCTTGGCCAAAAGCAAACTGAGTTTTAGAGACAAGGTTGTCCTTGGGAGAGGTAGACTCCTGTCACTGCCTTGGTGCAAAGTGGCCCATGTGGTAGGGCCAGTGATGGGCATGTCTTGGCCAGCGCATGAGGATGGAGTGATGAGGTTTGGAGAGGTGGTGGGGACCAGCAAAAAGCTCCCCCAAAACAGGGATGTGAGTGACTGGGGGGATGCCCAACAATACTGCAGAGAAGCTGAGGAGGGTCTGGAAGAACAGCCTTGCAACCTGGGCCACCACCAATCTGAACCTCTCCATCCCACTGCTTCGGGAGCCTGCCCGTACCTGCTCCTAAGCTGATATTAATCCTGCTCAAACACTGCACCACCTTCTCCTCCCATTGTTTTCTGTACCCCACACCCAGCACCAAATAGAGATAACCTCCCCCTTTCCCACCCTCCCACCATGACTCAGGCTGGTGAGGAGGCCCACATCTTCTTCTGATTTAACGCCCTAATACTCTGACCCTTTTCTTCTTTGCTCCCAGAGGCTTCTTTTTTGGTGGTTTTCCCTCCCGGCGAGGGTAGGGAGGGTCAAGGGAAGGGAAGAAAAAGACGGGAAGCTGGTTCGCCATCCTTTACCCCTTGGGTGTATGGGGTTGTTTTTTATTTTTTAGGAGCACCCAAAAAAAAAAAAGTAATTTTTCTTCTCCTGCAAGCTGGTGACAGCCTCACCCCGAGCCATGTCCAAGTCCCTTACAATCCTGTCCACTTCAGAGAGACACCAGCCAAACCAGTTTTCTGTGGTTAAGATGGGCACATTTTTCCACCATGGGGTTTTGTTGGGTTTTTTTATTATTTTTTTTTCTGTCTTTTTTAATGTGTGTGTGTCAGGAAGCAAACCCACCCAGCGTGTCCGCAGCATTCAATAGGAGCCTTTTTTTTTTTTTTTTTAATTCCTTTTTTTCTGGCTCCGGAGAAAAGGAGAGTGAGAAGGAATGAAGGGGTCTGCTTCTTCATCCAGGAGAGCTCAGAAATCACTTTTTGGGGGAAGGGTTGTTGGGTTTTTTTAAGGACGTGCTGGAAGGAGGTTCCCACCACTATTAGGCTTGTGACTTTGTAATCTTGTGCACCAGTAGGGATGCAGCCATCTGTATGTATCTCCTATATAATCCTCTATAGCAGGGGCTGGGCAGCTTGCACAAGGGGATGGCTATTGGAGGAGAATGGCAGAAATGCCACCAACATTGTCACATACCTCGTGGACCCTCACCCAGATCACATCAGAGATGCTGGAGCACCCAGCAACCTGATCTTCAGTGCACCTCTGGTAGGGATTTTCCTCTCACTCATTTTATTTTGCCTCTTTTTAGGCTTTGGGTTTGATTTTTTTATTTTGTTTTTTGTTGTTTTTCACTTGAAGTATGAGTGAATTTCCATGAGAGTGGGGTGGTTGCCCAGGGGATTGGAAACTCTTCTCTTCTACTTGATTTATCAGGATTTCTGCATGCACACAGACACAGACATACAGCAGGTATCCATATGGATCCGTAGGGAGGGGTGATATTCACTTAGCATCATTTCCTCTCCCAGTGACACCACAGTTAAAAGTCCCCCAAAATCTGGAGCATGGCCAGGAGAGCCTCAAGGCTAATTCAGAGTCATTTAGAGAGGGACTGGTGACAGTTTCCAAGAAAAAGCCTCGTAACTAACTGGATCTTGATCATCTCCAGCCTTCCAGAAAGCACAGCAGAGAGGAGCAGAAGGGACCTAATGCCCAGACCACTGTCCCTTCCAGCTCCAAACCTCCAAGGAGCCGCTTGGGTTGGTCAGTTGTGACCATCCTCTAAAGCCCTCTTCCACAGGACCTCCCTGGACACTGTGGTCAATTAATTTCCCCCTGAAATTTCCCCTTCGCCGTCTGGAGCCAGGCTGTGCCTTCGACATTGCTCCACTAATTTCATTTGACCATTCATCACTGGGGATCCCCCTTTGCCAAAACCTGCTCAGCACATCAGATGGGACTCGTTCAAGTTGCCACCCAGAAGTGACCCAAAGCTCCTGATTCTGGAGGTTTATGTAAACTCTGAAGCTGGGAAGTGTGCTGGCTAATTAAAAGAAGCCAGAATAAAGAAAACATGGCCCTTCAATTATAAGAGGCATTGAAGTCTACTCTGGCCCTGCCAAAGCTCCTGTTTGGATTTATCTGGGGCTCAAGAACTGGTTTAAAGGAAATAAGAGAGTCATGGGGCTTGGTTCTGGTGGTGTGATGACATCTTCTGAGCATTGACCCTGCAGGCTGCAAAGCTGCTGGGTGTCAGGTCCCTGTAGGTTCACCCAGAATCAAGGTGGTGATCCACCAAACTTCATACCAGCACCTGGGAGCTCATTCTAAAATGATGTTCAGGTCTGACCCAGGGATGGGGAGACTTTGGGGTAGATCTAAGGAGATGCTGGGGCTTTTTGGGTACCTGGTGATTGCCGTGATGAGTGGGAGAGGAAAGGAGCTTAATCTGTTCATTTTGTGTCCATGGAGGGGTCAACTTAAGCAACAAACCCATGGAGGAGTTGAAGCCAGGAAAACATGGCCTGAAATACCCTGTGGGCTTGGGGTTGGCTCCTGGTGGTCACAGAACAGGAGTAAATTCCCATTACAACCAGTAGCACCCAACCATTCATCTCACTGGGGAAGGATTGGATTCAGAAATTGCAATTTCACCAGACTGTATCTGTCCATCAAGTTGGTGAAGAACAAGGGGTAGCTGGGCTGGAGCTAACCTGCAGGGACAGATTTGTTGGGAGCTACATAATATCTGCTGCAACCTTCAAAAATACCCGAGGATGGATTCCCAGAGCATATAGGAGCTGCTTGTGCCTCCACACCTGGGGGAGTGACTGAGTAGCACCTATAATCACTACTTAGCTTCTTTAACAAATAAGTCCTCGTGGGATTTCCCAAGTGATGTCTTACCTGGGAGATGCAGCAGATCCTCATTCTTGTCTGGCTAAACATCTGTATGGATTTTGGAAACTGGGGAAGAACAGCTGTCACTCAAATAAAGAAAAGGTTAAATATATCCTTGTAGGGATTGATGGACATGCTGGAGGTGGTTCTCCACCATCTTTTGTTCTGGATTTCCTGATGGGATTTCAGGTGAAGATGATTGCCTTGCTTATAGGAAAGTAAAATTTCCAGCTCCTAAAACTCAGTTTTGTGTAGTGTGTGTAAATATATATGGTTCACATGGGCTACTTGTATGCCCAAGGATTTTGTTTGGAGATTGGGATGAATATTGAAAAGGCCAGGAGGTAGTGGAGGCTGAAGGTCACCCATGTGATCTCAACCACTTGAATTAGATCATCAAACCATGTTTGACTTCCAGGGCTCTTCCTTCAGATAGGAACCATCTCACCCATCCTTGGCTCTGTGGATGTTGGCCAAAAAGGGTTGGGCTGTCCCCCTCAGGGCTCTTTGGCCATCCCTCTCCTGGCAGCATCAGTGGCAGTTCTCCAATGGGCGTCAACATTGCTGGAGCTCTGACTGGCCACTATAGGCAGTCTTGGCACTGCCACCCTCTGGAGAATCCTCCTTAAATGTTCTGACCTGCTCCATTTCTGGAGCCACTCCCTTGCCAGGAGCCATCTGGAGTGATGCCACCTCTGCAGCCAACTACAAGGGTTTTTCCCCATTCTTGCTGCAAGCAAGAACCTTCCATGGCCAATGTGACCTTCTTTGCATCCTCCCTCACCAAGGCACACTTGCCTAATTTGTCCAGATCCAAGCAAAATCCATGAGGTTTTTTGAGGAGGCATCCTCAGTTTCCCTCCTACAACATCTTTAGGTCTACAAAATGGCTCGTCTCCTTTAAAAAACACAATGTTCTCCTTGGGGGGAAAGCAGGGCTTTGTGTCACCATGTTTTTTCTTCTTCATTTTGGCCATCTCACAGTTTGCAGTGATTGAAAGGTGAGGAGCAGTCTCAGCCCCACCTTCCTGCCAGAGGGGAAGAACATTAAGTACTGGGGTGGGTGGTATAATCTAGAGACAAGATGTTCAGAGGGGAGGTGTGCTTAAGGAAATATTTGCTTAAGGAAATATTTGCTTTTTATTGAGCTTTATGTCTTTCTTTTTTTTTTTTTTTTTTTTTTTTTTTTTTTTTTATTCATAAAGGGGGGGGAAACCCCACACCACTGCCTGCCTTTAAAATAGGCTTTTAGGAATCCCAGCTCTTTGGTTCCAAATTGGAGTCAAGCATTTGGCCAAAGTGATGGAGTTGTCTCTGTGGGGCTGGCATTGTAGAATTCTAGGATAGTATCATGGAATGGTTTGGGTTGGAAGGGACCTTCCAGATCATCCAGTTCCAACCCCTTTCCATGGGCAGGGACACCTCCCACCAGCCCAGGTTGCTCCAAGCCCCATCCAACCTGATCTGAGACACTGCCAGGGATGGAGCAACCACAGTTTTTCTTGGAAACCTGGGACAGGGGCTCAGCATCCTTCCTGCTCACTGCAGGTGAGTTGGACTACATGACCTTCAAAGGTCCCTTCCAACCCAAATCATTCTGTGTTCCTCTGACTCCAAACCCTACCAGTGATGCTCAGCACCCCAAATCCAGGTCCAACCACCTCAGGGATGCTTTGTGGGATGTTCCTTCCTCCATCCCACTGAATGCAGAATGAGCACAGATTGGAGAGGGAGGCAGCAGCTTTGTGCTCCCCAGATTGTCCCCAGGGCACCCTCTTAGCTTTGGGGTGGCCCTTCAGAGAAGGAACTATAGGCACCCCAAAAAGAAATGTAGTCAGGAGTAAAGAGAAGGTCAAGGAATGCACATTTTAGGACAAAATGTTCTGAGAATCTCTGTGCAAATATTTAAATATGCAAATATTAAAATACAGGCATATGAAATATGGAAATATAAGTATATTAAAATTAACACATAAAATACACACATATAAAGTGTTTTCATAAAACTGTAGATATATAAATCTTTATGAATGTATTAAAATCTATAAAATATACATATTCAAATATACAAATAATGAAATATTTAAAATGCTGCATGTACTAGTAATGATGCCACAGGCATCAGCATGCAATAAAGGCCAAAAATTGTCATCTCCCAGCTAAGACTCAAGCTGTGAAATGTTGCCCTCATGGATGGAGTGGCTGGGCAGGGGACATCTTCAGCCCTGGTATAGCCCTAAACCATTGCACAAGTCTGGGCTCTCCCTGGCAGCCTTTATCTCCTCCAGGGCATTTTCACTGAAAATGAGGAAGGAGGTGGGAGAGGGAGATGATGATGTGAAGCCTGCACAGGTCTTCTGCTCCTGGTTGGGAGAAATCTTGAGACCCAGAGGCAGGATCTTGTCCCACATCAGGGCTGGTACAGCTTGCAGAGGGCTCTTCCAAGCTGAAGTTCTCCTCCATTTTCCCTCCTACAGATGGATGGAGGTGGAATGGAGGTGGAACGAGTCCAGAGGAGACCATGGAGATGCTGGGAGCAGCTCTGGAGCCAGGATAAGAGAATTGCGGTTGTTCAGCCTGGAGAAGAGAAGGCTCCAGGGAGACCTTAGAGCACCTTCCAGTGCCTGAAGGGGCTCCAGGAAAGCTGGGGAGGGACTTTGGACAAGGGCATGGAGGGATGGGTAAGGAAAGGATGGTTTTAAGCACCATCCTGCCCCAAAATTGAAGGATTTTCTCCAAAAAAAGAGGAGAAACCTCAGCTCCCCTTTTCTCCAGCTGCATCCCCTGGCAGAGCCAGCCATGTGCCTGCTCTCCTGGATTCCTGTCTCACCTCTCAGGGTCATTATTTTCTAAATGGGCCTTTTCATGGCAAGAAAGTAATCATAGAATCATAGAATCATAGAATCATAGAATTGGCTGGGTTGGAAGGGACCTCAGAGATCATCGAGTCCAACCCTTGAACCACCGTTGCGGTTGCTAGACCATGGCACTGAGTGCCACATCCAGTCTTTTTTTAAATATCTCCAGGGACGGAGAATCCACCACTTCAGTGGGCAGCCCATTCCAATGACGGATCACTCTTTCCGTAAAGAAATTCTTTCTAATATCTAACCTAAACTTCCCCTGGCACAACTTAAGTCCATGCCCTCTTGTCTTGTTGAAAGTCGTTTGGTAAAAGAGCCCAACCCCCACCTGGCTACACCCTCCTTTCAGGTAGTTGTAGAGAGCGATGAGGTCTCCCCTGAGCCGCCTCTTCTTTAGGCTGAACAACCCCAGTTCTCTCAGCCTCTCCTCGTAGGGTCTATGCTCGAGTCCCTTCACCAGCCTGGTTGCCCTCCTTTGGACCTGCTCCAGGACCTCGATATCCTTCCTGAACTGGGGGGCCCAGAACTGGACACAGTACTCAAGGTGTGGCCTCACGAGGGCTGAGTACAGGGGCAGAATCACTTCCTTGGACCTGCTGGCAATGCTGTTCCGGATACAGGCCAGGATGCCATTGGCTTTCTTGGCCACCTGGGCACACTGCTGGCTCATGTTCAGCTTCTTGTCGATCCAGACTCCCAGGTCCTTTTCTGCCTGGCTGCTCTCCAGCCACTCTGTCCCCAGCCTGTAGCGCTGCATGGGGTTGTTGTGGCCAAAGTGCAGGACCCGGCACTTGGCCGTGTTAAACCTCATCCCGTTGGAATCAGCCCAACTCTCCAGTCTGTCCAGGTCCCTCTGCAGAGCCCTCCTGCCTTCTAGTTGATCAACACTCCCCCCCAGCTTAGTGTCGTCTGCGAATTTGCTGATGATGGACTCAATCCCCTCATCTAAATCATCAATGAAGATGTTGAACAGAACTGGGCCCAACACTGATCCCTGGGGGACACCACTAGTGACCGGCCGCCAACTGGATGCAGCCCCGTTCAGCACCACTCTCTGGGCCCGGCCCTCCAGCCAGTTCCTAACCCAGCACAGGGTGCTCCTGTCCAAGCTGCGGGCTGACAGTTTTTTCAGGAGGATGCTGTGGGAGACGGTGTCAAAGGCTTTGCTGAAGTCTAGGTAGACCACATCCACAGCCCTCCCCTCATCCACCAGTCGGGTCACCTGATCATAAAAGGAGATCAGGTTGGTCAGGCATGACCTGCCCTTCCTAAAACCGTGCTGGCTGGGTCTGATCCCTTGCCCATCCTGCAGGTGCTGTGTGATTGCACCGAGGATGATCTGTTCCATGACCCTGCCAGGCACTGAGGTCAGGCTGACGGGCCTGTAGTTTCCTGGGTCCTCTTTCCGGCCCTTTTTGTGGATTGGCGTGACATTCGCCAATTTCCAATCATCTGGGATGTCCCCAGTGAGCTAGGACTGTTGATAGATGATAGCGAGAGGCTTGGCGAGCTCTTCTGCCAGCTCCTTCATTACCCTTGGGTGGATCCCATCTGGTCCCATAGACTTGTGGGGATCCAAGCATCGCAGTAGGTCACAGACTGTGTCCTTCAGGATTACAGGGGGGCTGTTTAGATTCATGTCACTTTCTATGAGCTCCAGAAGCCATCCGTCTTCAGGGTAACCTGTCTTTCCGCTGAAAACTGAGGTAAAGAAGGTGTTAAATACCTCAGCCTTTTCTTCATCTTTAACAACTATATTCCCACTCGTGTCTAGTATAGAATGGATATTTTCCTTGCCTCTTCTTTTGCTGCTAATGTATCTGTAGAAGGACTTTTTGTTATCCTTCACAGAGGTGGCGAGATTCCGTTCGCATTGTGCTTTTGTGTCTCTGATTTTCTTTCGACATGACTTAACAATATTCCTAAATTCCTCCTCAGTAGTTATCCCTTTTTTCCATAATTGGTAGGCCCTCCTCTTAACCCTAATTTCTTTCAGAGTCTCCCAAATCAGCCAGGCCGGTCGTCTTCCCCGCCGGCTCGCTTTTCGGCATATTGGGACAGCTTGCTCCTGTGCTTTCAGAACTTGTTCCTTGAAGTACGACCAACCCTCCTGTACCCCTCTGTTTTCAAGGTCTGTTTCCCAGGGTATACTCCGAACAAGTCTTCTGAAGAGGTCAAAATCTGCCCTTCGGAAGTCCAGCGTAGAGGTCTTATTGACGACCCTCCTTGTATCCCTGAATATTGAAAACTTTATTATTTCATGGTCACTAAGTCCCAGGCGACCACCGACCACCACATCTCCCACCAGCTCCTCTCTGTTTGTGAAAAGAAGGTCAAGCGAGGCTCCATTCCTGGTGGGCTCATTTACTAGCCGGAGCAGGAAATTATCCTCTATACACTCCAGGAATCTTCTAGACTGCTTCGTCTCTGTGCTGTGGAGTTCCCAGCAGATGTCTGGTAGGTTAAAGTCGCCCACGAGAACAAGGGATGACGATTTGGAGACATCCGCCAGTTGCCTGTAGAATACTTCATCATCCTCATCATCTTGATTGGGTGGTCTGTAACAGACTCCCATCACAATATCAGCCTTGTTGACCTTCCCCTTGATTCTGATCCACAGGCACTCCACCTTATTATTACAGACTTCAATTTCTACAGTGTCAAGGGACTCCCTAACATATAGGGCTACCCCTCCGCCTCTCCTACCCTGCCTGTCCCTTCTGAAAAGCCTGTAGCCACCTATAGTAGCACTCCAGTCATGGGAGTCATCCCACCACGTTTCCGTGATAGCGATTACATCATAGCTTTCCTGATGCATGATGGCTTCCAGCTCCTCTTGTTTGTTGCCCATGCTGCGTGCATTGGTGTACATGCACTTCAGCTGGGCTGCTGGTTTGAATAATGAATGAGTTCTCAGCATGCCTATAAATGCAATGTTTAAAGATCTCATCTGCAGAATACGTTTATTTTCGTTGCCCCCCTCTTGTCACCCTCAGATGCTATTTTTAAGCCTGTTCTCCCACCCTTGGCTTGGAGAAGGAAAAGGGGGGGAGGAAGGAAACCATCAGCCTCAGCACACTTCCAGCCTGTGGCCATTTACCTCCCTGGGGGCATGGGAGCCAGAAGGTCATTTCTGAGGCTCACTGAGCTCCAGAGCTGTCAAACCACCCTGTGAGGTACAAAAAAAAAAAAAAAAAAAAAAAAAGAGAGAACGCAAATGCTTCTCTTCCTTCCCTCCTCCCCCTTCACATTTAAATGACATGAATCATGTTCAATTGGCATCCTGCAAAGTTATCGTCTTCCCCAAATGCTTGGGTTAACAGAGCCACATCTGGAGAGGAGCAGGAGGGGAAGAAGAAAGGAAAAAGATCCCATTTCCACCAAAAAGCAGCTGTATATCATTTTATCTCATCCTATTTTAATTGTCGGGTTGTATTTTTTTTGCTTTTGTGCTGCTGAGTGAATAACCCACAAATTAGGGAGGGATCCATAAATTTTAGTGTCTGTAAAAAGAAAAAAAAAAAAAAGAACCACACAAAAAAGCACTTTATGAAAACAATTATCAGGGTAGTCTGATATTCTGCTTTTCTGACTTTGCACTCAGGGCAATCCAGGGAGGAAAGATCCAAACAGATTGGGAGGACAACACATTCCTCTACACAAGGAGCTCCTGTACCACCAAACCCTCCTTCCAACCAAAAAGAAAGGAGCAGGAGCTCAACACAGCAATAGAAATTAATTGCTACACATTTACTATTAAAGATGTAAAGCCTGAAAAAAGAAATGAGCTTTCCCTCCCTGGCTCAGAGGTTATTATCTGACACACACACTTGGAGAAGGTATGGGATGGTGGTTTGATTTTTTTTTTTCATTTCTTCTGTCACCATGTTTTTTCTTCTTCATTTTGGCCAGCTCCATCCCTATTTTCAAGGCATATTTTGGATGGAGCTGGTGGGGTTGGTGGAAGTATGTATGTAGTTAAGGTGGTTGAGCTCAGCACATGGTAATGAATCAATTTGTTTCAGACAAGGGACATAATTAGTGTGGAGATAATGACCACACCAGGGGAAGCAGGGCTGGAGCATCCTCCCTCAGCCAAAAATTGTCAGCGGATGGAGGACCTCAGAGGGGTGGAATTCTTGGGTCTCCTCCACATCTCTGAATGTGGGGAGGTGGCTGGAGAGGACTTCCCATGGGGGGTGCCCCTCCAGCCTCTCCCATGAGATTTTTTAGCTCAGCTTGTTGCCCATCCTGGCATTGTTCCCACCAGGCTGGGGGGCTGCAACCCTTCCTGGGATGTTCTCCATCTAAGCCACGTGGTCTTCCCAAGGTCTTTGCTTCCCGGCTCCCACACGGGAAGGGGTGCGCAGTGCTGATGAGATGTGGGGGAGATATCTGCAAGGTCTTGGCTGGAGATTGACCCTGCAGAGGGAGGAGGAGGAGGGAGGTGACATTCCTCTTCCTACGGGTATGTTTGCTGCACAGTCTGGTCCCCTCCCCAGCCTCCCTCAAAGGTCGTGGGTTTGCTGACCAAGGTGAAAGAAGGATTTCCCTGGACAACCTCCAGGCTCCTTCCATCCCCAAAGGATGGAAACAGGTGGGAGGGTGGGAACCAGCCTTATCCAACAGACCAGATCCCCACAGCTGGGGGAGAGGAGATTTGGAGGCAGCCCAACCAACAGCCAAGCAGGGAAGGACACTCAGGATGGATCCCAGGAGCAATGCAGAGGTGGGAATTGGAACCTGCCTGATGGTCTCAGCCTTGTGGAAAGGGCTGGAGTGAGGCTGCAGTTTTATTGAGGTATACCCTGGGTACTTTTGAAGATGCTCTGCTATGAATTGTCTGTCTGCAGTGGGGCCACCAGCTGGGGCAGGTAGAGGTGACACTGTCCTGGGGCTTTCCAAAGGGTTGGTGCATTCAAAATCCTTCTGGATGTTTGATGTCTTCTGTATGTGTGATGGGATTAATGCATTCCTTGCCTGCTGGAGGAAATTGTCCTCCTTGCCTGGGATTTCTCATGTGGAAGGGCTGCTGGAGCCATGTGAAAGACGAAACATCTTACAGATTTAAAAAAAAATGGGAAAAAGAAATAATAATAAAGTTTTTCTTTTGGGTGTGGGCTTTTTGCTTCCAAATTTCCCTTTGAAGGTGGAGCTGCTCTGGCAGAGTGTCTGCCAAATGCAGAGAGCATTTGATACCCTGCTAACAAGTCCACACATGATTGGGAACAGAGCAAGCTCAGCTCATGGGTGAAGATAGCAGGCAGCCATCTACCTCTGGCCAAGCCCTCGTCTCTTGGTGGGGTTCCTGGTTGTCTTCCTCTGAGCTTTTAGGTGACACACAACTCCTCACTTGCCTCCTGCATTCCCAGATACCTCAGGAAGACATCCCTGTGTGGGCTGGCCACGTGCTGAGGTGACATGGATGCGCTTCCAGGCATTCCAGGAGGGCACAGAACTGGAGAACTGCTCCTCCATAAGCAAAGAACCATGACCAGGAGTCACTCTTAATTTGGGACATCAAGTTGTACCAGTCCCAAAAAATAATTGCATAGATGAGATGGCTCCCTGGCTCATCTTGTTGAAAGCCATGTGGGTGCTGGCACTTGGCAGGGTGAAGCAATAGAGCATCCCCCTTTCCTGACATAGCTCCTGGCGTGGCAAACCCAATGTGTGCCTGGAAAGATGTTGGCACTGAGAGGATGTGAAAGTAACCTCATGGGGAGGGAATCGTTGCACAAGGTTCCTGGGAGAGGGATGTGGGAGAGAAGAGGGAGTTTGTGGTGGTTCTGGAAAGGTGAATAGTGTGGGATCAGGGAAGAGAAGGATGGAGACAAAGCAGGAGACATGTGGAGGGGAGTAGATGTTAAATTACAGAGGACATGGAAGGAGTTGAAGGTGACATGGAGATGCACTGGGGAAGTGCAGGCAGGAGGTGATCACAGATGTCCAGGTGAGGAAAGGGAGAAAAGGACACGGAGAGAAGGCAGAGTCATTGGGGTTGGCTCCAGGGAGACCTTCTAGCAGCCTTCCAGTACGTGAAGGGGCTCCAGGAAAGCTGGGGAGGGACTTTGGACAAGGGCATGGAGGGATGGGATGAGAGAGAATAGCTTTAAACTTAAAGAGGGGAGAGGGAGATGAGATATTAGGAGGAAATTCTTTGGTGTGAGGGTGCTGAGCCCCTGTCCCAGGTTTCCCAGAGTAGCTGTGGCTGCCCCATCCCTGGCAGTGTCTCAGGTCAGGTTGGATGGGGCTTGGAGCAACCTGGGCTGGTAGGAGGTGTCCCTTCCCTTGGCAGGGGGATTGGAAATGGATGATCCTTCAACCCAAACCAATCCGGGATTCTATTGATTCTACGATCGGGACCCCATGCTAATTCCTTACTGTCTGTGTTTTCTTCTAGGGCACTAAATGAGAATATGGCCAATGGCATTGAAGATCTTATTGGGATCCCCTTCCCAAACCACAGCAGTGAAGTCCTGTGTGGTTTAAACGAGCAAAGGCACGATGGTCTCCTCTGTGATGTCATCCTCATTGTACAGAACCAGGAGTACCGGACCCATCGGTCCGTCCTTGCTGCCTGCAGCAAGTACTTCAAAAAACTATTCACTGCTGGCACTTTAACAGACCAACCCTATGTTTACGAGATTGACTTTGTCAAACCTGAAGCACTTTCTGCCATCCTGGAGTTTGCCTACACCTCAACCCTCACCATCACCACCTCCAATGTCAAGCATATCCTCAGCGCTGCCAAGATGCTGGAGATCCAGTGCATCATCAACGTATGCCTTGAAATCATAGAGCCTGACAGAGAGGTGGAAGAGGAAGATGACAAAGAGGACAAAGACAACGACGAAGATGAAGATGAAGATGAAGAGGAGGAGGAAGAGGAGGAATTGGAAGATTTTGTCAATCAGGACAACCTCACTGACATCCAAGAAGTCAGCTGTCACCAAAGCCCTTCAAAGTCTGATCTCGCCGAAGAAGCATATACAGAAGCACCTAAAGACTTTCCAAATCACTACCCAGCCAATAACTCTTCGGGACACTTGGGTGTGATACGAGACTTCTCCATCGAGTCCTTGCTAAGGGAAAACTTGTACCCAAAGGCAAACATCCCAGAAAGGAGACCACCTCTCTCTCCTTTCACCCCTAGCTTCTTCCCCCATCTATGGAACGGCAATTTTAGCTCCTTCTCTCAGCTTGAGAAGCCACCAGTAGACAACGGACCTTTGGATCTGGTCATCAAAAAGAGGAAAATCAAGGAAGAGGAGGAGAAGGAAGACCTGCCTCCACCTCCTTTCCCTAATGACTTCTTCAAGGACATGTTTACCACCACCCCAGCAGCTCCCTTAGGCCATATTAAGGCGGAGACTGACTATAGCGCTTATCTCAATTTCCTAAGCACGACCCAGTTTGGAGGAGTTTTTCCCCCTTGGCCCCTGGAAGAAGAGAGGAAGATCAAGCCCAAGGCATCCCAACAATGTCCCGTCTGTAACAAAGTCATCATGGGAGCTGGCAAGTTGCCCAGGCACATGAGGACCCACACAGGAGAGAAACCCTACATGTGCAATATCTGTGAAGTCCGATTTACCAGGTGGGCACTGGTTGGCCATGCAAGGAGGTGGTGGTGGTGGTGCTGGTTGGAGGGGTCACATCATGACCTTTGGCTGATTGCTAAGCTAAACAACCTTTTTTTCCTCCAAAAAAACAGCAAAGAAAGCAGGGCAGGGTGTCTATCCCTTTGGAAATAAGAAAAAAGGAGGAAGGGAGGGTGGAGGAAGAAAATGAACCTACTGATTTTTGGGTGGGTTGTGGGTCACACCCACAACTCACTGGAGCCACCCCTTCACTGGACAAGAGCTTAAATAAGCAACAGGATATTTTTAACCCCACTGTAGTTGACCACAGTTGGGCCAGAAGGAGATGGGAAAACAGATGGTCAAAAAGCCAAGGAGGCTTCATCTCCAATGTCCTGGGAGATGCCTTGAGGTGGGAGGGCCATTTAGTTGTGGGTTGTAATTAGTTTGGGTTTGCACATTTTGGCAACAGTGGAGACCAAAACCAAGTTCCACATGTTTAGACATGACAATGTCTGGGCTTTCTGAGGCTAGAATGGTCCTAATTTTTATATGTGAGTAGAGAGGTGGGGGTTGGTCTCTTTTCCCAAGGAGCAAGTGATAGAGCAAGAGGAAACAGCCTCAAGTTATGCCAGGGGAGGTTGAGATTGGAGCTTGGGAACAATTTCTCCCTGGAAAGGGTTGTCAAGGCCTGGCCCAGGCTGCCCAGGGCAAGGGTGGAGTCCCCATCCCTGGAGAAATTTCAAAGCTGTGGAGATGTAGTGCTGAGGGCTATGGGGCAGTGGTGGCCTTGGAAGTGCTGGGTTAAGGGTTGGACTGGATGATCTTCAGGGTCTTTTCCAATGTAAATGATTCTGTGATTCAACACCCTGAACATTGGCCATCCAAGAACATGGCACCTTGACTGCCCCCATGGTTAGCAGAAAGGGATCAGAACCCACAGAGAGGTAGATGAGGAAAGGAGATGAGCAAAGGTATCTGCAGCCAGAAAGGAGTCTCTTGTCCGGGATCGATGCGTTGATACGGTGATATAGACTCGGAGGATGTGATCTGAGTCTATTGCCCACAGTGTGGAACTAGCAAAGACAGTCTGCTGCTATAGAAGCAACCAGCCACTCTTTCAGCTAGCTCTAGGATGAGCTGCCTCAGTGGGTGTGAGCCTCACTATTTATTGGCCCCATGGTCTTGCACATGCTCCATAGGGGCCCTGCCCTGACTGGGCACAGGTGGAGTTGATAGCGGCTCACACCCACTTCTTGATGATCAGAGGCACCTGGTCGCTCTGTTCCACTACAGGTATCATCCCTGAGCACACTGACATCCTGCAGGGCTTAGATGAGGGCACCTGATTTTAGGTATCTCAGGACCAGCTGAGAGAGTTGGGGTTGTTCAGCCTGGAGAAGAGAAGGCTTCAGGGAGACCTTAGAGCACCTTCCAGTGCCTGAAGGGGCTCCAGGAAAGCTGGGGAGGGACTTTGGACAAGGGCATGGAGGGATGGGATGAGAGAGAATGGCTTTAAACTTAAAGAGGGGAGAGGGAGATGAGATATTAGGAGGAAATTCTTTGGTGTGAGGGTGCTGAGCCCCTGTCCCAGGTTTCCTAGAGAAGCTGTGGCTGCCCCATCCCTGGCAGTGTCTCAGGTCAGGTTGGATGGGGCTTGGAGCAACCTGGGCTGGTGGGAGGTGTCCCTGCCCATGGCAGGAAGTTGGAACTGGATGAGCTTTAAGGTCCCTTCCAATCCCAAACAATTTGTGATCCTCTGCAGTGACACCAGCCCCAGCATGGGCTGCTCCAAGCCAGATGCCACCAACCAGAACCTCCTTCTGGTCCCAGTATTGTTTCCTTCCCAGCCTTTACACCTCTCTGCACCTCAGCCAAGCCCTTGGTGGTAACAAATTGGAGCAGGTATCACAAATCTAATGCTGTAGCTCATAACCCTTCTTTGGAAGGCTGAGCATGGTTAATCAGTGAGCAGAGACAAATAGAATTCTGGGCTTGCTCTTGCTGGAGATAATTAATATCTAATGAGTACAATCTTTAACATAATAATAAAACTTGCTGACAAGGGCATGGGTTTCCAGCTCCTGGCTGTGTGTGAGAGTGAGAGCCCTATCAATCTGGGAAGGGCAAATAGGAGGAAAACAATATGCAGAGTAGGGAAAGGAGAGCTCCTGACAATGGATGGACACCTGGGGTGCTCCTCCATTCAGCCTGGCTTTTCCCTCCACTGTGATAATATACCCCTGGAAGTTATGCAGATGCTGAGGATTTGACCTAAAAAATAAATTTCCATCACACTGTCAGCGGGCTCACCCTCATATTTTGCAGGGGGAAAAAAACACTGCCTGGGGTTAATTCCTTCCAGCAGAAATCTGGAGAAGAGAAGGCTCCAGGGAGACCTTCTAGCAGCCATCTAGGACCTGAAGGGACTATAGGAAAGCTGAAGAGGGATTTTTTTATTTTACAAGGACTTGTAATTGGGTGGCACTAATCCCTAATTGCATCACTGATGGAAAGGGCATCACTAATTCCTGCCAGCAGGAATCTGGATTTGGTTCCTGCTGGTGCTGCATCTCCAGGGTTGAGCTGGGTGGTCACCCCTAGACAAGTGGGTTCTGGTGGGAGGAGCAGAGTGGGTTCATCCTGGTGTGTGTGGCTTCATCCTTCTGGATGAAGGGACCACCTGGCCAGCCCCTTTCTGTTGTCCCCATCTCCTGGGTGTGACACTGTGGGTGCTAATTGCTGATGAGGACAGAGCTTGGCTTGGTCCATCACCAACACCTTCTCTGTAATGGGAATAATAGTACTGAGCCCTCCCAGGGGGCTCCCAAAGCCCTTTACAGCAATGTTGACTTCATTTGGGGAAACTGAGGCACAGAGGGATATTGGTAGTGACTCACAGCCACTGCAGAGGTTAGCAGGAGGGTTCAGGTGGGATTTCAGGTATCCTAATCCCTAATCCAGAGGGGTTAAATCAGTGTCTTGCAGGTGAAGAAGTCAACTCAGAGATGGTCTGGTGTGGCCATAATGAAACCAAACGGCTTCAACCCCCCCCCCCCCACATGCTTAACAGCTTCTAAAAACAAAGCACAAGGATAGGAGGACTTGAATCCAAGAAAATTATCACACAGAGAATCAGGACTAACCCCATGGTGTAGTTTCCCATCATCCATCATGAAAACAAAGCTGTTGGTTCGTGAGCTGAGGAGCTGGAGGGGTTTTGTCTTTTTAATACCCTGAGCAGAGTGGGAATTTGAAAACCCTGGTTGATTTTTAAAATGCATTTGATTTTTTAGGGTTTTGGTTTTTTGTTTTTTTTTTTACACCATTTTTAGCATTCCTCTTAAGAGCTCTCCTTTAGGGGAAAGTGGAGTGATTGAGATGTAGAAGGAAATCTCTGCCAGGCTTCCCTGAATGCTGCAGCTCATGTTACATGTTTTGCTCTCAGGGATAATCTCATCCTTGCCAAAATCATAAGGCTTGCACCTATGAGTGGTACCTTCACCAGGGAGATGTTTTGAACCCAAACAGTCACCCCACGGGGTCCCCTGGGAATGAGGGAGCAGAGGTTCCCAAATGGGATTTCTGGCTTCATCACTCTTTTGCATTAATTTTCTGTTCAAGAAACTGTGAAGGAGCAAATTTACTGGGGAGGAAGAGAGAAAAGAGATTTTCCCTGGGTGGGGAAAATCATCCCCTGGATGGGGAAAATCATCAAACCTGATGATTTTGGGAAGGATGAGATTATCCCTGAGAGCAAAACATGTAATCACCCAGGGCAGGTCACATAGGAACTCATCCTGGTGGGTTTGGAAAGTCTCCAGAGAAGTAGACTCTACAACCTCTCCAGTGCTCCTCACAGGAAAGAAGTTTCTCCTTACGTTGAGGAGGAACTTACTATGTTCTATGTTCAACCCATTATTCCTTCCTCCTATTACTGGGCACCACTGAAAAGATAGGAGAAATGAAAAAAAGGTAAAAGCCATAAAACCTTCCATCATCCATCCCTCCCACCCGAGATGCTGGTGGAGCAGAGAGGGTTGAGTTTCGCCCCGTTGATGGGTAATAACCTGAAAAAAAAAACACTTTTTGCCTGTGTTTATATTACAGAGTCCTGGCACATTCTGTGTTTATTAGGAAAAATGATCCCTTTAGGTTAAAGATTACATATAGACCCTTAAATGATGTTCTAGGTGGGGCTGGGAGCTCTGGTTTTTATTAACATTTCCCAACACTTCACAGAACAAGCCCCTTCCCTTCATCTCCTCACCACTTCACCCCCCGTTGTCCTTTTGGGGTGAAATTTTCCCTGCTGCTTTGCCCGAGGCATTTGGAGTGGAAACGAGTGCAAACCTTGGGGTAAAAGCATCTGGGAAAATTTCAAAATCGGGAGTTTGGCCCACGGGCACCAAAAACTGGTTCAAGATGCAAGAAGGGCAAAGTGGTAGAAGTTGGAGCTCCACACTGGAGACTTGAGCAGCCATCCTGTCCTTGCATGTTTTGAGGGCAAAAAATAGATTTTTTGAGTTGTTTTTGGTTTTATTTGCACGGTCATATATTTTATATATGATAGTAATGACATTACTTCATATATTCCCCAAGCTGGGAAGATATTTTTGCTGCTTTTAGGTGTTCCTCTTAAATAAAGAAGCGTGGCCAGCAGGTCCAGGGAGCAGATTCTCTCCCTCTACTCTGGGGAGACCTCCCTTCAGTACTGGGTCCAGTACTGGGTCCAGTTCTGGGGTCACCAAGGACATGGAGCTGTTGGAGTGAGTCCAGAGGAAGCCATGGAGATGATTAGAGGGTTGGAGCAGCTTTGGAGCCAGGCTGAGAGAGTTTGGGTTGGAGAAAAGAAGGGTCCAAGGAGACCTTATTGTGGCCTTTCAATATTTAAAGGGGACCTAGAACAAAGAGGGGGACAGACATTTTAGCAGGGCCTCTTGTGATAGGACAAGGGGTGATGGGTTTAAACTGAAACAGGAGATTCAGACTACATCTAAGGAAGAAATATTTTACATTGAGGGTGATGAGACCCTGGCTCAGGTTGCCCAGAGAGAAATGACACTTGCCTCATCCCTGGAACCATTCCAGGTCAGGTTGGATGGGGCTCTGAGCAACCTGATCCAGTTGCAGATGGCCCTGCTGACTGCAGGGGTTGGATTGGATGGCCTTGAGAGGTCCTTTCCAACCAGAACCATTTGATTTATCTATGAAAAAACAAAATTATGTTTGTAAAGAAGTGCTGTGGAAATGGGAATGATACTGTTCCATGGCTGTGTTTAAAAACCTTCTCCAAGTTGTGTTTGAGGCTGGATATGGATGTAGAAGGTGGAAGGGAAGGACAAGTGAGTGCAGAGCACCTGGGTGCTGTCTGCACCTCTGGCTGCCTCACCCTCTGCCATGCTTCAAAGGAAAGCTCCTGAGACACCCAGTGGTCACTGTACGGATAAAAGGAAAGGAAAAATCACCTCCAAGAGGGATTTTGCTCAAGAAACAAAGAGGGAAGTTGCCTCACAACCTCCACTCATTTCCAGATCTGCAGGCAGGAATCCAGCAGTCCATGTTTAGATAGTCATGCATGTCTTCTGACTTTATTCTAGAGAGCTTTTTCCCTCCATCTTGGGCTGTTTGGGATTTTCCTGACATGGAGGGTTGGGTTTGTGTGATATTTAGCTGCTGTCACCCCATCAAGGAGGAGACAATTGCAAGAGCATCCATAGTGGTGTGGCAGCACCACGGCTGGAAGCCCCAGAATGAATTTCTCACCTTCCCATTGCCTTTCCTGATCCAAGCAGCAATCCCAACATCTCACCCCTTCCGAAAGCTAACCCAAATCTAACCAACCCCTTTTTTTTTTTTTTTTTTTTTTTCCAGGCAGGACAAGCTCAAGATCCACATGCGGAAACACACGGGGGAGCGGCCCTACCTCTGCATCCACTGCAACGCCAAATTTGTCCACAACTATGACCTGAAAAACCACATGAGGATCCACACAGGGGTCCGGCCCTACCAGTGTGAGTTCTGCTACAAGAGCTTCACCCGATCCGACCACCTCCACCGCCACATCAAACGCCAGAGCTGCCGGATCACCCAGCCCCGACAAGGACGGAAGCCGGCAGCATGGCGGGCGGGCGGCTTGCTCTTCGCTCCCGACGCACCTCCCATGGAGATGATGCCCCCAACCTTGGAGGGGATGAGTGGCCACCTCAGCACCACGTCCATGTGCCTTCCCGGCCCCAGCCCAAAGCACTTTTTGAGCAGGGCCAAGACCCCCTTTAGCCTCCAAGAGCTGGAGAGCCAGTTGGAAGAAACCCAGTTGAAGCTCTTCAGGCGAGCTCAGCTGGAGATGGAGAGGAACGCGGGCATCTTCGCCTTCACCTTGGGCCACAATGAAAACCTTGCTTCCCAACCTTTCTTCCCTCTTCCTGATCCTTGGAGCACGGGGTTCAGTGGCTTGGCAGGGCTCGGCCACATGGCTCCCATTTCGGAGGCGAGCAACTAAACCTCATCCTGCTCCCAACATGGGTCCACTCCTTTCCCAGCCAGCTACTTCAGGGTCCCCACCTGCCCTTTCAAATCATCTGGCTCCCAAGAATCTCTCCATCCCCCTCCTGCCGTGGGTTGTGGAGAGCTTGGGGCACAGGGACCTCCCCAGGGTGGGTGGGTGCTGCTCCCCGTGGCCATCGGCACATTAGACTCTATGATGCACTTGGCTTTGGGGCCACGGGACAGCTCCTTCCAACTACTCCACCACTCACTGCTCTCTCCAGGAAGGCCAAAGCCAGGACTGCTGATTTCTTTAATGCTAAAAATGTCACTTGCCTTAGTCCAGGGCATGGCCATCACTAGGAGATCTCCCTTTTCAGGGAGGTGTTCCCCATGTTCCACCCATGGGGCCGGCTGGACATCAACAAGCCGTCCAGACTTGTTTTGATATGTCACATTCCTTGGCCCTTTTGGTCAAAAGGACTTTTTTTGTGGTTTTGTTTGTTGTTTTGGTTTTGTGAGGTGGTTTTTTGTTGGGTTGTTTTGTTTTTTTTTTAAATTAATACCTTTGTTTGCCAAGGAAAATTATTCTACAAGAAATTAAGGGGAAGGTCAAGCCACCACCTTGGGAAAGGGAGGAGATCCCGCCTGTTGCCTTTCTCAACAGTAGATCAGACTTGCAGGGCTGGTGAAAGGGTGAGTTCAGGCCCTAAAAAAACATAAATAATTTTTAAAAAGAGATTAAAAGCCACACAGGAGCACAAAACCACAGGAGCAGGGTGGAAAAGGAGATTTTTTTTTTACTTATTCTGTTTTTTTGGCCATTTCCAAATTTCAGAAGGAGAACCAAAGCCTATTTGGAGTATTTTAACTTCAGTTGCTTGAAAAAGTGAAGGAAAATTTTTGGAAGGACCAGAAATTGTTCCTGAGGTTGGTTTGTTGGGAGTTTTTTTAGCCCTTGCTTTGTGGAAATAAAAGACATAGGGATTTTGAAGTGAAAAAGTCATTTCAAACCAGAGTCAGAATCTACCACCACTGACCATTCAGAAATGTCTGGGGGGTTGTCCTTAATGCCTCCTAATTCCTATAAAGATTTGGATGACAAAAAATGTACAAAACACTTGAGTGTCCCTGAATCTTCAATGTCAATGGGAAAAAAAAATTGGGTGTGCAAATTACCCTGCTGCTTGTCTCAGGAGATGTCTGTGGAAAAGAAATCCACTGAAGATGTCTTGTAGATGAGATTATCTACTTGCCAGCAAGTAGAAATGCTTTTTCATCTCCATTTGTTGCTTCAAAAGATGAGGCAGTAACAAAGAATGGGTTACTCCAAGTTGAAGGTCACCCATGGTGGTCAACAGGTCTGGGGATCTCACCAGCATCCTTGCAGACCCTGGTGTGGCCACCTCTATCTAATATTCCGTCTGAGGAGTGGCTGGAATGGTCCCATCAGTCTTCTTCAACCCCTAAAAACATCAGCTGATCTTGAGGATAAAGGCTTTTGGTGGCCTCCAATGGCTCCTCTGGGGTGTGGTGGGACCCCAGTTTCACCACCAGCTGAGACAGCTTGGAGCAGGTCCCCCAGGAAGCTGGTTTGCCATGAAACCAAGTTTCAAGAATGTAACTATCCAAATTAGGGCTTTTCCTTTCTCTTTTTATTCTTACCATTCAACATCAGCAGAATCAAGGGGAACGAAAGGACCTCAGGTTCCCGATTTTTTTGTTTTGTTTTGTTTGCCCATCAGTGGTGCCACTCTGAAATGATGGTTGGATGAGGGTCTCCCTAGCAGAGCATGATGGGGACACAAGAGGTCCTGGACCATTTGGGTGGTGAGCCCCTGTCCCAGGTTTCCCAGAGAAGCTGTGGCTGCCCCATCCCTGGCAGTGTCTCAGGTCAGGTTGGATGGGGCTCGGAGCAACCTGGGCTGGTGGGAGGTGTCCCTGCCCATGCAGGGGTTGGATAAGATTTAAGGTCCCTTCCAACCCAAACTAGTCTGGGATTCTATGATCCCTGTGAAGGCATGAAGGATTTTTGCTCTGCAACCATCCATCCATGCAAAACAATCCCAAGGAACTGCCCAACGCTCCCTCCTCCAAAAAGAATTTCACAAGGACTCCATCTGCAACAAATCAACGGAGTAAACAACAAAAAGAATGAAAACTTCTTAAAACTGTATCAGATTGTTTTTTTTTTTTAACCCATATCAACTTCTTACATGAGTGAAGTTTTGGAGGTGACTGATTACTTCAGGTGTTTTGGGTTGGGTTTTTTTTGTCTACAATTTGGAGTCATTGTAAAGTATCCAAACATCCTGAGTACTGTAGAATCTACAAGGACTTGAAGCAAGATGGGTTTTTTTTTTCTTTGCCTCAATTTGTTGGGTTGCTTGGCTTTGTTGTTTGGTTTGGGGATTTTGGGTTTTTTTCTCCTGTTTGTCTAAGGGAGGGGGGGAAAACCTTTGCAATTATTCTATTTATAACTATTTTTATGGGATTGCTTTGTGGACAAAATGATGGGGGGAGAAAAAAATCAAAATTAAAATAAAAAGGGGGAGAGAAAAACTCACAGAGAAATAAATTTGCCTTAGTTACCCACAGGACAATCACCCTTAACTTTCATTGATGCTAGAAAATGGATGGAAAACAAGAAAAAAATAGCCTAGATCCTTTTCTGTATTTATTAAACTATTTTAATTGATGCTCTTAAATTATTAGCAGGACTTGGTTCTCTTGCCTGTGGCCACACTGAGAAGGTGAAACTGCTGCAGATGTTAAGCTGCCTCCCCACTTTGGGCCACGGTGGCCATCCCCGTGGCCTCAGGTTGACAGCTGTTTGCCAGTTCTGATGCTTTCCAAAAAGCCCCTTTTTGGACCAACCAAAACAATGATGCATCCATTCAGCATCTGGTTCACAGGGGCTCCTGACCAAGGGGGCTCCTGGCATTGTGATGCTGATTAACCAGTTAAGGTTGATTTTCCCACCTTGTGCTGAGTTGGGTTGGATGGAGTCAGGTGCTGGTGGTGAGCACATTTTGGGGTGGGGAGCTTGGGCTAGAGCAACCCTTTTTTCTTCTCATTTTGATGTTGCATGGTGAGTCCAGGCCACAGGGATACACCTGGGAGGTACCTTCTCCAACCAAGATGGGCCTGATGAGCACCAAGCATTGGGCTGGAAGGACACAAGGCTCTCCCCCACTCATGGTGCTTCTCCATCTTCTCGCTATGGCTCCTAGTTGAAGCAGGTACTGCTGAGCACACAGCCACATCCAAAGAAGCATGGCCAGAAGTTTGAGGGAGATGATTCAGCAAAGGAAAGCCATGGACCTGTTGGAGCAGGGACAGAAAAAGGGATCAGAGGGCTGTAGCACCTTTAGCTCTTGAAGCCAGGCTGAGGGAGTTCAGCCTGGAGAAGAAAAAGGTCCAAGGAGACCTTATTGTGGCCTTTCAGTATTTAAAGGGGACCTAGAAGAAAGATGGGGACAGACATTTTAGCAGGGCCTCTTGTGATAGGACAAGGGGTGATGGGTTTAAACTGAAAGAGGAGATTCAGACTACATCTAAGGAAGAAATGTTTTACACCAAGGATGGTGAGACCCTGGCCCAGGTTGCCCAGAGAGGTGGGAGATGCCCCATCCCTGGAAACAGTCCAGGTCAGGTTGGATGGGGCTCTGAGCAACCTGATCTGACCCTGCTCACTGCAGAGGAGTTGGACTGGATGGCCTTGAAAGGTCCTTTTTCAACCCAAACCAATTGATGATTCCAAGAACACAGCCCTGTAACTCATGTTGCCACAAGGGAGCTGCAGAATAGCCTTCTTATTTTTCCAAAGAGGAGCATAACCCTGGAAAACAGGTTCTATGTCTGCATGGTGGGACTCATCCCATGCCATTGAGCCATTTGGACGTGAAGTAACAGACATCTTGAGACACCTACATGTTGACACTTTAATTTTGGGTGTCCTAACCTGCAGTGTGCTTTCCAGCTTCTCTCTGAAGCCATCCTGACTCTGGAGGGAGGTGGGTGCTGCTGGAGGGTGATTCACCCCACCCACGCTGGACCTCCCAAGGGTGGGATGAATCACCTTCAACAGCACCTCTCCATCTCCTCCCTACCAGCATGATTTGGGAAAACTGGCTTTCCTTTCCCAGAGATAAAGGTAACCACTGGGAGGAATGTTCCCAGCACTGCAGCTCCTTCTCATCAGCTCAGCTGCTGGGGCACACCCTGGCATCCCACTTTTCCCAGGAAGATGGGATGTTGGCCCAACCCAGGGATCATTCCAAGCTTGGTTGACTTGACTTCTTCCCAGTTTGGTTTTAATTATGTGCCACAAACATTGGGAATGCAACAGGAGATCAGGATCCAAGTCCATCCTCCCAAGCCAGGCACTTGGGCTCATTGCTCGCACCCCTCCCTGCAATCCCAGCAAAAAAAAAACCCCACCCCCACTCAGGCTCCCATCAGTTATTTTCCTTTCTTCACACTCCACAGCATCAGGTGCTGGGGCAGGGGGTCTGGACCTAGGGGCAGCATCCAAAAATGGCCTTTGACAAGATGGAAAAATCAACTCCCATCTCCCAGGGTGGGCATCTCCCACGTCATTGAGCTTCTGGTCCTTGTGCCACTGCAGGGTCAGCATCTGCCACGTAAACTCTGGTGTTTCTGAGCACAAAAAAAAAGAAAAAAAAACACAATGAAAATGAAATATCTTTTTTAGCTATTTAAATATATTTTTAATATTGGGGTGTGGGGTTTTTTGTTCTTTTTGGTTGGATGTGTTGGTTGGGTTTTTTTTTTATATCTTGAGGCTTTTAACCCTGTTTTGGGCTCATCTCCTGGTTTGCTTATTGTGCCAAAAAAAAAAAAAAAAGTGTGAGGGGAGGGTGAACAAGTTGAATATTGCTCAGAGGACCTGTGTGCTAATCAGACACATGGGAATCACAGAAAGACACCAGGTTCAGCAAATGCTTGTTAGCAGCAACATATGGCCACACTCTTGCTTCTGAACAGCTGCTGTTATCTGCTGGATCATCCAGACCATGGTGGGGGGGAAATGGCAGAGGTGTGTGTGGGGGGAATGCTGCAGAAACAATGTTTTCTTCTCCTGGGTGTTGCTGCAAAAAAAGAGCATCTCTTGTGGAGCAGGGAATCAGGTGGGCAACTTGAAAGCCTTTGGTGAGCTTCCTCTAGTTGGGAAACACCAAAAAAAACAACCACCCACCAAATTTAAAAAAAGAAAAAAAAAAAAAAGGAAGAAGCTGCACTTTTTAATTTCCATTTGTCAGTCACCCACAAACAACCAAACAAAAAAGAATTTCTTAAAATAGCCCCTGCAATGCTTTAGACTCCAAGGCGTAGTCCTCAACCTGGACTCCTAGTGACACCATCAGGCATACACCCTTCTCCCCATCCCAGGCATTTTCCCATCCATTTTTGGAGGGGATTAGTGCTTTGTTTACAATCTAGGTGGCCTGAAGCTGGAAGATTTGTGTGCTTGCAGAGGAAAGTTTCAAGGGAGAAAATTATGTGAGACATCCCCCACCAGTGGTTTTTAAAAATAAAGTTTGTGTTCTGCAGCAGAAGAGGGTCTTCTGCAGAAGAAGAGGGTCTGCCTCACCTTTTGGCACCTTCACCTCCTTGGTCCACACTTGACTTTCTTCCCAAGCCAGGAAAAAAAAAAAAAAAAAAAAAAAAAGAGGATCTTCCAGCCACTCTTCTTGTGTAGCCCAAGTGAACTCAGCCCCATCCTACCTCCCAGTTCCACCTCTGGGATCCCCAGCACCCTGATGGCAGGAAAGAAAATACCTGTGGCTTGGAAATCCCTTTTTGTTATTATTATTCTATTTTTTTATTATTATTATTCCTTGTTTTCCTGTGTTGAACAGATGTCTTACTTGACTTGCACTAATTGCTGTAGGGCAGGCTACTGTTAAGTTTCTTTGTTTTGGTCTCTGGTTGCTACTCCTCTTGGCTAAGAAAATGGCATTGTTATAAACATGATACCTGCTGCACATTTTACACACCCCTGGAGAGAGAAAAAAAAATAAAAAAAATAAACTCTTACCTGAAGCAGTGAGTGGCTCATGTATCCTTCAGGCTGCTGTGGGGCTGGGGAATGAAAGGGTTGGACTTGATGATCTCTGAGGTCCCTTCCAACCCAGCCAATTCTATGATTCTATGATTCTATGAAGTTAGGGCAGCAGATGATAGTGATGGACCACTTTGTGGTGGCCTTTCAGGCAGCATCTGGGCTGTCACCGTGAGGTTGCTTGGGCTGAAGAGCAAGCGTAGTGATGGCCAATACCCCAGCATGAAATTGACAGGCTAAAAAAAAATTTTTTTAAAAATCAAAATAAGCACGATTTGGGTTTTTTTTCTCCTTGTTTCTGCTCATCTACTTTCTGCAGCTCCCCTGCATGCTTAAACTTGCACTGCCCTCGTGTGGTGGCCTGTGACAACTCTGCCACCAGAACGATGTTGGGGAGGCTGATGGGCTGGTACCCACATCTGGAGGTGTTTGGAGGTTCTTGGTTGTCCCAGGACAGGCAGGAGCCTCCATCACCTCTCATGATACCAAGCAGAGAAAACACAAAGATCAAGCACATCAAATGGAGTTTAATGGTTGGACTAGATGGTCTTAAGGGTCTTTTTCCATAATGAGAATGATTCTAGGAGTTTTTGCCACCCCAGTTATCCACAACCAAATAATTAGACCAGTGAGTTTGGGGACATCTGACCCACAGTTATCAGTGACATCATGGGGGCAATAATTTTGAGAAGGTTATTCCCAAGGGTGAGACAGGATTGGACTCTGATGCCCACCATGGCCTCAACTGATATTTCCTTCCTCCCCTCATGCCACAAAAAAATAATATTGCCCAGTACAGGTGAGTAGAGGAGCTGTTATAGATAGAAACACACATTACCAAGCACTATGAATAGCCAATCAAATTTATTAATTACAGCAAGCAAGGCAAAAAGCAAAATCAGCGCTGGGCGGCAGGGGAGTCTCCGCTCCGCCAACTTCCACAAGCAGTAAATTCTAGTCCCGTCTTTTATGTTTTCCATTTTCTGCTGACGAGGCATTCAGCTTGGTACTCTGCGCATGTGTACCTCTGTTGCTGGGGGTCTTCTTTTACCTCCTGGTGGTCGTGAGATAGGGGCCAGCAGTCTTCCTTATCTTGGAATTTCAAGGTTGTCTAGCAAGAGTATGTTGACTTAGAGTTGCTTGACAATCTGTGATTAATACATCCTGTCCTGTTAGTAGAGTTGCTTGACAATCTGTGATTAATACATCCTGTCCAGTGAACAAACCTATTTAACTCATTACAGGAGCCACATAAAAAAAATCTTATAAAATTGCCTAAAGCTCATTTCTTTAGGAATTGAGGCTAAAACCCAAAAATACAAATCCCAAAGAAGAAGCCAAACTGCAGCACCAAGCTACCGCTACCACCCCCCCTGCCTCCTCACTCCCCCCCGCCCTTTTTTTTTTTTAATAATTGGAAGTTTGATTTGATTTTTTCTTTCTTCCTTTCTGCTGAGATGAGACAAATCAGATGGGGCTTCCTAATAGTTCAACCCTGGAGCCTCAGGGGTTATCAGAAATTCAGGCAGCCAATTTGCAGGCAAGTGATGCTCTGGCTTGCTTGGCCCAGGCAGGCGCTGAGATTTCCAGGACAGCCCCTAAACCCTTCCTTAACCTCCAGCAAATCCTTGTACCAAGGGCTGCAAACCTCCCTGACCTTGTGGTGTAGCTGTTAGCTCAGTTTCCATGGTGACCAGGAGAGGGTTTTCATGGTGGGACCAACTTCTTACACAGTAGCTGGAGTTTTGCATCCTTTGGGAAATATTTAAGGCTTTGCCCTTGAGGTCTAAGAACCTAAGTTCTTATTTAAGCAGCTTTTATGAGCTGTTTCTGGACCTTGCTGTTGCCAGGAGGTTATGATGGTAATGACTGAAGAATCAGTTGGAAATATTTGTAATTTTATATATAGATACCTGGAAGAACTATATGGGTTTCCCAAAGTATTTTGCAGCCCCTCAGCCTTCACAGCTTCTGTGATATCACAGAATCCCAGATTGGTTTGGGTTGGAAGGGACCTTAAAGGTCATCCAATTCCAATCATCCATGGGCAGGGACACCTCCCACCAGCCCAGGTTGCTCCAAGCCCCATCCAACCTGACCTGAGACACTGCCAGGGATGGGGCAGCCACAGCTTCTCTGGGAAACCTGGGACAGGGGCTCAGCACCCTCAAATTAAAGAATTTCTTCCTAATGTCCAACCTAAACTCTCTTCAAGTTTTCAACCATTGCCCCTTGTCCTCTGGCTACATACCCTTCTTCTAACAAATGTCTAACCAGGTGCCACTAATTACCAGGTACGTGGGCATGAGCTTGTGTTAAGCCCACCTGTGCCTGATTAGGGCAGGCCCTAACTGCACATGAGCAGGATTAGAGGGCCAATAAAAGGCAAGGCTTGAACCACAGGCTCAGCTCACACGCGAAGGGGTGAGTTCTGGTGGTGCAGCTGGTTGGTGTGTGGTACTTATACAGCAATGCCGAGGCTGTGAGTTTGAGTCTCACCTTTCGGTGAGCTCTAGTGGCGCAACCAGGTTAGCACAGTGCTTATAGAAGCAGTACAAAGCCAAGCAATACTGAGGTTGTGAGTTCCAGCATGAGCTGAGCCTGTGCTTCAAGCCTCACCTTTTATTTGCCCCCTAATCCTGCTCATGCACAGTTGGGGCCCACCCTAATCAGGCACAGGTGGGCTTAACACAAGCTCATGCCCACTACCTGGCAATTAGCGGCACCTGGTTGCCTCATTTCACTATACACATTCCCCTAAAAAAAAAACAAACCCTGCAGCAGGGTGGTGGTCTAGGCTTCCCTGTCTGAAGGGAGGTCACCAGCAGATCTCAGCTGGACCTTGTACCATTCAATGTAGGCAGAAGTCCCTTCGGAGCCTGAAAAAGAGGTGAACAGGAATCTGGAGGCCATATGGATTTTTCCAGAGGAGCTGAATGTCAAAAGCAGCAGAGGGCTCGTGGTGTAAAGTGAGAAGGCCACAGGATGGCAGATGAAACTCAGGCTTGATAGAAGGCAAGTGCTGAATGTGGCAGTGGGGGAAATGATGTTGCTGCAGTGACTTGGGTGCTTGGGTTGGGGTCCAACAGGTGATGACAAAAATCAACAGTGGCTGAAAATGTATATTCAGGGCTTGGATCTTGGCTGTGGCCACCTAAAAGGGGATTTGGTTTTCATAGAATCTTTCAGGTTGGCAGACCACCCTTGGGATCATTGAGCCCAACCATCATCCCTACTGCACAAAGTTCTCCCCTAAACCATATCCCCCAACACCACATCCGAACAACCTTTGAACACATCCAGGGATGGTGACCCAACCACCTCCCTGGGCAGCCTATTCCAGTCTCTGAATTTTTTTTTTTTTCTGTGAAAACGTTTTTTCTACAGTCCCAGCTCCCTAAATCATTCTTCCCAAGATTTCTTCTCCAGGCCCTTCCCCAACTTTGTTGCCCTCCTCTGCACTCACTCCAGCACCTTGATATCTCTCTTATACTGAAGTGCCCCAAATTGGACACAATACTCAAGGTGTGGTCTCACCATTGCTGAGTACAGGGGGACAGTCACCTCCCTACTTCTGCTGGCCACACTATTTCTGATACAAGCCAGGATGCCATTGGCTTTCTTAGCCACCTGGGCACACTGCTGGCTCATCTTCAGCCCCTTGTCAATTAGAACCCCCAGGTCCCTTTCTACCTGGCAGCTTTCCAGCCACACTTCCCCCAAGTCTGGAGCATTTCATGGGGTTGTTGTGGCCCAAGTGCAGGACCTGACCTCGTTGAAGATCATTCTGTTGATGTTGGCCCATCCATCCTGTCTGTCCAAGTCTCTCTGTAGAGCCTAAACCATAATATATATATATTATCTCCTATAACCAAAAAGGCTAATTCACCTAAAAGGGTGAGATGCTCTACTATTAAGAGATATCTCTCTATCAAGAGATGCTCTACATGTGGCCCCTCTAGTGCCAGCCCACTAACTCAGGCTCCTGTGTCTTCTGCTGCATGTTGCCCTTTCTCTGATAGACCCTGAACTATGTCCTGAAGCCCTCAGAGGTCCCTGCATCTCACGCCCATCTTCACATCCAAGATACAAAACACAATAATCAATGGGGGCATGAAAAGGGATCTTGTTGTTTTCTACTTGATTATTTTTCAAGTACAAGCTTGCTGTCCTTCCCTGGAGATGCAAGGATGGCACAAACCTGGTCCCCCTCCTTCCTGAGCCCTCTCTTCAATTTGCAGGTCACCATTCATCCAGCAGTTGCATTTTCAGCTGTCACAGAGGGAGAGAGGAGGTAACAAGAAAACAAAACCCATCACAAAGCCTGATGACTAAAAAAGACACCTGTGGATCATTCCCTAAGCAGACAGCCAGAGGTGGATAATTTTCACTGGCAGAAGTGACCAAACAGTGTGAAACATTTTCCCTGGCTCAGTGTTGCGAGCTGTCAGATAGATGTTGAGGTGGTCTTGAGCTTGTGTTGGAAACTTCTGGAAGAGGTGATTCATCAGCTGAATTACATGGCCCTGAAACTCATCTTCTGTGATGCTCTGTTGCTCAGAGCCTCCTCAAGCCTCACCTTGAATATCTCCAGGGATGAGGTCTCAACCACCTCCGTGGGCAGCCTGGGCCATTTTTCCACTATCCTCATGGCAAAGAACTTTTTCCTAACATCAGTGCTGTTCATCCATGCTTTCCATTCTCCTTCCCCGCCTCAGGTTCTCCTTCAGTGTTTTTAATTCCCATTTACTTTTCAAACCCAGCATCTCCTTGGCTAGAAGAGCAGCCAAGATTGGGGTATGTTAGAAATCTGTAAGTCACCATTTCTTGAGCCAGATGGAAGATGTGGAAACCAGGGGAAGGTCTGGGCAGTGTTTGATATAACCTTTAGGCTTCAGGTCAGTGCTGGAGCTGGACACCAAGGTCTGCCTGCAGCTGGGGAGGGATCAGAGGGAGGAACAGATCATCACAGGTAAAAGGGTGAAAAATCTCTGTTTAGCTCATCTCAGCAGACTTGAGTTCGGGTAGCAGGAGGATGAGCATGCCAGCTTACTGCAGGGTTGGATTTTTGGTGATTTGCCTTCTGAATTATTTCAAGCTTGGGGAATTAAAAAAAAGAAATCATAAGTTTTGGTGTAGAGGGGACAGTCCCTAGCAGGCAATGGCCACCAGCATGCTGCCTGAGTTATCACTCCTTGGGGTTATGATTTATCTTTTTAAAAAGAAATCTGTTTTTATGATTTCTTTTTTTACAAAAAAACCTAACCAAGGAGCAGGTCCATGAAGGTTTCCACTTGTTTGCATCCATCTGAGATTCTTCAAGGTCATGTAGAGGAGAAGGCAAGGGCTGAGCCCATCTGTGCTGTAGGGCTGAACTGAGTAGAAGACAAGGCTGCAGCCTCTGCCACCAAGGTGGCCATATCATGCAGTGTGACATCTTGGCTGGTGGGCTGCAATAAACCCCTAAAGGTGTTACAGGCATTAAAGACAAAAAAAATGGAGTTGCAGTTTTGTTGTGTGGCAGCAGGAATTTCATACTCATTCACAGCCAAGTGTGTAGCTTTGGTCCAACCACTTTCCACAGTTTGGCCTTGGGGATAAAGAGTATGGTCCATGTGATTAGAGTCCTAGAAAGGTTTGGATTAGAAGGGACCTTCAAGATCACCCATTCCCAACCCCCCTGCCATGGGCAGGGACACCTCCCACCAGCCCAGGTTGCTCCAAGCCCCATCCAACCTGACCTGAGACACTGCCAGGGATGGGGCAGCCACAGCTTCTCCGGGAAACTTGGGACAGGGGTTCAGCACCCTCATGTCTTCCTAATGTCTAACCCAAATCTTCCCTCTTTCATCTTAAAACCATTTCCCCTCATCCTGTCACAATGCCCTTGTTAAAAGTACAGTCAAGTCATATGAACTTGGGGTTCCTCTTAAGATCTGCTTTGATTCCCCTCCTCCTGGTGACTCCAGAACTTGGTGTAAGTTTATACCCAAGCTTAAGCAACCTCAGTCTCCTGTTTGACCACAAGCATATCATCTTCTTGCTTTTATTGTGTTGCCCTGGTCCTCAGCTGGATTCCCAATGTGCTGCCTCAGTGCTTTAACAGCTTCTCTGGACTAAATGTTAAACAGATTTTTGGGGTGTCCATCAGCAAAGGCTACAACCTCTATCACAAACATCTCTGTCCATCTGCTTCAATACTTAGTGCCCACCTGGAATTCTCTGAAGAGAATTCACAAACCAGGGTTTTGCAAGGAGGTTGTGGGGGTTACATTAGCACCAAGATGCACAATGAGGCGTTTTGGGTTTTTTTTTTATAATACTGAAAGGGAAAAATAGAGGCTAAATTTGATTTTGATGAACCAAGAGAACAGATAGTCTCTCTCTCTCTCTCTCTCAAAATTCAATAGTTAAAATGAAAGTTAATGGAAGATAAACCCATTTTGAACAATGCAGAGGGAAAAAAAAAGGGACTAATTGCTCAGCCAAGCCATAATTTCATTCATTGTTATTAGGTGGATTTAGATTATTTGCTCACTCGAGATTAGAGATTTGAAGTACACAGCTGAAATCCTATTTCTAATCCAGAATTGCTAAATCCTTGGATATTTCTCCATTATTACACTTTGATTTGCATCTGTACTCATGTTCAGGCCATAGCTTTAGTTCTCTGTCAAACATTCACTCCATTTTTCTCCTGAAACATAATCCCCCCCCCCTTTCCCTGATGGCAAATGCTGTGGACAGACCAAGAGCACTAACTCCTCCCTTATACCTTATACCTCAGCAAGGTGCTGTAATTAGAAACCTCAATTCAAATGAGAATGAATTTTATTGAAACAAAAGATGTCAACAATATGAAGCCACTTGGAAAAAAAAAAAAAAAAAAAAAAAGGTTGTTTGGGTTTGGGTTTTTTGGTGGTTTTTATTTTTGAACAGATTTGTACGCAGACTTGACAAACCTTCTTGTTTGGATTGCTGCTACCAGAAATTGAATTTGTTCTTTGTTGCTCAGTCCCTTTGGCCTTGTCTGACCCAGCGGTGTTGCTGGATGTGGTAAAGGAAAGAGGGACCAGACAGAATTGGGTCAGCAGGATGTCACTTGGTGCTCATTGCCACATCCTAGCACCAAGACAGGGAGAAGGGAGTTAACAAAGTCTTGTCCCCAGCTGCGGGGGACAGTTTTGAGGCAGCTCTTGATCTGGGATCCTTATTAACCTCATGAATACTGCTAGAAAAGACATCCAGATTTTCCTATGCAAATTAAAATCAAGAAATGGGTGTGGGAAAACCTAAACCTCTGTCACAGTTTAACACTGGCCTAGTAATTAAACTGAGTAACAAACGCTCTCTATTAATCTCTCTCTCCTCCTTGATAAAGAAAGGAGAGAGAATAAGGGAGAGAGGCTTATGGGTTGGAAACTAAGCTACACAACATTAATGAAACAGCAATGATAAATAGGAAAAATTACTAAATATATACAAATATACAGGAAAATGGAAACCACATTCCTCTCCCCTTTTCCCCCCAATAACTCTCACGTCACCACCGAGGCTGCAGGGCAGCCCTGGGAAAGTCCAGGCTGGACTCCTGGAGTCGGCAGCAGTCAGGAGCTGGAGGCAGGAACACACAGATATGGGCTGGCACGGATCAGGACCACAGGCAGAGGAATGGATGGAATCCTTCCAGGATGCCGGGTGAAGGAAGGGAAGCAGGAAAGGCAGGAAGGGCAGGCAACCGGAAGCTGGAAGCAGGAAATCTGGCTTGGCCCTCGTGATCCCTCAAATTTATACTGAGTATGACGTATATGGGATGGAATACTCTGTTTGGTCAATTCTGGCATCTATCTTGTCTGTTCCTCCCCAAAGGAGGGCTCAGGTGGGACCTCTTTATCCTCCTGGACAGTAAAATGTTTTCCTCAGAGCTGAGCAGTGTCCTTGGCTCTGCATACCAGTCTCTAGCAGTAACTATAAACATCGAGTGTTATCAGTCCTAGAAGCAGACACTGTCTGAGAAACTTGCTGTTAATTTCAGCAAGTGCAACTACTTACAAGAGACTTAGCTAAAAGCAAAGTACAAGACAGAAAATCACCTTTATCCTGGCCCAAACCAGGACAACCACATTTCACAAAACCAGTCTAGGGGAGATCTTAACTCCATCCCTCTTGGTTTTTTCACCTTTTGGAACAGTTGGGGTGAAATGGGAGTGGTTGGGTGCTGCCTGGAGTGGTAACCACACTGGTTAATGTTTCAGTGCTCAGTCACACCTGGTTTCTAGCTGGTACCTGCTCTCAGTCAACTGCTTTTTAACTCGTTATTTTCCATGCTTGCGAGATGTTGGGTTAGATCCCTCTTGCTGCCTGCCTGGAAATAAAAGGCCAGCTAAGAACAGACAAGAGATTAGGCATTAGGTGAGGTATAATCCTCCCTAATCACATTTCTAAACCTGGTAGTTGGAGGTAGGATTAGAGTTATTAACATGCGGACACTTAAAACGTATACTTTATTTAACAATTACTGGCTCTTTGGGTAGGGAGTTGTACACAAGCTGCAACTGCACACTGGCTCCTCCATCTCCTGAAGGATGAAGATGCTGTCCCAACAAGGCAAGCCAGAGGTGGATTGCTGTTTGTTGGCACAAATGGCAGCAAAATAGGGGTTTCCTTAGGTAGAAAAAAAGGAAATCGGAAATCCCCTTGCAGGACCCCTATGCAGTCCCCCAGGAGCACACCTGATGTGTAGAGATTAAGCTTCATAAATATAAAATATCATAGGGTGAAAGTTTTTAGCCAGTGTTTCTTTGTCTTCTCTTTCCCTGAACATGGTGGAGAATCACAGAATGATTCTGACGTTCCCCATGACCTCCTCTCCAGACAGTGGAGTCACCTGTAATCCTAAGTTTGGCACATTGCAAAATCCCCCTGAAAAAGAGAAAAGATCCTGACAGGATTAACTCCTGTAAGGAGAGTAGATCAGGCCAAGCTGTTTGTGTGAATTTACTTTATGTAGAATTAAAACTTGTAATATATGTTAATGAATTTGTATTCATAACCAGTAGAATTCAGAGTTAAACTGAGAAAGAAGTGAACAAAGCAGCTGAGACATGTCAAGACCCTAATGGGATTAACTTCTGTCTTGGAGATAATTAGGAGTGTAAGTCTTGGCACTGCCCAAGGCTAGCTAGGCACTGGGGAGTGCAAACACCTGCACGGAAGACAGGCTGAGGCTGCCATAACCAGCAGATAAGGGGAAGATAATTGCAATGGTCCAATTATCCTCTATAACAAGAGGATGAAGTCATTGAAAGCAAGAAAGGTAAAAAGTTCAACCCTGAGGAAGACTTCGTTACTTCATCTGAAGACCCCCAAAGACCCCCGAGACAGATCCCCAAAAAGATGACTACACCCAGACTCCGCCTGTTATGAATATTATGATTACATGTTGCTATCTTATGAATATGTATGTAAGGATGATGTAACCTCCCCTTTTAATGTATAAATATCCTAACCCTTTCCCTTAACCCTTGGAACTCTTTGTCCAGCACGAGCTGGGAGTTCCCCGGATCCGAAAATAAATACCTTTGCTGTTTAAAGGCTCAAAACTTTGTCTCTAAACAGTTTTGCTGGCCTTTTTCAGCTTCACCCCCAGGACCTGGGTAAGCAGCCACCCCTCCTGTTGCTCTGGAGACAGCAAAACCTGAGCTGTTGAGTTCAACTCTGATTGAATTATAGCCACTGAAAAGGGCTTTTCAGACGAGTCTTCCTTTAACTACATCAGGGCTTTCTCTTCACTGGTGGGCCAGAGGCAAGCTGAGTTTCAGGCACAACGTTTTACAGTAATAATTGCACCCAATTCATGGTCCTTCAAGGCTTTGCATTTTGATAATGTCACCTATCAAGGAGGCTTCTCCAAGACACCACCTGGAGCTTCACAGGGCCAAAATGATCAGTCACTAAAAGCAGAGACATCTGTCACCTGTGCTCACTAAGGTGACACTCAACACAGTTAAAGTCCAAGCTCCACACAGTGGGTCTCTTCACTCCAGAAATAATTGCCATTTCAGTCACTGCTTCCATTTTTTTGTGCATGGCACAAACTTCTTCCACGTTTTTCCTCAGGTTTTCATCTTCTGTAGCTTTTCCCTTCCCTGTGACATGGATCAACAGGTGGGATGAAGTTCTGAATCTGGACTTTTGCAGCCTATGTGCTCTTTTTTTTCCTTATCTCAGGTGCTTTCAGACTGTGTAATCTCTCATATGCTTGCTTGAAAGTTGTGCCAAACTCCCATGGAGAAGCTTACTCAGCCAGACCCACAGCTCCAGATTTCATTTGCTGGAGTCTATCAGAAGATGCACTTCTCTATTTCCATTTTCCCTGGCAAAAACTGCTGTAAAGCTTTTAAGATCTCACCATTGCCCTGACCTTTCTTACCTGTAAATGCTAAGGGCTGAGAAATCCAAAGCTGTCCTTGCTGTGGCTGTAAGCTGGAGTCTTTTCCTCCTGTCATGTTTCATAAATATTGACAAATGACTTTTGTAGAGCAATCTGCACAGACAGTAATGCAGTCCCCTCAGAAGGGAGGGTTTAGGACACTGTCTCGAGTGCCCATCTCAACTTCTTCAACTTTTAAGAGCTGGGAATGCTTTTTTGAATGCTTTTTTTTTTTTTTTTTTTTTTTTTTTTTGGAAAGCAGTGGACTTTTAAAAAGGATTTACAGGTCACTGTTGAACATGCTGTGAGTGTATATTTCCAGTTTACATAGCAGAGAAAATGAGGCTGATGTAAACACTTTGAAAATACGAATATGTTCTCATCAAAATCCAGTATTTTTTCTACTCTTTTAAAAATATACCAAACATTCTCAATTAACAAATTTTTACCCCAAAACTTAACTAGCTTCTGTTTTGTATTATGCCTGCCAGGCACCTAAAGATAAGACTGCTTATCAGGTCGCCTCCTGGTACATGGTCCAGACAAAGATAATAAATTTAGCAAGGTAACAAGGACTGAAAGACTACAATAATTAAAAGAGAAGTTCTTGGGATGGCAAAATCTGTGCATCTGTGTGCCAGTGATTTATGAAAAAGACAGAACCCTTTTTTGCTGTATAAAAACTCCAAGAGAAAAGGAGAAGATGCGGCTCTCTCCCCCCCCCCTTCTCTCTCGCCACTTCGGCTTCAGGCTACGGGACAGCAAACAGCGGAGGAAAGGAAAAGCGGAGAACAGCAGCCAAGCAAGAACGGTGGGTCCTACACCCCCCCACTCCAGCCAGAGGCCAAGTGATAAAACTTAATTGCTCTCTTGTTTTTTTCTGTTCTTTTCTTAACAATTCTCTCCTCAGAATGATTAATTTAGATAAAATCTCTCCTCTTGTAAACTTGTTTTTTTCTTTTAAAGGTGGCTTTATTGTCTCCTTTCCCTGGAATAAATCTTTGTTAATTTGCTTAAATCATAAAGCCTGTTCTTTTTGTAAATTCGTGTGGACGTCTATGAGTAGTGGCTGATTTTTCCTCACAATCAAAATATAAATAATAGCTCGGATCGTTAACAGAGGCCTTTTAAATTGATGAGCAGAAGGCAACTGAAGTGTTGCAGAGAAGGGTTTTAATGATGTAAATGTCTTAAAGGAGCACTCATGGTTTCAGTCTCCATGCTTCAAAAAGGAAATTGCAGAGGTAAAGAGGATTTGGGATAAGAACTGAAGCCTGGAAACCTTCCTTGTGGTGAAAGACCAAAGTAAAACTCAATCTAATTCATTTATTTTAAGAAAACCACTGAGGTGCAACATGCTCTAAGTCACCAAATACTTACCTGCAATGAAGATTTCTACGTAAAAAACATCAGCCTAGCAAAACAAAACCAACAAAAAGGTCTCAGGAAATCTTAGTGGCATGAAGTTGAAGCTAAACAGATCCCTCAGAGATAAAAGAGAGGCTCTTGTTTTTACCACACCAGGTTTGTAATTGAAGGCAAGCAGCCTTTTCCATGGCTGATATGCAGCAGCTGAGAGCTGCAAAGGATATGAACTCAAAAAAAAAGGATTCTGGAGGGAGAAATTATTTGGCCTTTGAAAAATATATCCTAGAGGGAGATGGTTGTAATTGGTCCATAAATTCAAAGAGTTTGGTAAAATACTGAATTTTAACCTGTCAGTGCCTTAAATCCTGCAGCCAGAGTATGGCATCAGAGATGTACTCACCCACATCTTGGCATGAAGTTGGTCTGTATTGCAAGAAAGGACCTTCTGAAGTCCAATGAGGCAAAAGTTCTTTTTATAGAGAGTAGATTTTGCTGTGCTGGGAGAGGAAATATGTCCAGCATCAGCTTCTTCAGCTTGATCCCATGCTGGGGGAGGACAAAGATGATTCCTTGAGTTCTCCCCAACATCCTCTGTAAATCTGAGGGCTGTCAACTGTGTCACACCCATGGCTGTCCAGAGCAGAGAGCTCCTGTGGTTGAACACAAGAGGAAAATTTTTCACTGAGGACAAGTCAGACACTGGAATGGTCTCCCAGGGAAGAGGTGGATTCCCCCACTTTGGAAAGTTTGAAGTCTCAGCTCTACAGGGTGCTGAGACATCTCACATTAATAATATTAGAAGGGTTGGACCAGATGCTCCTTGAGGTCCCTTCCCACCTGAGATTCTATGATTCTGTCAACCCCAGTGGAAGAAATCAGCCAGATTCCCTGGCAATGTTAGAGCACCAGAGATGGGAGCTCCAAGCACAGAATTCCCTTCCCTGTGGGTTCCACAGAAAAAAATACCTGTTGGCTTCATGCAGTGTGAGAAGGATAGAGGAGTTGGGGTTTTTTAACTTATCTCAAATGTTTTTTTAATGTTATTCACCATGATAAATGCCAAGAGCTGAAATAAAATAACATGACGGTTGTGTTATGATAAAGCCCCAGTATTATTTGAAGGCCTGATATTATTGTGGCAACATTTATATCTGGTGATAGCTTCACCTGCAGAACAGTAATATATATTTCATATCTCTAAGTAAAAACTAAGCAAGAAAGGATTTTTCAGGTTCTTTGAATTCTTCCTGGATCTATTCCATCCATCAGCATAGCAAGGACTTTTAAAATGATAGGTTTGTAAATACCAGTTTGTGAAAGCAGAAAGAGAATGTTCAAAAAAATCTGTAAGTAGAGCTTCGGGAGACCATAACGAACATCAAACTTTTAACCTCAGAGGCTTCTAAACACTTCATCAACTAATCTAGACAATGTACACACAGATGAACTTCCAGCTCAGCTCCAGTCTTGCACAGATGGTGTAGAAAACTTGGGTAAATCTCATTGAGACTAATCTATACAAACAATATGCTTAATTAGCATAGTGCATCTTGCACAGAGTAAACCAGAAACAGACTGTATTGCAAATAACTGATCACAGACTAAATTGGTTTATTTTGATCCTTCCTAAAGGAGGCACCAACTATTTATTTGATTTTTTTTATTATTATTTTGCATTTTTCACTGAAAATGAATGCTGGGGGAGGAAGAGCAAGCAGAAAAGGAAATAAGGGATGATAGGAAAATGTAAACATACCAAGAAAAAAGTAATCATGCCATGCTGAATTTGTTCCTGGTGACTGAGCCTACTGCTTCAGCTGGCTTATTCTCTGCATAGATTTAAACATGTACACAAATCCTTGCTGGACCAGGGCCTGCCATTAATTCAGAAACAAAGCTATTGCCCCCAGGCCCCCCTCACAAATTAATACTTGTTTATTTTAAAGTCAATAAAGACAAACTTGTGTAAATCTCTCTGTAAACAAGGCCTGTTCCAACTTTCATGATGGCTTATTGGGGGGTTATCAGAAATGTGTTTTCTCATCAAGCTTCAAGGAATCCAAAATAAAGGATGCAGGCAGATGAATGGGGCAGCATTTGGAAAAATCAGCAAGGACAGAGGGATAACCAAAGGAAAAAAGGGGAATGGTGACAACACAAATGGCTTCACAGAATGGTTTAGGTTGGAAGAGACCTCCAAGATCATCCAGTCCAACCTTTGACAAATCTATGAAAATCGGGCAAATGGGAAAGAAAAGCCAGTTCCAGGGAGGGGACATCCCTTAGCCAGCAGGGAATGGTGGGGGTATATCCAAAGGGGTCCACAGGGAGTTTGGGTGGGGAGTCCTGCCCCTCCTCATCTATGTAGGGAGCAGCGAAGTGCTGCTGGACCTGAGGGAAGGTTCTGCCAAACCATCCTGGAGGCTCCATGGTCTGCCCAGCTGCACCAGTCAGCCCAGTAGAATTAACAACTGACTGGAGTTCCAGGCAGTGTAAGACACATCTGGCCTGCTCAACACCTAAAATCAGGTGTAATTTGAAGCCAGGGGATGGGATGAAATCAAGGTCACCAGGATGATGGAGAATGTCCCTGATGGCATCTGAATCACCAAGCTTCCCAGATGGATCCAGGCTCCAGGATTTTCCTGTTGGAAGATCTGCTGCTCCCTGGTCTGAAAGCTCCCCATCCCATTTGAGCTCAAAGGCAAACAAGTTAACACAGCCTCAAAAGAATCCAAAATTCATGTTTGGATGTGCCAAAGTTGTCCTCCCTCAACTCACTCTGCATTTTGGTTAGGGAGGGCAATTGAGTTTATGTGCAAGTAGGCAATAGGAATGAAGATAAGGTAGTTAAATCATTTACTCATTAGAATTATACAGAGTAAATAAGGAATGAGAACAGACACAGAGATCTTCCTCCTGTGCTATGAATTTCTTCCAGTGAGATATCACTCCTAAGGATTACTAACTCCATCTGAGAAATGTAATCTACTTTATAACACAAATCACCATAATGCAGTTTGTGCTGCCAAACAAGTCATAAAGGCAAATCCTTTGGTTTTAGCACATTATTTGAATTTGTTTTTTCTCAGTCCCCCATTGGACAAGGGGATAACAGACACAGTAGCCTTACATCAAGGTTTTCACATTTTAGGTTTTTTTTTTTTTTGCACTGTGGGACTATTCCCTTTTTTTTAAATTTTTTTTTGCTTTGCTTTGAAATGCCAACAGTTCAGTCTCAGATGACAGTGATTTATGTAATATCGGAAACATGCTTCTGCTTTTTTGGGGAGGTAGTGAACGGATTTGAGTTTCAGCATCTCAGGAAATTTCGTTATTGAAAAGATAAATGAAGAGCAAAAAAATATGAAATGCCATTTTTACGTTTTGCCATAATTCACAGTTTATTTTTTTTTTTTCAACCCTTTGCACATATTAATCTAAGATTTCCTGTGTGACTGAAGTAGATATTACTATTCACCTGGGGATGTTTATGCCTCCTGCAATAGCTTCCTTTTCATTTATGATGTTAAATCTCTTCTCTAGTCACTTTTACTGTTATGGCTGCTTGGCTCTGCATCAGCTCTGAAGTCATCTGGCAAAATGATGGGAAAGGCAGAGTGTGGTGTTGACTTCATTGTAGCAAGAATAACTCTTTTAGGTACAGCACTTCAAGGTCCAACCAGGTGTTCCAGCAGAGACTCACGAACAGTGCTCCGAGCCTAGAGCCACAGGGTTGACTAGCCTGGATCGTGCTGTTGCTCGGAGAGCAACTGATTCCTCTGCCAGCTAGCTCAGGAGTGAGCCCTGCCTGTGTCTCAGGCCTCACCTTTTATTGGTCCCCGGTCCTGCTCATGTGCAGGGCTCACCCTAATTGGCACAGGTGGGCTTGACACAAGCTCATGCTCACTCCCTGGCAATTAGGGCACCTAGTTGCCTTGTTACACTACACTTCATCCCTCTTCATCCTGCCACACAAAGTGATGTGATATGGAGCTGCTACAAGCTCCATTGTACCAGGAGAAGTGTTTAAGCCCATGTTTAACCCTCTGATTTGAGGAGACACAAACTCCATCCTAGAGAAGTTGTTTCTATGCTGTTAACTACATGGGGAAAATGGCCAACAGGGCCAGGAGGGGATTTCCCATCTGCTCTACTCTGGGGAGACCCCCCTGCAGTGCTGGTCCATTCTGGGGTCCCCAACACCAGAAGGACATGGAGCTTGGAGTGAGTCCAGAGGAGGCTATTGAGATGCTGGGAGGCTGGAGCAGCTCTGGAGCCAGGCTGAGAGAGTTGGGGTTGTTCATCCTGGAGAAGAGAAGGCTCCAGGAACCTTAGAGCACCTTCCAGTCCCTGAAGGGGCTCCAGAAAGCTGGGGAGGGACTTTGGACAAATGGAGGGATGGGATAGATGTGATGGCTTTAAAGTGAAAAAAGGAGATTTAGGTTGATTTTATGGTGAAATTCTATGCTGTGAGGAGGAGGTTTCCCAGAGAACTGTGGCTGCCCCATCCCTGGCAGTGTCTCAGTCATGATGGGCTTGGAGCAACCTGGGCTGGTGGAGGTTCCACATGGCAGGGGTTGGAAATGAAGAGCTTTAAGGCCTCTTCCAACCCAAATCATTCCTTGATTCTAGCATCTTGCAAGTTGCACTGTTGGCCCTTAGGAGGCAGGGACACACCAAGTGACTCTCCTCCCACTTGACCATGAAATAATGTGGCATGAAAGCTAATCTGCCCCCTCACACTTTCCAGAATCGGCTCCTCCATGTGCCATCTCTCAATCTTTTGCAATGGTGAAAGATGAAAGCTGCCTTTGCCTAATTTTAGAAGAAAAATAACAGGCTTGTGGCATTTGCAGTCAGCAGGGAAGCGTGCTGCAGTCCCTGATGTAAGAGACAAAGCACTACTGAAGAGCTTCAACTGAATAACCTCAGAAATCTGGGAGCACTTTGCAGTAGTTCTCCATGGATTTATGGTCATTTTGGTCATTGTCAGGTTTAGCACTTGGCCCGGCAATTAAACCGGATAACAGACGCTCTCTATTAATTCTCTCTCCTCCTTGATAAAGAAAGGAGAGAAAAGGAGAGAGACTTATGGGTTGGAAAACTAAACTACACAACTTTAATGAACAGTAATGATAAATAGGAAAAATTACTAAATATATACAAATATACAGGAAAATGGAAACCACATTCCTCCCTCCTTTCCCCCCAATAACTCTCACGTCACCACCGAGGCTGCAGGGCAGCCCTGGGAAAGTCCAGGCTGGACTCCTGGAGTCGGCAGCAGTCGGGAACCGGAAGCAGGAACACACAGATATGGGCTGGCACGGATCAGGACCACAGGCAGACGAACGGACGGGATCCTTCCAGGATGCCGGGTGAAGGAAGGGAAGCAGGGAAATCTGGAAATACAGAAGTCTGGAAATCTGGCTCAGCCCTCGTGATCCCTCAAATTTATACTGAGTGTGACGTATATGGGATGGAATACTCTGTTTGGTCAATTCTTGGCATCTATCTTGTCTGTTCCCTCCCAAAGGAGGGCTCAGGTGGGACCTCTTTTATCCTCCTGGACAGTAAAATGTTTTCCTCAGAGCTGAGCAGTGTCCTTGGCTCTGCATACCAGTCTCTAGCAGTAACTATAAACATCAAGTGTTATCAATCCTAAGAAACACACACTGTCTGAGAAACTTGCTGTTAATTTCAGCAAGTGCAACTACTTACAAGAGACTTAGCTAAAAGCAAAAAAGTACAAGACAGAAAATCACCTTTATCCTGGCCCAACAGGACAGTCATACATTATTTCCTTTCTTGAACGTGCTTCCTGATCTTTTTGTACCACAACTCTCCCTTTGTTGTGTTTTGGCTTTTTTTTTCAGTTTAGGAAAGATCATTTTGACATCTTGGTAATAATGACCTCAACACAAAACTGGAGGCTCTGCCTCCAAGCTCTGCCCTTCCTGGCACTGGGCTTCACACTTGTCTCGACCTTCACACTGAGATGCGTGATCATGTCAGACCACTTACAAATCCTGGATGTCTTTGAAATCATCAGATATTGGTTGGTATCTTTAACCTCATCAGGGATTTGGTCCCAGCCTTTGGGAAGTCACCATGTAGCCTCTTGCTGTAGCACAATGCAGCTATTTCATCACATTTCATGTAGTTCTTAGATTATTATTGTGAAAAATAAGGGTTTAAAATTGTAGTTTATTGTTTTGTTGAGTGTATCTTTCAGTTTAATAATGTTTGTTTGGTCAGTTTGTCAAGATGGCATGTTGTGTCCTGTTGTTTTGGTGTGTATTTGTAAGCGTACTTATAAGGAAGAAAAGCCAGAAAAACAGGAGGAGGGGCTGACCACAGGGGCCCGCGAAACAGGGACATCAACGTGGCCATTCCCTCAGTAACAGAGCGAAGCCCGCGAAACATGAAAACCGTTCCCTCCGGCCAGAGAGCGAAGCCCGTGAAGCAAAACCAGTGCTGGGGGGAGCCCGCGGGATGGGAACCAATGATAAAACTGATGGGAGACTGAGGGAGAAGGGCTTTATGAAAAGTATAAAGGGCCGGTTTTACGTTATTGAAGGTGAGAGCCGTGGTGGGCTATGGCTCCCTGGCCGCCCCAGCGCGCTGCAGCACGCTACTTTACTTATATCTCTCTCAAAAAAATTTAAACATGTCAGTTTTTGACAATTTCTCTGCTTTTCTAGCTGGCAAGGTAGCAGTGAAATACACATGTGTTTCTCTCTGCACAAAACACTGTGATGTTGATCCCCTGCCCCACATTAAACATACTTTCTGAGAAGCTATCCTCTCCCACTGCGGTTGAGATCAGGGACACAGGCCCTGTTCCTGACGAGCTGCCATGGCTCCCACCCACTTCCCTTCGGTCCAAAGACGCGTTTAAACTTCCATTTATTCACGGCCTCAATGGCTCCCCAGGGTGCAATGGCTGTCCCTGAGTGATTTTTTGGCGGAAGCGCCCACTACTTTTTCTTCACTTCCCACCGCCCTCCACCCGCGGAAGGTTACAGCGGAGCCCGTCTCTCTGACGCCTCAGTGCGCCTCGCGTCACTCTACCCCGCTCCCGCTCAACCAACCCTGGCGTCGGGGCCCTTGACTGACAAGCTGCACCAACCAATCAGCGCCGCCTCCTCCCCGCTCACCCAACCGTGTCTCCTTCGCCTCTTTTCTTTTTTCCCCACCCCCCCGCCGGCAACGCGATTATGGCTCGAGCCCCAATCAACGGAGGCAGAGCCTCTTCGCCCTTTACCCAATCACCCTCAGGGTTTTGAAACGACGGGTGCGCGGCCAATAGTGAGCCTCCCTGCCATGCCGGGGCGGGCATAGGGAATAACAATGGACGCGGCAGGGGTGGCGTGCAGGTAGCAGCGCTGAGGAGGAGGCACGGTCAGCTCGCTCAGGAGGAGAGAAGAGTCGTCTGTTGGTCTTCGTGTGTCTCGTGGTGTCGTCTGTTGTCTTCGTCCTCGTCTCTCCGTCTCTCGTCGTCGTCGTCGTCGGTCGTTCGGCCCGCCCGGTTAAAGGAGGAGGGGGATCGCTGCCTCGTCTGTGCCCGGCGAGGAACCCCAACGTCTGGGTCGGGGTTGGAGGGACGGAACAGGGCCTGGTCCGCGGGACACCTCCCTTTTTGTTGTGGACGCGGCCGCGCTGAGGGCGTGGCCCCGAGAGGGACGGGCCTGAGGGGGGGGTGGTGGTGGAGGTTGGGGGAAGCAGCGTAGGCGGGGTGCGGCTGATGCCAGGAAGGGTAGGGGGTCCGTCGTGGTCGCTGTTACCTCTTCCTTCCCTCCCTCTCTCGACCCTGCAATAGCCCCCAGTGGTGAGGCGGGTTGTGCCTCCCTGTGTGTATATGGGAGGTGAGGGGAAGGAAAAAAATTACCCTCAAAGTTCTGTTTTGCTTCTCCTTCTTCATCCCCTTTCCCCTCTATCTCTGCCCGGTTTGGTTTTTTTGGTTTTTTTATTATTATTTATTTTATTTTTCAGGTGCTGGGGGAAGTGAAAAGAGGGAGTTGTAAAGAATTGTTTAGGTTTGCAGGCTTGGCCCCTGCTCTTTTGTCTGTTCCTCGTCCAAAGCTATGGATGTGAAACACACACTCCTATATGAGCCAAGTCCATTCGAATGGCGATGAATGGTTTTTCTTGTGGCATTTGTTTTAAGGCTGCAGCAGTCTGTGCATTGTGTGATGTATACGAGGCATAATCTGTTAAGTGTTTCGTCTACCTAGATAAGCACATGGGAGAAGTAAGTCTTGTTAAGTGCAAGTAGCTGGTGTTCCTGCAGGACTGTAGAGTTCCTATTTGTAATTTCTTGTTGTGGGGAGTGGAGGGAAGAGTGAAAAAAAAAAAGAGGTGATCCAGTACTGTCTTTTTAGTCTTTACTCTGAGGAAATAAAAGGGGGGGGAAAGTGGGTGGTTAAGAAGCCCTTGTATATTCTGGAGAGCTGCTGCATTGGACAGCTGGGTTTCAGATTGTAGCCTTGTCTCATGTCTTTCTGGTTGTGTTTCAGATTTTTTTGCCTAAAAAAAACAACCAAATGTGTATTGTGCTCTGTTCAAATACTTCAAAAGAAGTGGATAGCATGTTAAAAAAGTTTTTCCTTCCTGGGTTAGTTCTGAAAAATGAGTGTTGTTAACCTGTGTGTCTTGCACCTTAAGCTCGTGTTATCCTAGCTCCTGGTTATTAACAAGCCAGCTTCCATCTGTAGAAAGAGGTTTATAAGGACAAGACGTTTATAAAAGGCAGCTGCTGAGGAGCCTTGCATATAATGGCAGGTTAGTCTGTTCTGAAGTGCTCCTCTCAGACTGGAGAGCTGTGCTTTCCAACTGATTCATTACATTATTTCTAGGGGGGTTGGATTCTGGAGTGAGAGACTGATTAGTCTTTGTTCTCCAGGCTGAAACCCCCCCCCCCCCTCTTGTTAAACCAAAAATTCTCTTAGCAGAATCTTATTCTTATGTTTAGAACTTCCTGGCTTTATCACAGTGGTGGATTTTGGCATGGTCCATGAATATATTATTTTGTGTGTGTGTTCTGAGGTATAGCTTTAAAACTTCAGCATTTACAAACTGTAGTGAATTAGAGGGGAACAACATAAAGGGGAGGTTTTTGAAGTCCCCCCCCATTTGCTTAGCACCCTCCTGATGAAAAGATAGGATGAGCTACAAATGCCTTTGAAAAGAGGAAAGGGGGAAGATCTCATTTCAGGGCATTTAAACTGAACTCATAGAGTAGTCTAAGAACAGATTTTAAAACATATTTAATTTTAAATAGAGTAACCTGGTAGCTGCTTGTCATTTTGTGGTTGTTTGGGTCAGGCCCAAACTGCACTGGAGTCACTGAAATGAACAAAGCTGAAGATGTGCTGGTGTTTGTGGAAGATGCTGGTTGTGTGTAACACAATCTCAGAAGAATTTGTCACCTTTCTTGAGGTTCTGTTTGATAAAAAAGGAGAAAAAGAAGTTAAAAGAAAAAAAATATCTCCACTGATCTTTTCCTCCACCCAGAAGCTAGAATTTAGGAACAGAATCAAATAAGTTTGAATTACACAGTGACTCTCCAAATGAAAGATGCTCTTGGGCCCTCCTCCACCTTCCTGTTCCACTTGATCTTTCAGAAGTGTTGAGCACCAGTTGATTATAATTGAGTTTATTGGAGCTCAAAAAAAATCTCTGCTACTGCGAGCAACTTTAAAAAACAAAACTTGTTTCCATCTTTCTAATCCCTTTCCCCACAAAAGTACTGGGAGAACAGGCTTTGTAGTAGGTTCTGGGTAAGAAGGAATCTGAGCTCTGCTTGAAAACTGAAGAGAATTAATGAATTTTGTTTATATAAAGAACTGTACGCAAAGTTTTAATTATCAAAAGTGTTCTGGAGTTTTTAAATGGATTCAATGCTGCCTTAATGATTGTGCATGTAAATGCCCTATAATTGAAAGCATCTATTTATGGACCTGACTTGCTGAGCTGTAAATTCTCCTATTCAGATTGGATTAAATTACTTTTTATCATAAAGCCACAAACTGGTTGTGAACTGTACAAACAATACCTAAGCTTACTTTGCCAAAATATTTGTAATTGTTGATTTGTTAAACTGAATTGCTGCAGGTCATACGATGGGATTAGTGTGGTGGTGTGTTTTTTGGGTTTTTTTTGTAATAGCATGGAGAGTCCAGGCAGCCCTGTGCTTAATATTCTCTGGGCTAGAAGAAATTGGCTGCTGCAGAAAACCTCTCTCAAATTTTCACTCCACTTCCAGGAAACTTGGTTAACAAACAGCAAAACTTAACTCCAGGTGACATTTTATTATCCTTATGTGTTTTGCCATAGTTTGAAGTAAGACCAGGAAGAGACTACAAGAGAGCAGTTCCTGGGGCAGCTCTCAGTTTAAGTCTGGGATTCAAGCTTGATTTAATTACACTGGAGCAATTGGAGCTTAACATAAGATGCTTGTTTGTCTTGCAGAGTGAACTCTACTTATCAGGGGGATTGGGGGGGGCTGGCCTCTTTGAAGAACATTTGGGAAAGTGAGCTTCCATTAAGTAGTCATGAAATGCAGTTGTTTATGGTTTAACAAAGGGGAGAGACTGCTAAGCTCTACAGATAAAAGCTGAAACAGGTACCTGATAATCAGTTTACTGAATATTCTGGTCAAATTTCCCCCGTGTTTTTCTAAAATAACAAAGCACTTGCCTGTTACATGTGGAAAAATTTAGGCAAATGAAGTGAGAAGGGCTTAAACTGCTGTGGTTCAGAGTGGTTGCTCAGTGCTTTTGTGGAACTGTTAAGATCTAGTTTTAAGGAGTAGTACCTTGAGGATGTTAATAATCCTGAGTATGTGGAAGAAGTTTGGTGCTTTGCAGGGACAGGTTTATTGGCTGATTACAGCTGTGTTAATTTTCCTCTTTTGTAGTTCTAGGAGAATTGATGAAAAACATTTATCTCTTCTTTCTTGTGTCCTCTGTTGCAATTTTATTGTGCTGTGAATGTACATGTTAATACTGCATGATAATTTTCTAATACCAATGTAGCTTTTAATTATTTGTCTGTAATTTGCAGGAGTCCTTAAGGATTGAGGGAAAATTCAGCTGCTGAAGCATGGATGTACTTCTTTTAGTTCTGTTCATGAGAAACAAAGTTTCTCATTTGATTCATAATCTAACATCATGAAATAAGTGGTGGTGGTGGGGAAATCTGCTTTCAAAGTAGGTAATTCTCTTTTCGTTGAGCTATATAAAGATAAAAGGCACTTTCAAGATTAAGTGCAATCTTAGAGCATAATAAACTTAAAAATCAATGTACAGTTTAAACCTACCTATAGGCATGTTCCAAAATCCTCATTTTAAAGCCAAGGAAGATTTTTTTTCTTCACTCCTGTCCCCTCAGATCACAGGCAACCCACCTGGAACTTTGTCAGCTGGTGTCAAAGCTGACCCAGGATCTTTGGCACGGGAGCCAGATGGAGCCCCTTGGGAGGGAGATCTTTAGAACCACTCCCCACTGCAGGCCTAATGGGCTGAAAAGCTGAACAGGGAGGTGGATCTGAGGGCATTGCTCAGTAGGGATGGATTCCCCTTCCCCCAGCTCTCCACCTCCAGCTTTCCCAAAGCAAAAAAACCCCAAACACCCAAAAACTAGGAAGGGAAAACTTGAAGGTATCTTACTCTGACTTGAATATGAGAAGGATGGGCAACATCGCACTTCTTTGTGTAGTTGTTCTTCAGTAAAGTATGTATGTGGCAGCAGGATTGAGCTTCTCCAACATGACAGAACCAGGTGTCTTTAATATGTCTTCTGTAGGTGAAGAAATAAAAATTAGTCCTTCTGGAATCTCAAAAAACAGTTTTTGGAGGGGTTGTGGGTGCAGTAGAAGTGAAATGTCTTCTCTTGTTCCCCAGAGTGCTTTTACTAGAGTGTGTTCTGTCAGTGAAAGGCAAAAGGCTGACTTTGATTTTTAGTTTCAACTTCATAAAGAATTCAGTTTTTCTGCAAGCTGAGATAATTGGAGAATAGGTTGTTTTTGTTTTTTTTTTTCAGTTTCCAACGAGAATAAACTCCTTGTTGTTTGGAATAGCACAGCCTCGTGGATCCAGAAGCAGATCATAATTAGTTTTGTTTCTGTTCAGTGTGAGATGAAATACTTATAATTTCTCTAAGCCTTAATGGCTTCTGATTAATATAATAAGCAGTACTGCATAAACTTTAAAGCTTCAATACATGGTTTTGTTTAACCTACTGTGAGGTCTTGCTGCCCCCTTGAATGGTTTATAATGCAATTATTTTGAAGTCGATCTCAGGGGTACAGGGTGGCTATTCCCTCCTCTTCTAAAAGATCTGAAAGATTCTGCACTTGGTGCAATTCTGTGAAAATCTTGTCCAAATTCCTGGATTAATGAGAAAAAACCCACCACATCACCTTTTTAAAGAAAAATTCCTAAATATGAAATGAAAATAGAGAGGAATTGAACTTGTAGCCTCTCTCTCAAGTGCCACAGATGATTTTCCTTGATCTTCCTTCCTTGGCAGCTAAACTTCTGTCTTTACTCTAGAAGAGCTCTGGCAAATTCCTCTAAGCCAGAATGCTTCTAGTAAACCCATGAGAGATCAGATTTTTTGATTTCAAGTTTAAGATGAATAAGCAGACTGATATGAAATGTGTTACATAATTCTTGAGAATAAATTAGCCAGAAATTACTTGCTATTTTTGGTAGCACAAGTGTGTGTTTTATAGCATGTTCCAGACACTTGGGAAAGGAAAATGTCCCTTGAAAATTTTAGCTAGCAGGCTGCCCTGAAGGTTTTCTTCATCTTTTATGCTTAGTTATTGCTGGGATCATGGGCTTAATATTTAATACTTGTTCCAGATAATGGAATAATAGCAGACATGACTCAAACTGTGATTTTAAAAGTTGCCAACTATGACACTGTTTGACCAACTATAGAAATGTGTGCATCAGGAGGCAGAGATACACCACGGGGGCAGAGATGAAACAAATACCACCAAAGTTAGGCAATTTGTAAATTTTCCAGGGTTAATCTGTTGGGAATAACAACATGTGCAATCCAAAGAAACACTCGTACCTCTCTGAGCAGCACTCAAAGTTGTGGTTGTAAGGCACAATTCAGAGAAGATAGAAAGGATTAAAATAGTTCATGTTTTCTCCTCTGTATCACATCGCTGCCTTGTTGCTTTTAGTTCAACTATAGGAAAGCTCAGAAAGTGGTCTTAATCTATGGAATGGTATCATAGAATCAAAGAATGGTTTGAGTTGAAGGGACCTTCAACTCAATCCAGTTCCATCCCTTCAGCTCATCCAGTTCCAACCCCCTGCCATGGGCAGGGTCACCTCCCACCAGCCCAGGTTGCTCCAAGCCCCATCCAACCTGACCTGAGACACTGCCAGGGATGGGGCAGCCACAGCTTCTCTGGGCAACCTGGGCCAAGGGCTCACAGCAAAGAGCTTCCTACTGTCTTTTTTTATTATTATTTTGGGGAGAGCTTCTGCAAAAGCAGGGGTGTTTTGTGCATAATTTGGTTGTCATTTGGCCATTAATCATGGCTCAGTGCTGCCTCAGTGAACCCCAACACAGGGTGAAAATTCAAGTCCCTGTCTCCAAAGAGGGGACTCAATCCACCCAGTTTTTACCCACGAGTGTCTCAGAGTCACCTACAGCTCCAGCTCCACCACAGAGGGATGCTAGGGTGAACAGCACATCCCCTCATCCTTTGCTGACCTGAGGGAGAACATCAGGGATGCTCCATCCCTGGAAACATTCCAGGTCAGGTAGGATGGGGCTCCGAGCAACCTGATCTAGCTGAAGATTCCCAGACTGGTTTGGGTGGGAAGGGACCTTCAAGATCACCCAGTTCCAACCCCCTGCCATGGGCAGGGACACCTCCCACCAGCCCAGGTTGCTCCAAGCCCCATCCAACCTGACCTGAGACACTGCCAGGGATGGGGCAGCCACAGCTTCTCTGGGAAACCTGGGACAGGGGCTCACCACCCTCACAGCAAACAGGTTCTTCTTAATATCCAAATTAAATCTCCCCTCTTTCATGGTGTGATATCCCTCCCTAGTTTTCTTCTAGGCCCACCGCAGGTACTGGAGGGCTACAAGAATGTGAACGTGTTCCCCACAGCCTTCTCCTCCCCTGGCTGGACAGCTCCAACTTAGCCTGGCTCCAGAGCAGAGCTGCTTCATTCTTCTCATCATCTCCATGGCCTCCTCTGGACTCACTCCAACACCTCCATGTCCTTCTGGTGTTGGGGACCTCAGAACTGGACCCAGCACTGCAGGGGGGTCTCCCCAGAGTGGAGCAGAGGGGGACAATCCCCTCCCTGACCTTGTTGGCCACACTGCTGGGGATGCAGCCCAGGACAGGGGTGGTTTCTGGGCTGGCAGCACATGTTTCTCCTCACCCAATGCTCCCAAGTCCTTCTCAGGGCTTCTCTCAACCCATTCTCTGACCAACCTGGATTTGTCCTTGAAATTGCCCTCACCCAGGTTGCTCAGAGTCCCAGTATTTTGGTGTGTTTTAGTGGGAATAGTACCCAGGATGGCGAAAGATCAGATATGAGCTGTGATGTTGGACCTTGGTAGAAGTGAGTGAGGAAGGGAGAGTCAGTGCAAAGAAAAAAAGCAATCACAAAGTACATTTAAGGTCCTTAAAAGCAAAGACTGTAAATGAACACTTTGTTTTTGGAGGTGGTTGGCTGTAGACTATAAAGGAATTGGGAAAACTGTATCCCAAGGAAGAAGGGATGCTGAATTTTTAGGACACATTTAATCTGTAGCTGTTTTAGCAGCATGGAAATGTTCTGTGCAGCATTGGATGGGATTTTCATAGAATCATAGAATAGGCTGGGTTGGAAGGGACCTCAGAGATCATCGAGTCCAACCCTTGATCAACTACCGCCACAGTCACTAGACTATGGCACTGAGTGCCATATCGAGTCGCTTTTTAAATGTCTCCAGGGACGAAGAGTCCACCACCTCCCCAGGCAGCCCGTTCCAATGTCTGATCACCCTTTCCGTGAAAAAATTCTTTCTAATATCCAATCTGAACTTCCCCTGGCACAATTAAAGACCATGCCCTCCTGTCTTACTGAGAGTTGCCTGGGAAAAGAGACCAACCCCCGCCTGGCTCCATCCTCCTTTCAGGTAGTTGTAGAGAGCAATGAGGTCTCCCCTGAGCCTCCTCTTCTTCAGGCTGAATAGCCCCAGCTCCCTCAGCCTCTCCTCATAGGATCTGTGTTCGAGTCCCTTCACCAGCTTGGTTGCCCTCCTTTGGACCTGTTCGAGGACCTCAATATCCTTCTTGAACTGAGGGGCCCAGAACTGAACACAGTACTCAAGGTGTGGCCTTACCAGGGCTGAGTATAGGGGCAGAATCACCTCCTTGGACCTGCTGGTGATGCTGTTTCTGATACATGCCAGGATGCCATTGGCCTTCTTGGCCACCTGGGCACACTGCTGACTCATGTTCAGCTTCCTGTCAATCCAGACTCCCAGGTCCCTTTCTGCCTGGCTGCTCTCCAACCACTCTGTCCCCAGTCTGTAGCGCTGCATGGGGTTGTTGTGGCCAAAGTGCAGGACCCGGCACTTGGCCGTGTTGAAGCTCATCCCATTGGAGTCAACCCATCTCTCCAGTCTGTCCAGGTCCCTCTGCAGAATCCTCCTGCCTTCCAGCTGATCAACACTTCTCCCCAGCTTGGTGTCATCAGCAAACTTGCTGATGATGGACTCAATCCCCTCATCCAAGTTATCAATGAAGATATTGAACAGGACTGGGCCCAGCACTGATCCCTGGGGGACACTGCTGGTGACTGGCCACCAACTGGAAGCAGCCCCATTCAGTACCACTCTCTGGGCCCGGCCCTCCAGCCAATTCTTAACCCAGTGCAGAGTACGCTTGTCCAAGCTGTGGGCAGCCAGCTTTCTCAGGAGGATGCTGTGGGAGACGGTGTTGAAGGCCTTGCTGAAGTCCAGATAGACCACATCCACAGCCTTCCCCTCATCCACCAGGCGGGTCACCTGATCATAAAAGGAGATCACGTTGGTCAGACAGGACCTGCCCTTCCTAAACCTGTGCTGGCTGGGTCTGATCCCCTGTCCATCCTGCAGGTGCTGTGTGATTGCCCCCAGGATGATCTGTTCCATAACCCTGCCAGGCACTGAGGTCAGGCTGACGGGCCTGTAGTTTCCCGGGTCTTCCTTCCGGCCCTTCTTGTGGATTGGCGTGACATTGGCCAACTTCCAGTCATCAGGGATGTCCCCAGTGAGCCAGGACTTCTGGTAGATGATAGAGAGGCTTGGCAAGCTCTTCTGCCAACTCTCTCATCACCCTTGGATGGAGTTCATCTGGTCCCATAGACTTATGGGGATCCAAGCAGCTCAGTAGATCACTGACAGTTTCCTTCTGGATTGCAGGGGAGGTGTTTAGATTCTTGTCTCCTATAGGCTCCAGAAGCCTGCTGTCCTCAGGATAGCCCGTTTTACTGTTAAAAACTGAGGCAAAGAAGGTGTTAAATACCTCAGCCTTTTCTTCATCTTTGACAATTACATTCCCGTCCATGTCCATTAAAGAATGAATGTTTTCCTTGCCCCTCCTTTTGCCACTGATGTATCTGTAGAAGGACTTTTTGTTATCCTTCACAGAGGTGGCGAGATTTAGTTCAAGTTGTGCCTTTGTGTCTCTAATTTTTTTCCTACATAACTTAACTGTATTCCTGAATTCCTCTTGAGTAGATAACCGGTAGGCCCTCTTCTTAATCCTAATTTCCTTCGAAGTCTCTCTGTTGAGCCAGAGTGGTCGTCTTCCCCACCGGCTCGCCTTTCGGCACACCGGGACAGCCTGCTCCTGAGCTTTCAAAACTTGCTCTTTGAAGAATGTCCATCCCTCCTTGACCCCTTTGTTTTCAAGGGCTATTTCCCAGGGTATGCTCTGGACTAGTCTTCTGAACAGGCCAAAATCTGCCCTCCGGAAGTCCAACGTAGAGGTTTTATTGATGACCCTCCTTGTATCCCTGATTATTGAGAACTCTATTATTTCGTGATCACTAAGTCCCAGACGCCCACCGACCACCACATCCCTCACCAGCCCCTCTCTGTTTGTAAAGAGTAGGTCAAGTGGGGCTCCATCCCTGGTAGGCTCATTTACCAGCTGCAACAGGAAATTATCCTCAATACACTCTAAGAATCTCCTAGACTGCCTCCTCTCTGCTGTGTGGAATTCCCAGCAGATGTCCGGCAGGTTAAAGTCACCCACGAGAATAAGGGACGACGATTTTGAAACATGTGCCAGCTGCTTGTAGAAGAGTTCATCACCCTCCTGGTTGGGTGGTCTGTAACAGACTCCCATCACGGTATCAGCCTTGTTGGCCTTCCCCCTGATTCTGACCCACAGGCACTCCACCTTATTATCACCTACTTCAATTTCTATGGAGTCGAGACTCTCTAACATACAGGGCTACCCCTCCACCTCTCCTACCCTGTCTGTCCTTTCTGAAGAGCCTGTAGCCACCCATTGCAGCACTCCAGTCATGGGAGTCATCCCACCACGTTTCCGTGATAGCGACTACATCATATCTTTCCTGCTGCACGATGGCTTCCAGCTCCTCTTGTTTGTTGCCCATGCTGCGTGCATTGGTGTACATGCACTTCAGTTGGGCTGATGGTTTGTCCCTTAACTTGCGCTGTCCACCCTTGGGCTCCTTTCCGGAGAACCTTGTTTCAACCCCTTCCCCCTTCGAACCTAGTTTAAAGCCCTCCTTATTAGACCCGCCAGCTTGTGGGCTAGAGTCCTTTTTCCCCTGTTAGATAGTTGCAGTCCACCTGGTATGCTGAAATTCATCCCATAGTCAAAAAACCCAAAGTTCTTCCGGTGGCACCAATCCCTTAGCCACCTATTGATGAGATATGTTTTCCTGCTCCTCTCCTCATTCATCTGCTCTACTGCAGGAACTGAGGTGAACACCACCTGTGCTCCTGATCCACCAACTAATCGACCCAGTGCCTTGAAGTCCTTTTTAATTACCTTTGTACTTCGTCCAGCAATGTCATCACTGCCAGCCTGGACTACCAACAGTGAATAATAATCTGAGGGCTGAATTAGTTGAAGGAGTCTCCTACTAATATCCCTCACCCGGGCGCCAGGAAGGCAGCAGACCTCTCTGTGGGATGGGTCCGGTCGACATATAGGGCCCTCAGTTCCCCTCAGAAGGGAGTCACCAACTACAACTACCCTTCTTCTTTTCTTTGTGGGTGAAGTTTTAATCTGACTGCTAGACAGGGGGCGAACGGGAGACCTTCTGGACAGATCGTCCTCTTGTCCGTCCTCTTGTCTGTCCTCCTCTTGATTCTCTGGGTCTAGGGCCTCATATCTGTATCTCTTTTGCATTTGGGAAAAAAATAAACATCTTGTGGGGTTTTTTCATGGATGAAGAAAGCTTACAAGGAAAAAAGACTTAGAGGAATGTTTTTAGCAAGGTGCTGGTGTCTGTCTGCAGTGGCAGCCTGTGAGGATGATCCTTTAGGAACAAAGATAAAAACTCCTTAAAGTACTGTATCAATTTGGAGCCAAATTTTACAGGGTCTGAATTGAAACGGGATTTACTGCAACAGTGACTCCTAAAACCTCAGTATAAATATAGTGTCTAGAGACACAGGTAGGGACCCAACACAAATGTCAGGCTCCTCATTTTTATTGTGGCTCCTGCCAGATGTTCAGCAGCAGATATGTGCTGCCACCCTTCTATCTCCCCATTCCTCTTATCTCCACAGGTGCAGATTTCCAATTTTAATTACAATTTTGAGAGCTTGTAGGATAATATGACCAAAAAAAGAGAAGTTAAAAGATAACTGTAGACTGATACAATTTCTCTGTGATCTTTAGATGAGTTCTTAGGCAGTGTCTTCAAGTAGTTGAAATGTAATTGGAGTAGTAAAGTTTTCAGGCTTGGCATATCTCCAGAGGAGCTTCTCAAACTGTGTGAGCTGTGTTCAGAGACTTGTGCTTTGTGATAAAAGGCTGATAGCCCTCTCTTTGAGTCCTTCCCTCTATTTGAGGGAAGGGATGTGATTCAAACATACAGAATCCTGGAACTTGCAGAGGAGATGGACACAAAGTTCCTTAGAGTTTGGTAGAACAAGTACTACTTTCTGATGTTAGAAAGAGATAAAATTAAAACATCTACAAGTGCTTAATGAGCATTTCAACTCTGGTGCCCTCTGCCACAGGAGGTTGTGGAGGCAGATTTAGAAAGGGGGCAAGATGAATTTGAGGACAAGAGGTCCATAAATGGCTGCTAAAGGGAGTAGGTAGGAATGTACCCTTTAATTTATGGCCTCAAGGTGTGCCAGGGGAGGTTCAGATTGGATATTGGGAAAATTTTCTTTAGTGAAGAAGTGGTCAGGCATTGGAACAAGCTGCCCAGGAAAGTGGTGGAGCCCCTAGCCCTGCAGGTGTCCAAAGAATGTGTGGACATGGTACTTATGCTCATGGTTCAGTTGGCATGGTGGGTTGATGGTTGGACTTGATGACCTTAAAGGTCATTTCCATTAATTTCTTACTGGAAGAGTTTTAAGATACTGAAGAATTATGAGGAGAACAGGCTACAGAAAACAGCCAGGTTCATGTGTTTCCTTGAGCAGCTTTTCCTTTTGTTATCTTTGGAGACAGAGTGCTTAGCAAGATGCTTCCATCTTCTGACCCAGTCAGCTGTTTTCCTTGCGTAATTTGTATTTATTCAGATTTCTTAAAATTCAACCTAACCAGGCCTCAGAATTTTGCAGTGCCTCCTCTAGGCTTGGAGCAGAGTACTGCTTTGGCATAAATTAAACTGAATTTAAGCTGAAATATTCTCCAAAGGAATACTCATCCCCATCAGTTGAAATATGAAGCTGGATGAAGGTCCTGTCCCCCTTGTGTCACATTCTCTCTGCTCAGCCTCTGAAAAGAGAAAGAGCCACTACTGGAATAACTCGGTGAAATTCTTGTTGATACTCCTGGCAAATCCCTGACCTGCCAAAACAGTGGCTAGAAGGAAGTAGTTTAAGCCTTCCAGACTCTTACGCTGCAGCTGTGGTGTGTGTTGTGTGGGTTGGGTTTTTTTGGTTTTTTGTTTGTTTGTTTGTTTGTTTTGGTTTTTTTTGTTTTCTTTTTTGGTGTTTTATTTTTGGTTTTTTTGTGGGTTTTTTTGGTTTTTGGGGTTTTTTTTTTTTTTGTTTGTTTTTGGGTTTTTTTGTTTTTTTGTTTTTTTCTTTTTTTGTTTGTTTTTTGTTTGTTTTTTGTTTGGTTTTTTGTTTGTTTTTTGTGTGTGTTTTGTGTGTTTTGGATTTTTTGGTTTTTTAGGTTTTTTGGTTTTTTTAGGTTTTTTGGGTTTTTTGTTTTTGGGGGTTTTTTTTGTTTGGTTTTTTTTGGGTTTTTTTGTTTTTTGGGTTTTGGTTTTTTTTGTTTTTTGTTTTTTTGTTTTGTGTTTTTTTGTTTTTGTGGGTTTTTTCTTTTTTGTTTTTTTGGGTTTTTTTGTTTTTTGGTTTTTTGTTTTTTTGTTTTTTGTTTTTTTGGGTTTTTTGGTTTTTTTTGTGGTTTTTTGGTTTTTTGTGTTTTTTTGTTTTTTTGGGTTTTTTTTGTTGGGTTTTTTCTTTGGTTTTTTTTGTTTTTTGGTTTTGGTTTTTTGTTTTTTTTTTGTTTTTCCTTTTTTGTTTTTTGTTTTTTTGTGTTTTTTGGTTTTTTTGGGTTTTTTCTTTGGTTTTTTTGGTTTTTTTGGGGGGGGTTTTTTGTTTTTTTGTTTTTTGTTTTGGTTTGGTTTTTTGTTTTTGTGTTTTTTTGTTTTTTGTTTTTTGTTTTTTGTTTTGTTTTTTTTTGTTTTTTTGTTTTTTGTTTTTTTTGGGTTTTTTTTTGCATTTGAAGCAGAAAGGCAAATCTTAGAGGTTTTTTTGGTTTATTTTTGGTTTTTTTTAAACCAAACACACCAGAGAATACAGAAAATGCTATATAGATCGGTTTTATGTCTTGAGGGAGAGAATAGTGCAAACTTGGACACCATCACAAAGGGGTACCGTAAAGCTGAAAAATCAGATAAAAGCATTGAGGATGTTTAGAGGGCCTGGAAGAAAAGGCAATTTACCTTGGTGGTAAATGAGACCCTGCTGAAGTGTGTGTTTTATAAGGCTGGTAATCAAAGGAGTTATTCGGGGGCATTGCAAGGTGTCAAACTGGAAGCTAAAGAAGAGGAAACATGTCAGTGTCAGTGAGCTCCATAAATGGGAGAAGAATCCACATGTGTAAGCAGTGATATTTGTACTTGGTTGCCTACATCTACCAGCATTTTGACATTCAGATATTACCCCATCCATTGCTGGTGTTTAAAACAAAGTTTTGGCAGCAAAAGGCACCCTGCACTTTGGTTTGGGCTCTTTTGAATTTCTTGCATGTGCATCTGAACCACCCAACTCTGTCCTCACTCAAAAGTGGAAGGCTTTTTAGGTTAATGTATATGTTTCTTCAAACATCAGAGGCCACCCAAGCCTGATTCAGCTCTGGGGCTATTCAGGGTACTGCATTAGGGGTCTGTGTTTGAATCCTGAACAGTTCAGTATGTGTGGAGAAGGGGTGTATAACATCTGAATTGGGCTTTGCCACCAAAACAAATGGTCTAAATCAAAGTACATTCCCTGGGCTGTGTTTCCAGCAGCTGAATGAACCCTAACACCACTGTTGAAGGCTGGAGTCCTTTATCCACATTCCTGTAACTCTTCTTTCATCAGCATGAATACTTACAGAACCTGAAAGCAAGCTGTTGAGCAAAAAACCAAACCAAAACAAAAAACAACAAAAAAAAACCCAACCCCCCCCCAAACTTCATCAGTTTTTACTTGGTGGTCTGGCTGAGTCTTTGTGGAAAGGTGTTAAACCAAGGTGGTGGAGGTGCCCCTGGAAGGAAAGGGAAGAGACCTGGGCTTCCCATGGGGGGAAGCTGTTGTGTTGGCTTGGCTGCCAGTGGAACTGTAGCCTTGTCAGCATTAAACTGGAAAATGTTGGATATTGAGTTTATTTTTCTGGTGTTTGCTCCAACCCGGACTCCAGTGCAATTCTTTCGCAGTCTGCAAAATATGAAATACTGGGGACAATTCTGTAATAATTTGTTGTTACTGAAAGAATACAAGTGCTTTTTGTATTACTTGTGTGAAAAGGAATGCTCTGAATTTTTCACCAAAGCCTCTACAGACAGGACAAGGAGCAGTGGTTTTAAAATGAAAAAGTAGATTCAAAATTGGTATAAAGCAGAATTTTTTTGCAAAGTGGGTGGCGAGGCACTGAAACCCAGAGATGATGTGTGTTCCTCATCCCTGGAAGTGTTGAAGGTCAGGTTAGATGGGACTTGGAGCAACCTGATCTAGTGAAAGATGTCCCTGTCTGTGGAGGGTTGGATTAGATGAGTTTTAAGGGTCCTCATCAACCCAAACCTTCTATGATTCTCTGGTTTGGGATAGATTCTTTTGAATGTCTTGCATAAAGTCAGCAGTGTTCATCTTTACTCCCTGTTAATTGGATCCCCTGGCCATAGAAAACTACACTTGTTGCTTCAGTCATATTGCTAGGTGCTTTCAAGAGCTGGTTTGGGAGACAGAATGTAGTTGAAACTGAAAGCTTCATTCCTGCTCTGTTCTGTTGTGTGGAAGTTGAAAAGGAACTATTTAAACTTACCGTGTAGAATACAATGTAGCATTGAAGTATCCCAAATCGACCATTTTGCTGGCTGGGTAGGAAATCTCAGATGATTTTGGTGTATTTTGGGTAGAAGTGAGGATGGAGAGGTGTGGAAGCTGCCTTGAAAGCTCAACTTGAGTAGCCTGAAGGTAGTGTTAGCTCTTAGCTAAAACAAGATATTTTCAGCTGTCTGAAATCTCAAACAGCTTGGAAATAACTTTCCGGGGGTCAAATACCCATTTGATGCTTGGAAATAAGGTTAAGGTTTTTTTGCTGGTTTTTTTTGTTGGGTTTTTGTTTTTTAACTTGTATGCTATACTTCTATCTGTAGGACCATTATGTCCTCAAGCAATTTTGACAGCTGGCTGCCTGAAATAATATAGTTGATTTGGGGCTTATGATTTAATACCTAAAACTAGCCTAATAGAAGCTGCCAAAACCAAGATGGTTTTATTTCCGAATGGCTTATTTTTAAATGATTTGAAGTGCCAGTTGCAGTGGATGCTAAGCAAGTTTCAGTATCCCTTCTAATTTTCTGTTTGATATAAACATCCTGATCAGGTAGTTGATATTGAATGAAAGGCTATCAAAATTGAAAACAGTTCCACTACTCAGGTGCTTGCAAAGTTAGGCTTTAAATCTTATTTAATGAATTTTGAAGGCCTAGATGATTTAAGTGTTGCCAGATGAGAAGGTTGATTATTTGTGGGCCAGTGAGTGAAAGATGGGAATAAGCTTATTGCCAAACTTAAATTTAAGATTGGTTTCTGCAGTGGAACAAAATCTGATAGCTCTTTTTAAAACATGGCAAATAAAATGAGTACAGGGTGGTGAACTGGCTTGCTTTTGGAAGACTTCTGTCAATCTGTAATGATGAAATGACCTTCCAAATGCAATTTTGCTCCCTAACTTGATTTGGAGAGGGGCATCCACGTGTGTGCAATTTGTCAATCACTTGTAGAAAATGTTAATGAATTAGCTCAAACCAGCCAGCCAAGATGCAAAGCTAGATTCAAGTTAACTTCTGTGTTTTTCTGGGGTTGATTTGAGCCAGGGAAGCTTGAGGAAAAGTTACAGGTCTAATTCAACAGTAACCTAAGTGTTGAATAGTCTTGCATTTTAAATTTACTGGTACTTAACCCTAATTCTCACTCTTTCTACCTGATTTCTTGTCATGTGGCATTCAGTAATGAAGGGTCTTAAGCAAAATATTTCCTGAAACCTCAGGGCTAACATGTCTATTTTGGTTTGTGTTTTAGGGCTCGGAAAGGAACCTAATTTATTGCTTGCTGAGTGTTCTGTCCGGTGGAAGTCATGTCAGCCATATTGCCATTCACTCCACCAGTTGTGAAGAGACTTCTGGGGTGGAAAAAATCTGCTGGTGGCTCTGGAGGGGCTGGTGGTGGTGAGCAGAATGGGCAGGAGGAAAAGTGGTGTGAAAAAGCAGTGAAAAGCTTGGTCAAGAAGCTAAAGAAAACAGGACAGCTGGATGAGCTGGAGAAGGCCATTACCACTCAGAACTGTAATACAAAATGTGTGACAATACCAAGGTAAGTGCTGTTGTGTTTGAAATCATTGCAGCTACTTAAGAAATTACTAAATGTTTATGTAGGCTGTGAGCAAATAACTAAAGAAAACCCCAAACCTAAACCAACAGTTGCATGCTTTTAAATCTTTAAAACATTGTATTAAAACTTAGTTTGGTTTTTATGTAGTGCTTGCTTACAACTGAATGACATGCTTTGTAAAGTCTCAGTTTCTAATGATAACTTTACATTTCCTTGACTACATAGATTCCAGCTTGTGTTCTGGTGGTGCCTAGCACAGCTCTTCATTTCTAGCACTGCCTGATACTTTAATAACCCTGCCTTATATTCAGAAGGGCATACTTGAACCTCCACTTCAAAAAAAAAAAAACCAAAGCCCAAACAACTGGTTTTTCCTTGGTCAACACTTCAGTCATATGATTATTTTCAGTTTTATTTGGTAGCTTTGTTTCAATTGTTCAAGCTGCATCCATTTTCCCTTTGAAAAGGAAGGATTTTTCTCTTTGGAGGCAGCTTGTCTGAAGACCAGTTTAGTTACTGTAAATTGTTATTGGTTATTGAAAGTGCTTTTCATTTAATAACTTGGAGTGTTTCTGGAATTGCTCTTCTTCTCCTGACCTGTATATACATTTAGGTGAACCACTTGCATTCTACCCCTTTGACTTTCTCAATTTAATTCATAGCAACTTCTGTGCAAGAGGCAAGGGTGATATTTGTAAGTATGTTGCAGTCTGCTCTCCAATCAATCTGCAGAAACCCAGGTGTATGTGTAAACTCATGATGTGCAACAAAAGTATCAAACCACTTCAGAGGTGTGTTTTTCTAGGAAAAAAAGTGGGAGGATCTCCTTGCACTGGAAATTTCTGGGTACTTAGCCCCCCTTCCATATTTAAAATCATATCTAGGGAGGAGAAACTAGGAGAAATTAGGACCTTAATTCCTGTATTAGCACATTCATCTCAGCTGATTTTAAACTTTCTATTAATCATAGCACAAACTAGATTTGACTGGTGTCAGTAATGGTTTCCATATATCAAATATGTTCTAGGTGTTATTTGGTAATGGGTTTAGCATTCTCTTTTAGATTTGACACATCTTGCTGGGAAACTCTGAATGACTGACTAATTCTCTTCTCTCTCTTTTCTATTCTCCTTTTGATTCTAACGCTGCCCTCTGCTTGGATTTCCTTTCCTAGAGCACCCCTCCAAATTCTTAGAGTTTCCCTTTTGCTTTCTTCCTTTTGCCAGCTGGAAAACAATCAGAAAATATTAGAGCTTTCTGGTCTTAGTGTATACCTGTAGCCTAAACTTGGAACATATCAGGATATGTAATTCTTGACATGAGATGACTATGTATTTAGCAAGTCTTTACCATGATAAAGCTGAAACACTTAATTGGAAGGCCTTTCACTTTACCATGATACAGCTGAAACAATTGGAAGGTCTTTCACACAACACAAACTAAATGCATTTCATAAATTTACTTGATGTAAGATGTGTATCTAACTTTTAGAGCTCTTAGAGAGACTTCCTGGAGCTCTCCTGCAGGGGTGCTGGGGCAGTAAATGTTGCTACTTCAGAAGAATAATCATCTACATTTAATTTTACAGATTATGTTAGGAGGTACAAACAGTATGCTAATTTATAATTGTTTTCCTAGTCTACTTGTTGTCTGTATTTGAGTATTTCCTCCTGCTTGCATGACCTTTTATGTTGGTCATAGTAGATAATTCTTGCAAACAAGAATAGGAAGCTCTGTTTTACTCTGTATAGCCTCCAAGGTGAGAAGTTCTTGCTGGGCTGTGGTGTTCTCATCTCTCTTCCAGTCAGCGGTGAAAAGGACTGGACCAAGGTTTTACTTGACTACCTCAGGAGCAAGCTGGTACCTAGAGAGCTCTTCAAGTGCTGGTGGCTCTTGTACAAGGTATAAAATTAAGAAATAGCTTTGGTATTAAGGAGTGAGGTAGTATCAAGGTTGCCAGCAGTACTGTACAGAATTGTTGAGTTTCAGTTGAGATGCAGTTCTGATACGAGAGCTGGGTTAACTTTCCAAGCCTTCTGAGTGGGGAAGGGTTTGGTTTTGTTTTGTGTGGGGTTTTTTATTATTAAGTGGCTTTAGATTTAATTCTTATTACTGTTTAACTCCAGTGTAGATGGGTTGTAGGATGCTTGTTTGCAGCTGTTGCATCATTCCCTCAGCAGAGGTTTCAGTTGCCCTTTCCCAAGTTTCTGGTCCCCTTGAAGATTTCCAGTTTGATGCAATAATTCAGAACACCTAAAGCAGCTCCACACCTACAAGCTCCTTCCAGAACCAACAGCAGCTTGGACCAAAGTTGAACTCAGCTGCCCCTTCAGAAGTCTGCAGACATTTTGTCATCCAATGATGCCTCATTTCTGTTGCTGTGCTATTTTGTCAAGGTGACTATCTGCTGGGGGAGGCTGGTGCTGTGTTCATGATGCAAAAGCTGCTCAGTGGTAATTAACACAACTTCTTAGGCTGCCTCTGAGAGCTACTGAGAAAGCAGAAACAAACAGATGGAGTGGGTGTTGGCCTTGCAATAGCAGGGGTGCTTAGCTCTTCATAAGTGGGTCAGTAATCTAGAGCAGAGGCTAAATAAGTACAGAGGTCCTTTTGACACTAGCCCTTTAAATAATTTGTAGTTATCTTGCTGAATCCTCCCTGCAAGCCAGTGGGATTCTAATCCCATAATCCCTGTGTATCCTGAAACTAAGCATTGGCACATGAGTTCCCTTTTCTAAAACACTCCATGAATTTGGTAAGAGTTTAAGATCCCCTCTTCAGGCTCTATCTTTTGTCACAAATGGAGCACAAGAAGCAGTCAGGGAAGTAACAGCATGAGCACGTATTTATCTATCTGCTCTTGGAGCAGTCTTTTCCTGACTGGCATGGATTGTTCTGTTGAAATAAATACTTTTTACCAAGTGGTAGCTAAAATCAAAGCCTTTCACAAACCAAACCATGCCGTGTAGTGAATAGTCAACTGGCAAATTCCTAGTCTGGCCTCATTATTTAAAAGTCATCTCAGTGGTGACAGAGTACTGGGATCCAAAGCAGAGGAAGGCAAATCAGTGGTTTCAGTGTCCCAGTATTGTGGTGTGATCAGCTGTGTGGTTTTTCTCCCTTGAAAAGAGTTATAGATACGCTTCATGCTTTCTTGCTTCTTTTAAATAAGTCCAAAATGGAGTTGCTTTTGTAAAAATACCTGATAATATACTAGTAACATAGGTTAGTTGGGGCAGGTTTGGGATAACATTGAGCTGAGCTGCTCTAACTGCTGAATTTTTAAGTTTTAATTAAAAAAAATAAACAAGGGGAAGGGAAACATTGAGTTCAGGCTCCTCTGTTATGTCTTAAGTTCCTCCAGAGCTTTCCTATCTGCAAACTGATGTCTAGAGCTTTCATATCTGCAAACTGATGCAGAACTGTCCTTCCTGAGCTGTAACTGGGTACATCCCTATCATGTGTTGAATTCTGCTTCCATGCCAACATTTGGGTACTGGGACAATTAAATCAGTGCCTTATCTTGTATGAAAGATGAGTAGTAATGTAGAGGACCTGCCTGTATGGAGTACTCCCAGCTACAACTGTAGTCCTCATTTTGATTGATAACTTCACAAACTTTCTTCTTGAGCAGCTCATAGTGCAGAATTTCCTCTTAATATTTCATCTAAATCTCCCCTCTTCAATTTTTAAACCATCACCCCTTGTCCTCTCATTACACACCCCTGCAAAAAGTCACTCCCCAGCTTTCTTGTAGGCTCCTTTCAAGTACTTGGACTATGAGGTCACCTCAGAGCCTCCTCTTTAGGCTGAAGAACCTCAACCTCCTCAGCCTGGCTTCCTAGGGGAGGTGGAGCATTTGCTTCCAGCTCAGAGAGGGGCTGATACTCCTGCTAACCCCTTGCTTTCCAGCCCTCTGTGCCATTTGTTGTTTGAGTTTTTTTGCTATCTGAAAAAATGTGTTTTTTCCTTGCTTAACAGTTCAATATGTCTGTAGAAAATGTAGCCTTATCTGTGCCCTCTGCCCTCCTTGCCTAACACAGGCACAGCATCCCTGAGCTATGTTTCCTGTTTTTTCAGATCCTTATTTTTGCTTTGTTTTCAGCCTATCCTAACTCAAACGCTAAGAGGGGCTCAAATCCTGCTGCTGTTTTTTGAGGAGTGCAACTGATTTGCAGAACTCAACAGTTAGACTTCTGAAGCACCTGGCTTCTGCTTCAAATATGATATAATCTTGCATTTATTCTTTATTTTTTCACCATCCACAGGCAAAGAAGAAATCCTTTCCATGGTTTTTGGAATATGGAAGTTTGCTGAGGGAGTGTTGGGAATGCAAAGCAGACAGCTGCAAGTGAAGTGGTTGTTTGGCATTGAAATTAGGAGCTACTTACAACTTCACTAACACTGATTTTTCTTTGAGCTTGTTAGGATGAAGTAATAATGTTAGCCATTCCTTTTGCATGCATTTCACTTCAACCAATTGTGAAGGTTGGTAACTGTTTAAGCTGCTGTCATGGCACCAATCACACCCTTATCCTCCTGGGGAAATGGGGTATTTAAGCATTGCATTCAGAATACCTTTTAAATATTTGTTTTTTCTTTAAGAAAGTAAATATACAATAATATGTATTGACTGATTCTGAAGGCTGATGTTTTCAGTGGGTTTAGTGTAGCAAAAATCTACATATCCTGGATTTTTTCACATGAGACTTTTTCTTACAGTTGCTTACAGTGTCCTGGAAAAAAATCCAGTACATCTTAATTTTCTTGTATTTCCAATGTATTCTGCAAGGATACAGATACTTAAAACTGCAGAGGCTGAAAATTCATCAAGTGTGAATGCAAGACCACTTGATACAGTCAAAATTCTCTTAAAGAAATGATGATTTTCTCTATTCTGCCGCTGTTATTCCTTTACTTGCTTGTCCTGCACCCCTTTCATTCACTCCCTGCAGTTAGTTGGTGCTGTGGAGAAGAGAAGCAGCTTGGCCATAACTTACAGCACATATTAAAATTTTCTCAAGGCTGACCCTCTTTAGTAGTTAGTATGAGCCTCCATACCTGGAGCTTACTAGTTAAAGGAGTTAACAGCAGAAATAAACTGGGCAAAGACCAAAGATGGGATAAGTAGTTTGAAACTGCTGTTTGAGAGCAAACTGCTCTTTTAAAATGATGATCATTTAGTGCCTTTTTCTTCACATAACCTCTGCTGTGTGCAAAGATGAGTCTGGTGTGACACACTTAAAAAGCCTCAAGAACTTCCTTTTGTCTTTTCCAGAGAATTCATAGACAAGATTCAAGTCCCAGCATAACTTTAGGACTGAGAAGAACAAGGGCAGTTTTTGAATTCTGGGGGAATATTTGTCAGGAAAGTGATCACATAGCTGCATGCAGTAACCTAGTTTTAGGGATGCTTTTGATCATCCATGGAGCAGAGTTATCAAGCTAATGTGCCTTCTAGAATAAACTGTTTTCAAGCTTGGAGATTTTTCCCCAAAATAGGTTAGTTCAGAGGATAGCAATACAGAAATTCCTTTGTTCATTCTGAGGTTCAAGTCATAGGAAAGGGGGGATTTCAGCATGTTCCTCTGAAAACTGTTTTAGGGGAGAGTCCCCAACATCTGCTAAGCTATGAGGGAGTTATCTAAGAGGACAACAGCTGGCAGTTGGATTAGCACAGTAGATCCTAAAATAACATTGCTATCCAGACAGGGAAGTCTTTATTTTCCCAGAAACAGAACTTGGCACTGCCTGTTTGTCTGCAGCAGGACTGGGATAATTCAGTGTCCAGCTTTTGGGGGTGGACCTTGACTCTTACAAGTTGAGAACTTCTATGGGCAAAGAACATCCTCAAACCATGCATCTTATTTCAGTCTGGATGCATTCACTTATATGTAATTTGCATATATAAATGGTTGAAGGCTGTAGTCCAGCATCTTAAGCTTTCTAAAATAAATATAGATATTTAAGACAGTACATCAGAATGAACTAAAGCACCATTTTTATTGCTGAGATTACAGGAAGGAGCATGCCTGTAAATTGTTTGTTGATAAGCTGACTCCTTTTTCTCCTGACAGGATTATTGAGGATGAAGCAGAGCCCCCTGCACTTTTTTCTTGTTGGAATTTCAATCAAAAGAATGCCTTAGAACAAAGCCAGAGAGATCTTTTCTGGAAGTATGGCAAGACGTGGCTGAGATTTTGAGGGGTGCTGGCCAAAATAAGCTTCCAAATCCCCTAATCCTCCATGTGATAGCTGGTGCTGTGAAGGCTTTGAATGTACTCACTAGGCAGATGTAGCAAGAGGGTCAAATGGCCCTTCTCGGTCCCATAATTATGATGGGACTTGAATCTTGGCTCTTGGGGCTAAGTGCATCATGCCAGGCTCTGGCCTTGGCAGAGCAGTGAGGACAGAACACTGATGATCTTTGCAGTGTCTTTTGAATCACTAAAAGATTAAGGAGCTGCTTTCACTAATTTTATGCTGGTGGCTTTGGGCTGGTCCATGTTCTGTAGTGCTGTATTGAGCAGGGAGAGAGAAGAGTGCTCTGAGAGATTGCACCATCTTCCTTGGGGGTTCACTTGGAGCTGGCAGCTGTTTTTTCAAGATATCTCCTGAGACTGTACCTCGAGTGCTGTGTTCAGTTCTGGGCCCCTCTCTACAAAAAAGAGTGGAGTGAGTCCAGAGAAGGGCAACCGAGCTGGGGAAGGGTCTGGAGAATATGTCCTGTGAGGAGAGGCTGAAGGAATTGGGAATGTTGAGTTTGGAAAAGAGGAGGCTGAGAGGAGACCTTATTGCTCTGCACAACTCCCTTCAAGGAGGTTGTAGGGAGGTGGGTGCTGGGCTCTTCTCTCAAGTGCACAATGACAGGACCAGAGGAAATGGGCTGAAGTTGCACCAGGGAAGGTTTAGAGCAGATCTGAGGATGAATTTCCTTCCTGAGAGAGCAGTCAGGTGTAGGAATGGGCTGCCCAGGGAGGTGGTGGAGTCCCCATCCCTGGAGAGACTTAAAAACCGTGTGGATGAGGCACTTCAGGATATGCTCCAGTGGGAGATACAGATATTGATAAGTATATTTTACTTTTTTTTATTGGGAGGGGGTATTGATGGTTGGAAGAGGTGATCTTAAAGGTCTTCTCCAACTGTGACAGTTATGTGATTTTGTGATTCATAGTTTCCAAATGTTGAAGATAGTCTCATTGTAGGCAGAAGGCTGCTGACCCTGATTACATGGATGTAAAATGGCATCCTGACATTGAAGGTTTCAAAACACCTTTAGATGCTGCATGGACATATGGGAAATAAAAATTCATGTCAAGTTTGACTTCAAGCCGCTCTGAAATATAATTTCTAAACCTGAGGTAAGCAATCAGTAAGACAGTGTTGCTGACACTACCTTCATTTCCTTTAACTACAAACTAAAATTTATTTGCAATTGTAGGGTAGGATGCAGGATTAATATGAGCCTAAGAATCAGTATTTTTTTCTAATAGCATTTTTTTTCCTCTACCAACATTCCTGCTCAATGACCACTTAGCAGCACAGCCTTATTCCTTATATTTGTCTACAAAAGGGTGTATGTGGATGAGTAGGGGCACTGTCCAGACACTGCACCCAGGCAGGGCCTTCCTCTAGTATAACTAACTAATTCTTCAGAAAAGAAAAATTAAGTTTTCAAACCTTCTACCACAGTGCTAATTGAAATTAGTGACAGCATTCAAGTATAATTAAGGGAGGTTTTATTAAAAATACTAAACCATCATGGTTAACTGGGTTGGTTGTAGAGCTGTGGCTGATGTTCAGGTCTGAAGTGCTGTAACTAAGGTTAAGCTTTAGTATAGCCATAGTTCAAGTTACATCATATTATATTGATGTCATCCTGAAAAAGGAAGTCTTAAGAGTATTAAACAAAGAAACTTAGGGCTGCCAGTTTTAGGCTCCTGCAATTCAGGAAGTCATGTGGCTTACCCACAGAATTTGTAGGAGTTGGCATGCCAAGCAGAAAATATTGGCATGTTATTTGAGGCAGGTCACCATGGAAAAACATGAATGTGCAAGATAGAATAATAGATGACAAACCCCTGCATCATTCAAAGGAGCTTGACTCTGGAGGCCGGGGGAAAAAATGGTAGATTTTGGGGCCTGTTAGTTGTATACTACTTGGAGCACTGAGATGTGAATTCTGGCCTTGGATTTGCTGCTTTTTCCCAGGTAGCCTCGCAAGTTTCTAATTTGCTGTCATTTTTCAAGCTATAAATTGAGATGAACATTTGTGTGATGGTTTCACCTCTTCACCTCCCTGATACAAAGAGCATTGTTTGGTTAGGAAGTGTAAATTTAAGGCATTGTTCCCAGTGGAATGGCAGTGATGTAGAAGGAAATTTGGGGGTGATGAGTTGTTGGAGTTTGTGAAAATTCTTTATTTTCAAGTTACTGTTGCTCCTCATTCAGGTTGCTTTAAGAAGCAGGAAGAGTCAGAATAAAAATAGTAAGTGCTAAAGCTTGCATGATTTTTATAAGCCATTAATTATCAGGTTAACAATTGATGCAGGGGCTGTTGAGTTTTAAGCAAATGAAAAATAGTTACCTGGGATTACCTTAGTGATTTAACCACCTTAGGGCATCCTGGTACCAAGCTCCAACTAGGAGGAGTAATGTCTCTCTCTGACATTTCATGCTATCATTAAGAAGACATGCTAGTCACTGAAGAAAAAGATGTTTATGGTGCTTTATTGTTAATATTGAGCCCCAAGTTATGTCATAAAAAGTACTTATTTTTTCCTCTAATAAAGGAATCTGGGCTTTAGTCAGCCCAAGTCAATTCTAAACAATTTCCTGGCTTACTCTGGTAATTAATGTCTTTTTATCAGGCCAGCTATTCAGCATGGCAAAGATTCCTCTCCTCATTCTTTTGTAGAATTCAGCCAATTTAGTTTTCTTGGTCAAGGAACAGAACACCTGAACACTGTTTTTACCTGTGCAAATGTTTAATGACAACCAGAGTGATTTTACAGGGGGGGGAAATAAAAAACTGTCACGGTTTAACACTGGCCCGGCAATTAAACCGAATAACAGACGCTCTCTATTAATCTCTCTCCTTGATAGAGAAAGGAGAGAGAATAAGGGAGAGAGACTTATGGGTTGGAAACTAAACTACACAACTTTAATGAAACAGTAGTGATAAATAGGTAAAATTACTAAATATATACAAATATACAGGAAAATGGAAACCACATTCCTCCCTCCTTTCCCCCAATAACTCTCACGTCACCACCGAGGCTGTAGGGCAGCCCTGGGAAAGTCCAGGCTGGACTCCTGGAGTCGGCAGCAGTCGGGAACCGGAGGCAGGAACACACAGATATGGGCTGGCACGGATCAGGACCACAGGCACACGAACAGACAGGATCCTTCCAGGATGCCGGGGAGGAAGGGAAGCAGGAAAAGATCTGGAAAAGATCTGGCTCGGCCCTCGTGATGCCTCAAATTTATACTGAGTGTGACGTATATGGGATGGAATACTCTGTTTGGTCAATTCTGGCATCTATCTTGTCCGTTCCTCCCTAAAGGAGGGTTCAGGTGGGACCTCTTTACTCCTTCTGGAGGGTAAAATGTTTTCCTTAGAGCTGATAAGAGTCCTTGGCTCTGCATACCAGTCTCTAGCAGTAACTATAAACATCAAGTGTTATCAGTCCTAAAAGCACACACACTGTATGAGAAACTTGCTGTTAATTTCAGCAAATGCAACTACTTACAAGGGACTTAGCTAAAAGCAAAAGTACAGAAACAGAAAACCACCTTTATCCTGGCCCAAACCAGGACAAAAACCTTCCCAATTGTGTAGCTCTGGCTGTTAGAAAAATTTATAGGCTAAACAACATACTGCAGTTCTTTTACTGCTGCAGCTTTGATAGCAAAATAACTGCTTAGCAGCCTCCCCACTGATTTAATCCTGCTTGTAATCTACACCTGCTAATTTAATAAAAGTAATTTCCTGTGTCTTGTTTACTACTACTTTCTGTTCCCTTCCTCTGGCTCCATTGCAGTGCTGATGGGTGGAAAAATTCTCAAATTTAGTGTATACAATGCTGTAGTCTCATCATGGACAGCTTTGGTTGGCTTCTGTCATGCTGCATTGTTTGAAGCAGACCAGCAGGATCCAAGAGAACAATCAGGAGCTGGAGTAAGTTCACATCTCACTGCATATGCTTCAAAATTGGCAGAAGGACAATGAGATTGGAGAAATCCCATTTAACAAGTGCTGCACAGTAATCTGACTTCAGCCTTTGTTCAGAAAAGATTCCCCCCCCCCCAAAGTTGTGGCTACGTAATCCAAAATGCCCAAGCAAGTTTCAAGAGGTCAAGAATTGAAAGGTTGCATTTAGAATTCTTGCCTGTAATCGTGGTTAAAGTGACCATTTCTTTAGGTGCTCAGGTTATAATTTCTTAGGTACTGGAAAGAGAAAAGTCTGATGTAAAAGCAGCAAACTCTTGAGTTTTGCTCAAATGCAGAATTCCAAAGTTACCTTTTAGTGAGTTACATCTCAGAACTGATTTTTACTTTCTCTTAATTTTGTGGAAGGCTCCAAGTCCAGTTCCTCTGTTGTTGGAAATAATTTGAACTTGTGATGTAGTTTTGAAATGTTGAAGGTGAAGAAGGGCTGATGCCAACTGTTGTGGAATCCTGCAGCTTTGTGACCTGGGTAGGTGTGTTCAAAAGAGTGTTTGACTATCAGGTGTTTGGTCGAAGAAGTCTTTTCTCATGTTTTTTTCCTCCAACTACATTTGCTAAGAGTGCCTTATGAGCCTCACTGTGTGTCTAAGCCTCCAGTCACCAAAGTTTATTGATAGTTTTTTCCTGTCTGTGTAATCTCTCATTCTTTTACAGTGTGAGGAGCTTTAAACTTCACAGCCATATCTGGGAAAGAATTCAGGTGTGTCCATTCTGATGTATTCCACCACAGTAACAGTGAAAATCCCTTTTTATCCCCTTTGTATTTAAATTTTAGGTGTCTAATGTTATGCTTGTGTCCCACAGTCTTGCAGACTTTAAGTGATAGGAACACAATTTTACAGGAGTCCAGAAGTCAGCATGTTGGTTCATCATGTGGGAACCCTGCAATGTTTTGGTCAATAACCTCAGACATCCAAGAAGGACTGAAGCATCTCTCCTTGCAGTGAGAAGCCACATAACAGTTTTCTTCAATGCTTCTGTTGCTCAAACCTTTGGAACTCAACTTTTCAGCTGCAAAAGGATGAAAGAGAGCAGAGGGCAGAAGGTGGTAGATGAGGGTTGACTCCTGTTAGGTGGAGTGAGGGAAGAAGCAGTCCTGGGAAAGTGCTTTAACTGTTCTGTTAAGCAATTACATGTGAGGCAAGAGTGCTTTTGGGTGTTATCTTCAGATTCATGCTCTGGGTGTGGATTGTGAGCAAGATGCTGAAGGCTTCAGGACTGCTCTGTGATCTCAGCACTTCCTTTCTGGTTTAGCTCTGGGCAGCAAAGCTCAGGAAACAGATTTTTGATTTGTGTTCTCAGGGTGTTCCCTGCATACTCAGATTTTTCTGTCAACAGTTTCTAACAGGGGGTCCCATATTCTGTCCTGGGCCTGAGGAGAGCAGAGGTTTGTAGTTTGCAGTTTGGCTATTAAGTTCCTTGCTTGATTTTTGTCTTTGCTAACCACATAAGGCAACAAAATATCTCAGCAGACACACCACCTTAAGCTTGAAAATCAAATATTGCTTTCTTGTATCTGATCACTGAGGCTCTTCAAGCCTTTCTATGGCTTCCTTGCTAGCTGTGAATTTTCTTTCACATTTCGGGCATTGGTGTGAGGGGCGACATCCAATGTCAGGCTTAATTTTTGCATTTGTATATTTATCAGGGTGATGCAAGTCACAGCATGAACACTGTTCAGTTCTCCTCTTCAAACATGTTGCTTGAGGAAGGATCCTCTGTGGCTCAAGCCTTAACTTCTTGTGAAATACCTGATAGGAAACACCAAGTGCCTGACTTCTGTAATCACAGACTTGCAGAATGTCTTTGGAAGAGACCTTCAAGTTTATCCAGTCCAACCTTTGACTTGCTGCTGCTTTGAATTTTCATATCCCTCATCTTTAGGCAGAGTCTCTTGGCATGAATCAACTTCAGTTTATTCTGTTTCACCATTTTACTACTGGGTGTACATGGCTTGGGCTGTGAGGAAGGTAATCCTGGGTGTAGTGGCTTCCCTGCACTTAGAATTTTCAGCATCCTGCCTTCATTTGTCTTTCTGGATTTCTTAAGGTGTGTATTTTGTTGGGGAAGCTGTCTGGAGGCAGCTTCAGTTTGAAACAAGGTATTATAAGACCCTGTAATCCGTGTCCTGCGAATAATCTTTTTGCCAATTTTGCATTTTTGTCTGTGGACAAGACAAATGGCTTGCAGAGCTAATCCCTCCCTCTCACTACTCCAAATACCCTTGAGTTGGAGAAGGTTAATCAAAATGTCACCTCTTTTTTCAGCTGTTAATCACTTGCAAAACAACCCACTCATGTTATCATCGGCCGCTCACCCACTTGGAGGCTGATGGGCTGCTTGAGCAAAGTGATTTGACTTAGCCCTGGGTAGATGTACCTGTTAGCTGGTGGGGAAAGCTTTCACCCCACCTACTATGACTAGTAGTGGCTAGAGAGCTTGAGAAAAAGGTTTTTTGTTTTTTTAAATGTGTGTCTGGTGCTACTTCTGGAAATGGGCTGCCCCGGGGAGGTGGTAGATTCTCTGTCCCTGGAGGTTTTAGAAAAGAGACTGAATGTGGCACTCGGTGCCATGGTCTTGGAACCACAGTGGAAGTGGATTAAGGGTTGGACTTGATCTCAGAGGTCCTTTCCAACCTGGCTGATTCTGTAATTCTGAAATAACATGCTTAGTTCTGTTTATGTCTTTTGAAAGTATTATCTTCTGATTGCTATCTGCTGTTAACAAACCAGTTTGTTGGGGATAGATCAGCCAGTATTGTGATGGATACATCTTCCTATAAAGATGCTTTGATACTTCTGGTGCTGGTTAGGTCTGTTAAGGATGATATAGAGCTCTAATCTGTGAAAGTTCCACCTCAACGGGAGGAGAAACTTCTTCCCTCTGAGGAAGCCCTGTCTGCCCAGAGAGGTTGTGAAGTCTCCTCTGGAGACTTTCAAACCTCACCTGGATGCTAATCATCTGTCTCTTTGGTTTGGAGCCCTTCAGTGGTGATTTCCATATTAGAAAGGAATTGTTGGATCAGCTGTTTTCATAGGCATGGTGTAATGAAAGTGGAGGGCAGGTGGTGATTTCTCAGCTCAATTGAGTTGATGAACATATTTGCTTCATAGCTGCCTGCTCCATAGTGTGGTGCAACATCTCATTAGCTACACAAAGCTCCAGTTCTTTTCCTAAGTGGGCATTTTTGGAGCCTGTGTTGCTAATTATGTTTCCTTTATCCTAATAATAGAGTTCTGATCTTTTTTTTTCTTTCAGTCCTGTGTTCTCTGGAAAGGTCTTGTTAGAAAGCCTGAAGAAGCTTTCCAGTGTGGTGTTCTCAGATAAAATATAGATAATATCTTCAGCATTAGTGTGCCCAGACACTTAATGAATGCTTTCAGCTACGTGGGTTTCAGACTTGGAAACTTGTCTCCCAACTGAAGCACTATTTATGCTTCTGAAGATGCTGTGGAAACTGCAGAATAATCAATCAGAAAACCTGGTTTTGGTATCACACTGTACCATATGAAAGCAGTGGAGGAATCCCAGGCTGTCATTTCAAGAGTGCCGTCTTAAAGTAGAAACATCCACATCCCTCAGAGCTTGTGGGTCCACATGGTGTCTTTTTTTTCTTGGATGTTGGTTTGGCTTTTCTTCCCCCCTGCCTGCTTAGTCCCTGGGGAGCTGCCATCAGCCTTCACTAGATGCAGGACATCTCAAATTTGTTGGTTTTGATGAGCTTTTAGTTTTTTTTTTTATTGAACATATGATTGCAGGCGGGGAGAGTAAATCTGTGTTGTGGTTCAACTCATCTCCAGTAAAGACTGCTTTGGAGTTTGTGAGATACAGACTGCAGCTGCTGAAAGCTGGGATGGTATGTTGAGAGCAGGGAACTGCAGAGCAAGTTTCCCAGCAAAGCTGTTAGCTCATGATTTCCATCAGCTGCTTTTGCAGGCTCCCTGTCTCTTGAACATAAGTCTTCTGGCCAGCTTCCTGCTGACTCTGAGTCAGGCCAAGCACCTTTTATTTTTCAGTCCCTATATCTCTGGCCTCTTTGACCTTGCCATTCAGAAGCTTACAAGTTTGCAGGCTGCTCTCCACTTCGAGCAGAGAGTAAAGACTTCTTTTGGTAGGATCTGCATCTGAACACGCCACATGGCCAACAAGCAAATTAAAAAATATTTTTACTTCTGCTTGGTTTCCATGGCATCCCAGAAGAATTGCTCTTGAACATTGAGGTGCTATCCTTCCAGCATCTATCTTGTAGCATAGAGAGAAAAATAAAGGTAACACTGATTAGTTCTGGCTTCTTAATTTTGTCTGAGTGCTGGACTAGCATGTCAGGGGGTGGGAGAAGGGAGAAGGATGAAGTGTTCTGAAGAGTTCTGCCTCATAGCTATGTTTTTGCCTTTGCAGGCAGTTGGTTGCACATGCGATGAGGAAGAAGTTGTGCCTTTAGAAAAGGCAACAGAAGCATATACTGTTCGGCAGGGAGACAGGCACTCTGAAAAACTGGAAGAATTTAGCTACTGGCCCTGCAATGAGCACTGAGCAGCTCAGATGTGAGGCTTGAACAGAGCATCTTTTGTACCTCATGTTCCACTTTTGCATCCCCTGTGGACATCCTTCAGGTTTCAGCTGAAGTCAAGGGGAGTTGTTCCCTGACTCTCTACTTTTCCCACAGTGCTGAGGTTAATTGTATCCTGTGCCTCCTGCTTTTCTGCCTATTTTGATGTGTTAATTTTTTTAGCATACATCCATTTCTAAGGAAGGTTACTTCAGTCCTTTTCCTCGGTTCAGGTGCTGGGTTTTGTATTTGATGGAAGGGTTTGGAATGTATTTTGTAAAATTCTATGTAAACTTTATTCGTAAAAGGCTTCTTGATTATGAGAAGTTGTGTGATGATTACTGCTTTATATTCCACTAAATATGCACATACATAAACATTTCTTGCTTGCATGTAATATGTCTTGAATGTGTTTGTGTGGGGAGGAGGGAGGCAGGGAGACAAGGTACAGTTATTACTGTTTTGAGCAAGTAATATTTCTGTGTCACATATATTTGGAAAAAAAAGTCTGCTTTTCGGGGAAGAGAGGTTTTTAAACAAGGTGCTTTTTTGGTTGGTTGGTTTGGGTTTGTTTTTCTTTTTTTTGTTACATATACAAGACCAGTTGCTGAAATAATGGTAAATCTAAGGGGCTGAAGGCACTTGGGGAAGCACTCAATTGTGGGAGCCCCAGCTGCCAGTTTTATTACAGTTTTGTTAAGTTTGTGCTGAGAAAGAAACCAGTGCTTTCAGTTTTGTAAGAGCTTTCTTTTTTTGGAGGCCAAGGCTCTCTTAGACATTACTTAATATCCTCAGACTTAAAAGTGTTTCTCCTTTGAAAAATTGGGAGAACCTCTTGGGAAAATTAACTGCCCACCTGTGATTACAGCATATGTAAACATCCATTTACTCTAGTTCCTAATACCTTCCTCAAAAAACTTTCCTAGTGATCTGCTTTTCTACCTCAGTGTCTATCAGGGAATGGCCTCTGTGGAAGAATCTTGTCTTTCTTATTGCTCCCCTTTGGATTGGTTGGTGTAGCTCTTGAAGCACATTCTGTACCCCTTTTCTGCCCCCTTAACAAAAAAAGAATCTCAAGGTAGGAAGTCTGGTAAATGTGAGGCTGGTATAAAAGTGTGCTTGTGCTAAGTAACTGCCCAAATTCAGGTGAAAACCTCAGCATTGCATCCTGGCTTGTGTCAGCACTGGTATGGGCAGCAGGAGCAGGGATTTCCCCCCTGTGAGGCTGCACCTGGAATCCTGGGGTCAGTTCTGGGCCCCTCAGGACAAGAAGGACATTGAGGGGTTGGAGTGTGTCCAGAGAAGGGCAACGGAGCTGGGGAAGGGTCTGGAGCAGAAGTCTGCCCAGGAGCAGCTGAGGGAGCTGGGGGTGTTGATCCTAAAGCAAAGGAGGCTGAGGGGAGACCTTCTGGCTCTCTGCAACCCCCTGAGAGGAGGTTGGAGCCGGGGGGGGGGTTGGGCTCTGCTCCCAAGGAACAAGGGATGGGACAAGAGAAATTGACCTGGAGGTTGAGATTGGAGCTTGGGAACAATTTCTCCCTGGAAAGGGTTGTCAGGGCCTGGCCCAGGCTGCCCAGGGCCGTGGTGGAGTCCCCATCCTTGGAGGGCTTTCAAAGCTGTGGAGATGTGGTGCTGAGGGCCATGGGGCAGTGGTGGCCTTGGCAGTGCTGGGTTAAGGGTTGGACTGGGTGATCTTCAGGATCTTTTCTAACCAAAATGATTCTGTGATTTTCATCTGACACTTTAAGATGGATAAATGGGGTACTGTCACAGTTTACTGAATTTATTTTTCATTTTATTCACAGCCTCAGAAAATGTAGGGGCAGGCAAATTAGATTCAGTAGCAGAAAGGCTCACAATTATAAGATGTGGGAAAAAGATGAATGGAGAAGATTGCCTTATATGTGGACTTGCAAACTTGCTGGTGGCTGTGGATTCTGAAAGATTAAGGAAAATTGTTAGGGGTTCTCAGAAACAAGGAAGTTAAATGTCTAAGACCATTCTATAATGATTTCTGTAGAACATAAGATTTGAGTTGTTTGATCCTATTTGTATTTCAGGTTTGGTTTATTGTTTTTCTAGTGCTGCTGCTTCTTAGGTAAAGTCTGTCAGGTGAACTTTCTGCCTTTTTGCTCCTTTAGAGCTGTTCCACTTTGCAAGACTTTGAAGAAGAAAGTAGAAGAACTGCAGTTGTGCGCAAGTTGTGACAATATTTAATGTCTGTGGAGAGATTCTGGTACTTCACATGAAAATATCTTTGAAGTGGTTCTTCCTACTTTCATCTGGTGTGCTTGTTGTAGGCACTTCATTTCATACAAAAAGCAACTGGAATATGCAGCATTGCCAGGACTGTAAATAGTGTTAGGGGTAGGATAGTTGCTGTGTTCATTCTGTCTCTAAAACTGGTAATAAATTCATAGTAGGAACAAAACTTAATATACAGGCAGCATCCTAAGCATGTGTGTGTTTTAGTCCATGTTGGGTGCTGTTTAAAACTCTCTGGATTTGGGTTTTTACAGCTAGAAATAAAAGAGCATCTGTATCAAACAGTGTTGTTGACAAGACTCTACCACCTTTGTCTCTGTTTTATTTTGCAAGTGTGCTTGAGGAAAATATAGGCATGTGTTGGAGCATGTGCAGTGCCATGTGCAGGCTCTGCCGCCTTTGATGCTGCAGTAGTGAGTGTCTGCATAGGACTTGTACATCCTTGGTGGAATCTGCAAATCAGTCCATCTGACTTTTAATTGTGCTGAGAAAATGAACCTTATTAAGTGGCCTAGGTCAAGTACCAGCCTGAGGTTGCTTTATCAGTTGGCACCTGGATATCAGTGAGGGGGTTGGGCATTGTTCTTTGTAGCAGCATCTCCAACTACTGAAGTTTCTTATTCAGGATTACTGCTTTATCTATTTATATATTCACAGAATGTTAGGGGTTGGAAGGTACCTCTGGAGGTCATGTAGTCCCACCCCCAGAGTTGGTGGGAGAGGTTCACCTAGAGCAGTTTGCACAGGATGGCATCCAGGCAGGTTTTGAGTGTCTCCAGAGACACTCCACCACCTCTGGACAGCCTGTTTAGTGCTCTGCTACCTTCAAAGCCAAGAAGTTCCTTCTCATGTTTAGATGGAATTTCCTGTGTTCATTTTGTGACCATTACCTCTTGTCCTATTGCTGGGCACCACTGAAAAAAGACTGGCCCTATTCTCCTGGTACTTGTAAGTGCTGATAAGATTCCCCCTCAGTCTTCTCCAAATTAATGACCCAAATTCTTGAGCCTTTCTTTAGGAGATGTTCCAGTCCCCTTCTTGCTCTCTCTTCTTGAACCAGGGAGACCAAAATTGGTGCGGATGTGGCCTCACCAGGGCAGAGCAGAAACGGTCACCAAGATGAGGTCACATTGTCACAGGCTAAAGTTAATATTCTGCTTGGCAAATGTCACCTTATCCTGTTTAGCCTTAGCCTGTTCCCTTTTTTCACCCAGATGGGTCAGCATCCTTCACCACCTAATCCTATTGCAAATACAGGAATCTGTTTTGGGGGCAGAGTGTTCCAGTTGAGGTGATGTCCATCTGTGGTTTTAGTCTCTTGAATGTGACTACAGCATGTTACTTCAGACTGTTTCATCCCATGTAATTTAGATCTGTTTTGTTTTTTTTTTAAATGGATTTTGTTAGGGACTTGGATTCTTCCAGTATTAAAGCAAACAATCATATTGCTTTCTTATATGTGTGGCACAAACTGTGTTTGCCCATCTTCATTTTTCAATAATTATCTTTATTTTAACTAGGACTTGACAATCCAGTTCTCTAGCAGACTTCCAGATACTATTCTTCTAACTGGGGTATTTTCCACTATTAATGCTGATTGGAAATACCACCTCTGTGATCCTAGGCAATAGTTATCTGATAGATTGGTTATCTTGAATATTTAGGTTTTTCCTGTGTCTGCATTTTTCTTGCATGCATCAGTATTTTCTGTCTTAGTAAAAAAAAAAGGCCGTTTTGGCACTTTGTCTCAAAATTATGAAGCATTGCTACAGCTCTTTGCTGTTTAGGTAATTTCTTGCCCAGAGCAGGGATTTTTGAAATCAGATTTTCCTGTTAAAGGAAATGATGAAATGGAAGAAATGAAGGCATACTGTGTGCTGTTGCATGCTGATAGCCACATTAAAGATTTATCTTGCCAGAATTTGTACAATATCATCTGAGATGCTGCTGCTTATAAGCAGATGAAAAGTTTGTTTCAAACATGAACTCTTGCACTGACAAAAGTAGCTCTGATTCCACCAATAACTTCTCTGTCCCTTTCTTCACCATGTCCAATCTCTGGTCAGTCCTTAGATAAGGTATTGTCCTAAGTTTAGTGTGTAGCAGCTTAATCAGTTGTCTGCTAATCTTTGATTTCTCTTTTCCGTAAAGATCCCTGGGTCTCAAAGAGTACTTTTTATTCCTTGCAAGTATCCTTTGAGCATTTCTTCTTTCCCTAGGAAATAGTTTTATTTTGTTAGAACTTCAAAACACCTGGAAGGCTGAGCCAATTTGATGCTTTGTGTTCCTGAAGTCCTTTATAATAAATCTGCTTATTTTGTGGGGTCTGAAAAAGAAGCAATCTAGTATCAAAGCAAGCTTGCTCTGGGAGTGTTAGAGGCCACAGAATACAGTGATTTGCTTATCTAAGCTAGTGTTGAAAAGATAAAAATATTAACTTTTTTTATAGCTGACCTTCTTTCTGTAAACAGGCAAATTGTTTTGAGAACAGCAATTAAAATGCTTCTTGGAAAGAAAGTGTCCACTCTGGTGGGAAGAAGTATATTAACTTTAAGCTTGTATTTTGGAGTATATTTAAATACTGTCTTACCCAGGAAAGATTTAAGTGCAGCTTGGATTGCAGGAGCCAGGTGATATTTTGGAAACCATGCTGGCTTACTGGTACTGCAGTAGACAGTTCAAAACCCCTGTTTGGCAAAACACAAAAGCCCCCAAGTGTTCTCCTAGACTTCAGTTTTTAGGGCAATCTGCTTCCTAAAGGTGAAATAGTGATATGTCTTGGCAGCATCCCTCCTAATAAATGTGCCTGGGAATGTTCCCAGGCACCCTGGTCAACAGTCTCAGAGATGCCTTGGCCATACTTTTATTAAGCTTTTAGCTCCCAGGGCAGGGTGGCTGCATCTGAACTGCCCATTGTGAGTGGTCCCAATGATGTCCCAACTCACAAACCTGGGAATTGTGTGGGAGAAGAGGAATTGGCCAGACCCAGTGCTGGAGAATGTCTTAGCTGCTTTCTAGCCTACATGGCATTCCAGTGCCCGGGAATGTATCCAGACATGATTTAACTTACTGGTACAGATGTTAGTCTTTGATTCTTCCAAATTTTTTACAGACCAAAGCACAGAAGGACTCTTCACATCACAAAGGGTTTAGGGCTGTTCAGACAGGTAGGTTTAGAATGCCTCCTTTTTATTTTGGGGTGGTAATTCTGCACTGCTAAAAAGTCTACCTCCTGTCTCCCTTTTATCTGCTTTTAGTGGTTGTTGTTTAAATGTCTTTTAGAATTTAGTCACCTTCTTTCCAGCCACCACCTTTCTGGGATGGGCAGGAGTGTCTGCCCTCTTGTTACACTATTGTTTGAGTATGAATGAACACACTGTAGCTTTCCATCAAGGTGTTGAGTGGGAAGGATTTTTTTTTTATTTATTTTTGTTTTGTTTTGTTTTTTTGTGGTTGCCAGGATTTCATTCTGATTTGGTATGCATGTGTGTGAATATGAAGAGCCTTAGTTTTCTGTTCTGGTGATGGGGGGGGGGAAGGGGGAGGGGGTTGGTCTTGTATTTTGCAGGCAGTGGATCTTTTATGTGAGCAGGGGAGTGAGGAGATGGCTATTTCCCCAGTTATTTCTTCCAGTGAACAGTAAAAGCTGTGTTGAGCTGACTTGATTGATTGTACAGGATGGTTTCCTGCAGGCTCTTCAGTGTTTGATAGTGGATTATTGGAACTGGAGTATAGTCCTGGTGTAGATGAGCCAGTAAAACATTGATATTAATCCCAGCTCTAAGCAGATAGACATCCTGGGAGGCAGCCTCTCATGTGATCTGATGAATATCAGAGCAGTTTTGCTCTTTTTCTGGACCTCCTGGCATGTCCTCCCTCCATGGTGTCCTGAGTTTCATTGCAAGCTACAGCTCAGTCACAGGGTCTCTTCAGAATGCTGTTTGTCTTTCTGTAGGTTCTGGAATATGCTGTCAGCTTTGGTAGTTTGAATATTTACAGGGGACAGATTAGCAATACTGTTCCTGTTCATCGTGCTTTTTCAAGGGGCTGAGAAATTTTATTTTTTGCACGTGCTGTCTTACACCCCCCCAATCCCCAATTTTGGGAGTGTGTAATGTGTGTGACAGCTTCAGCTTTGGAGCACTGCTTTGTACAATGGATCCATTGCTCAAAGGTAGTAAGCTGTCAGAGCTGGTTGTGTTAATTAATATGCAGCAGGCTTTGTGTCTGCTGATTGTTCTTCTAATTTAATGTGCATGATGATCTGTCTCACCAGCAGTGCAGTGTTTAAGGACATAGTGCAGGGATGCTCCCTGGTGTCCCACAGGCTCCCTGTGTATTTTCAGGGCAACTAGTTTGGTCTTTCTGCAGCTTCTGGCAGCCCATGGTCCTGGAGGCATCTTAAGAATATGAAAAAGAGAGGTTGCAGGCTCTACTGATGCAATGATGGTCATAATTTTTTTTTTTTTTGGAGAGCTGTGATGCTGCTGGTGTCTGAGATGGATTTAACTTGTTCAGGACTTTTGAAGAGCTGGGTGGATATTAGAGAATATCTGCCTCTTCACTGCTCTCAACTAAACAAATAGTCATCTAGTACAAGATGTTAGTCATGTCCATAATCAGCAAAATATTAAAGGCCATGTTTTATATGACATCTTTATTGGTGAAAAATGCAGATCGCTACTCAAAGTTCCACTTTTGCTTCTCCTTTGCTGTGCTTGTGGAGCTCCACAGTGAACAGAAGAACTGCTCTGCCTGAAAAGTAACTCTCAAAATATGAATTTTCAGCTCTGTATGTTCTGTGGACAAAAAACCAGTTCATTGATTTGAGTTTGAGCTTAATTCCATTAATGTTTTGGACTCCTTGGGATGACATGAGGCATGTGTCATAGCCAAGAAGGGGACAAGAATCAAATCTACACTTCTGTTTCATTTAAATCACCATGGAATTGAGGTGGATGTGAGGTCTGAAAGTGGTTTTAAGTGCACTGCAGATCTCTCTGCCTTTCTTCTTTTGAAGAATTTTCTCTGTGTAGGGGTGGGAAATAAAAATATTTGCTTTGCTTTTCCTCTCCTGAACACTCGATTCAAACTTAAGTATCAGCTAATGTTAGTAGCTTAAATTTAAATGGCAAAGCCTGAATTTAAAACCTGGAGTTAAGTAAACTTCTGAATTTACCAACTTTTCAGAGGCTGTAAAGGTAATGTCAGACTTCAGGCTTTGTAATGGGGGAATGGATTTGTAAGTCACTCATCAACCAAATTCTCTGTTTGTGAGGTGCAAAGTCTTTATTTTACTCCTGTAAAACTAATTTTCAGTGGTCACAGAGCAAGTCTATGATAGAGTTGAGCTTGATTTATGGTTCTAAAAATATACTGCCTGTTTACAAGCCCATGTCTGTTTTCTTGCTTTACTTAAATGCTGCTGCTTTAACGCCTATCAATAGAGGCTTCTTTTTTACTGTTATGATCATTGAACCAGTTTGGTAAAGAAATAGTTGTCTTTCCTCCTACTTGATTTAGCACTTAAAGTTTTGTTATTCTGTAGTGAAGACTTGAAATACTGTGCTGTATAAGTGTGTTAAATACTGTGTTTTGTGTACAGAGGAAAAGAATATTTAGGTTTTTTTAATCAAGGGGAGTACAGAAAACAGAAGTATCAGCTACACTGTGCTTGTCTTCAGAGTCCCAAATTTTCCTGTTTTGGGAAAAGCAGCAAATTAGTATGTGGATGGAGAATGAGTTTAATGCTGAAGTGAAACCTGGAAGGAGTGTAATGATCAGTCTCAGATGCACATGGCCTTTGTTTGAAATCTTAGGGCAGCTTATGTTTAAAACCAAGCAAAACCAAAACCTCCCAAGCCAGAAACTAGCCTTGAAAATTGAAGCTTGTGAAGAGCTAGGCTGAGAAAGTTTTGCCTGTTTTAAGGAACATTACAACTGTATTGACTACTTAAAACCAGAGAACTTGTTCACCTTTTGAAAACATTATCATTTACCTTGAATCACGTGTTCCATTTTGATATCCTCCTTCATATAGAAAATAGAGCATGAGATGTCAGTTTGAAGTGCAAGTCTAATGATGCTCTATCTCCTATGTGAAAGGAGCTATTTCTGTACATTTTCCCATGTTTTGACATCATGGTGTATTGAATAACCATGTTCCATATTCATATCAATTTTTTTGTTTTTGTTTTCAATTTATGCACAGCACTTGCTCTGAAATTTGGGGACTGAGTACACCAAACACGATAGATCAGTGGGATACCACAGGCCTTTACAGCTTCTCTGAACAAACCAGGTGAATATTCTGCCCTCTCTCGCATCATAGACATCTTGTGGGAGGGATTGGCTTTGGAGGGTCTGTAATGGGATGCTTTAGCTGGAAAAGAGACTAAAATGCTTCCTAGGCCTCTCATGGTACAGCATTTTAAAATATTTGCTTGCCAGTGTAGAAATTTTTAAGTGTTCTCAGCTGATGTTTTGACCAATGAAACTCTAATTCTGGAATATGCCTTTTTCACGCCAGTGAATGGGACAACTTGTTGAATGCAAGCTCTAATGTGATTTGGTATTTATATTTAAAAAGTTGGGAAACTTAATTCTTTAGACCTAATCTTACAAAGTGCTTAAACTGCTTTGTATGCCACAAGCTTTCAGTTAAGTCTTGCTAATTGGCTCAGATAAGAGCTACTCAAGAATTGTTTGTAAATTCTTCAGTAGTTAACAGTGGGCAAACTTTAAAACAGTGCCTTTTTTTTTTTTCTTTCTTTTTAAATTTTTTTTTTCATGTCGCATTGCTTGATTTGTCTATTGAGGTTTGTCTCCCATCTCCCATAACAGCCATAAACATCTGCATTTTATGCAGCCTGTCTTAAAACTAGCAAAACATTTTCAGCGGGTAGCGAGGAAGATGAAGTTGAGAAGATAAACTGCAGCCCTCACGAGATGTGTATTCATGCTTCTTGCATTATGCTTATACTGCTATGTGGATCACTTGGGCAGCTGACCGTTTAGAGGTTTACTTGCAGTCCTGTGGGAATTCTTATGCTTAAAGCCATAAAGCATCCATGCCACAGCAAAGCCTTGAGGTTTAGTAGTGAAAGGGACTGTTAAGTGTGATTTTGTTTTCTATTTTTTTAACAACTGTCTTCTGCATTTGGAAAAAAAAAAAGTATACGAAGCAATCATCCTAAATGCTTGGTTGGAGGTAAAGTGGCTTTTAATGAACTCTAAATTCACTGGCAATAATTTGAGCATCTCAGAACTAAGTTAAGACACTGCTTGATTCTGGCATTTTTAGCACATTTGAAGCCTTTTTTAACTTCACTTGCAGTGTCAACCCACTGAACTCTGAGAATAATAAATTAACCACCCATCCCTTGAGTTGTACACTGTTGCTTGGGTGGTCAGGAGACAGCATATAAACACTTTTCCCATCTTTCCCCTCTAGATCTCTCGATGGCCGCCTGCAGGTCTCTCACCGTAAAGGATTACCCCACGTTATTTACTGCCGCTTGTGGCGCTGGCCAGACCTTCACAGTCACCATGAACTTAAAGCCATTGAAAACTGTGAATATGCTTTTAATCTTAAAAAGGATGAAGTATGTGTAAATCCTTACCACTACCAGAGAGTGGAGACACCAGGTAGGAAGACTGCTTCTGACTTTTTCTCCCAACATCTGTACATACTTGCTCAGCGTCATGTTTTGAATGAAAAACAGAGAAAGGTGGTGCTTTCTCTTGCACAAGATTCTGAGAGGTACAGCTTTTCAGAATACTATCCCCTGAAAGGTTTTAGTAATGAGTTCTATTTTAAGTTCTGTTGAAACATGAGAAAAAACTTGTTTACTATGAGGGTGCACTGGCACAGGCTGCCCAGGGAAGATGTGGAGTCCCCTTCTCTGGGGATACTCAAAACCCACCTGGATGCAGCCCTGTGTAATGTGCTCTGGGTGATCCTGCTTTAGTGGGAGAGCTGGACTAGATGATCTCTAGAGGTCCCTTCCAACTCTGACACTTCTGTGATTCTATGAAGTTACTGAAAATATGTTATGGATGTGTTGAATACCCTTGATAACTACTTGCAGTACTGCCAGCACTTTCTAGCTGTCTGGCTCCAATCTGGACTGAAAAAGAAATAGAAATTACTTACCTTTGCTGCTATGGAATAGTCTTACTGAAGAGGCACCTCAGGAAGCTGTTTTCATCCAGTATTCTTCCAGCATTATGGAGATTCAGAAAATTCTAAAACATCAGAAGAAATTACTAGATATCAGAATTAATTGTTAATTAATTATTAGAATTTTTGATTTTTCCTTTTAGTTCACAGAAGGCTGCATTTTGAGGGTCTTACTGATGCTTTGAATTTGGCTTTTTTCAGTCTTGCCTCCAGTACTCGTGCCACGGCACACCGAGATCCTAACAGAGCTTCCACCTCTCGACGACTATACCCATTCCATTCCTGAAAACACTAACTTTCCAGCTGGAATTGAACCACAGCGCAATTACATACCAGGTATTTTCTCAACTCCCTCTGTATACAGTACATCTAGCATTCTACTAAAGGTGGTAGATGCACCTATAACTCAAATCTAATTGATTTCATGTATTCATTCCAATGGAAATACCTTAACACTGCTGTTTACAGAACACCAGGCTGTATGAGACCATATTGCTGTGGCTTCACAATAGCTCACTTGGTTTCAGTAGCTTATTTAAGATTCAGAATGTTAATGAGTACAAAGTAGACCTTTACCTTATGCTTTAAGCCCATTTTACAAATGTATAGGGGTTGCCAAATGCTGCGTATTGGAAATTGAGTAGTAAACCGCTACCTCATTTCACCACCTGTAGTATGTGGAGGAAACTAAGTTGCAAAACAGTGACTTAAAGTGCGTTCATCTGTAGTTCACAATTTATCAAGGTCTGCTTTGGGTATTTGTCACTGTTGTGTATGTTCAGTTTTGTCTTCCTGCTATGAATTATTAACCAAACAATATTGAACTCTTAAAGGATTGTTTGTCCTCTTTGCCTCATTCCTACCCCAAAACAAATACTAAGAGTAATCTGCTATGGTGCACCTGAAAGGCTGTACCCTTATGGAAACATAAAATCAGTGACCTTTGTTTCCTGCCCCAACTTCCTCTGTCCTGTCTCTTCAGGAACTTTCCTGGAGTGTAAAACCAAGCAAAGCTGAAGTTTTCTTGTAAATCTTTAATGCAGCTATGTTCTAAACAAGCTGAAAAATTCAGATCTGGTCTCTCATCAAGAATAAGAGGACTTGCTTGAAACTCTGCACAAACTGTGTCTCCATGTCTTAATCAAGATGTATGCAAGAATTGAAATGCCAACAAAATGTCAATGAATTTGATCTCATCAATTTAATTTGTTGCCACTTAGGGACAGCAGATCTCTAAAGAGCAAGTTAAGGCGCTAGATGGAAGTTGGTGATGCTTTCCTAACTTCTCTATACTTTTTTGACTCTATCTGAGGGCTTTTGATAGCATTTGCAAACAGCTTACTGGAAAAGCTGCCATTTGAAAATCTCAGTGCTATGGAAAGGAATGAAAGCAACTCCAGGTAGTCATTTCCAGGAAGTTTGTTCAAGGTGATTGTGAGTGTTCACATGATTCTCCAATGTTTATGCAGCTAACCACACCTTGCCCCCTTCCTTTTGTCACTGACACCCTCCTGTTGTGTTCATATCATGGCATCACTTCATCTTGAATACTTAGCTAGGTTCTGTCTCATGTGTCTTGCTTCAGAAAGCTCCTTTACCAGTAAGCCAGGCTAACAGCTCTGCTGGTTTTGGACTGCAAAGCCATCTCATTACTTGGTTGGTATCACTGGGAAGCTTTACTTCAACTGGGAAGATGGTGGTTGTGAAGGTGCAGGATGATCTTCGGGGGCTGGATGTTCCCTTTCCAGTCACAGATGTGCTGAGCTGTGTTGTCCAAAGCCTGGCAGCATTCAAGCTGTGATAAAAATTTTGAATGCCACTCTTTAGAGTGTTTCTTTCCAGCTGTGGTGGTGCTCAACTTCTGACCCTACAACAGTATTAATAGTATTAGGTGGAAGAAATCTCCTGTTCAGACAGGGAGAAGATCCAGAAAATGGTCCATGCCAAAGAGCCAGGATTAGCAACTGGAAACACAGGAAGTGTGGGTTGGATTGGGAATGGCTATTGACCTCTTAACATGGCTGTGGGCTTAACTGTGAGGAATGATTTGTAGATGGGTGGAGTCCACTTCATCACAATGAATCCTATAAAAATGTTCAAAACAAAGTGCTTTTTTTTTTTTTTTTTTGTCATCATACTTCTTGCTAGCAAAAGATTTCCCTTAATCTTTCTTATAAATTCTCACTTGGGTTTTGTCACCTCTATATTTAGCAGGCTACTTTTGCAGAATGAGCCAGATATATAATTCAGTTCATTTTCATTTAGGCAACTGGCTTAATCTAGTTTTTCAGAATCATATCCCAGGTTCTTCCTTTTTCCCCCCTTCCTTTTTCCCCCCTTCCTTTTATTTTTTTATTTGACAGAAACACCACCTCCAGGATACATCAGTGAAGATGGAGAAACGAGTGACCAGCAGTTGAACCAAAGCATGGATACAGGTAACAATTTATTTTTCATTTTTTTCAAGACCTGCAGTTACTAGTTGTGATCCCTATGGATAGTGGCTGGATTCAGTTTGAAGGATGATGGCAGTAGCCCTCTGTTCAGCCTGGTGTTTGCAGTTTAAAATATCACTTTCAGTTTTGTGTGAACAAAATGTTTTTGCTCGGGGAATGTTTGAAAATATTCTGTACCATTTGAAGTGCATTTCATTTGTTTCATAACAAAAGCATACAGGTCTAAGACTTCGTCAGAAAAAGTTAAAATAGGGGTTTTTTTGTTTTGGTTTGGTTTTTTTTTATGTAGCTGACTGTTTTCAACTTACCCCCCTGACTTTACCTTCTGGTAAAAGGGTCATTGAAGCAGAATGTTTGTTTAGCCTAAACAACTTACAGAAATGATCTTTTTGAGAACCTGTGTCCTGATTTGTCACTTTTCCCATGTTTCAAATGAATTCTTCTATGGCAGGCTTTACTGGAAGAGTAGTAGAAACATGAAGCATTTGTACCTTGGTGTTGAAAGGGCTGTCCTTCAACTTGGACAAAGCCCAGTTAATGTGCTGGGTATGAACCTCCTGCTTGCCTCCAGACTGCAGAGTGTGTTTGGTCAGCTAATGTTAGCAACCTTTTCCAGTTAATTGGAATCAACTGCACCAGTTTCTTGAAGAACTGCAATATTTTCCCACTCTGTGACAATAGGTATTTGAATTGAAAAAGCCTGACATCAGCAATAGTTGTCTGTGCAAAGCCTCACTTCATTTTTCCTACCAGAGAACAAATTGTATTTGAGTGTTCATGTTTATCTGAGGTTTGTTTCCTTCCTCCTTCCAGGAAAAAATAATTTCCTCAAATGAGGAAATCCAGCTTGTACTTTTCTAGAGATAAACCCTCTCCTTTGAGAGCAGAGATGGGATACCTTGATTATCTCATCCACTTTTTCTTCGCTTTTTTTTCACTGAATTTGGGAAGAAGTCACTACCTTCTCACTGGAGAAGTGCATAAATAAAATAATATTCACAGAGTGTGCACAAAGTGAGAGCTCTGCTGAATGCCACACGATGTTAATTGAGTCTTTATGAGAAAGGGATAGGTTCCCAAGGGTCTGGAAAATAAAAGGTATTCTTACTTCAGAATAAACATGTAACATGTTGGAAAACTGGTTGTAGGATTTCTGAGGTTTCTTATCCCAAAGCTTTTTAATATAAAACTCTAGAGAGATAATGGTCATAACCCACCCATCTGAAATAACAAAATTCATTTGCTCTGAAACAATTTGTGTTGCTTCTACAGGATCTCCAGCAGAGCTGTCTCCTAGTACTCTTTCCCCAGTCAGTCATAGCCTGGGTAAGCTGGAAATAGTTCTGATTGTTTCTTTGTGTGTGTGATGACTCCTCTTTACATTAAAGATGAAAATGTACTTAAAAATAATTAAGAGCTGTATTAGAAGGAGACTTAGGTTGGCTTCCTGATGATAAGCACAATAGGGCTGAGTTAATTTGTTAACAACTACTCTATTTCTGTAACTGAGCTTCTAGCAAAGAGAAAGAAGATAATTGAGTGTGCAGGGAAAACTTTATAAAATAAGTACTTGAAAGGACTTGAGCCTATCCACAGTGCTCCTCAGACTTGCTGTCTCCCTTGTATGTGTGTTCTGCTGCTCTTTTGCTCTTTCACCTGTGACCACAACCCCATTGCTGCTCTCACAAGAGTTGCCTACCTGCTTTGATCAGGTGCCACTGCTGTGTTGTCTGTATAAATGCCTCAGGAAGATCAGATTCCCTTGGGCTTGTTTAGGGAATGGTGACAGAATATAAGAGGAAAATGCTGTGCAGAAGACTCGGCAAGTAATTAGGGTAGGTGAAAAAGGGGAAGTGGCACAGGAAAATCTGGGAAGATCCTGTGTGTGGAAAATCTGCGGAGGCTTAAGGACAACACGTAGTCACCAATATGGTTAAAGTGAAGTCGTCTGTTAATAATTCACACTCGCTTTATATAGAGCCCTTGTTTATATAACGATATCTTGCAGGTGGCTATATCTTGGCCACAAATCCTGTTCTCACAGAACTTGTGCTGGCTACATCATAACTCTGTTATTCTTCTTTTCTGCTGCCAGCTCCCTTATCTTTTGTCCATAGCTCATCTTTCAGTAACCTTGCAACTGGGCCTTAAGGCTCTTAGCTTACTCTAGCTAAAGCTAAATAGTCAGGATTACTCACGTCTGTTTTCTTACAGACAGTTTCCCAACATATCCCCATTTTTGCTTTTGAGCAATCCTGACTTACTTCATCACATGAGATAACATGCTAACGATACATTGCCATAAACAACATGCTAATAATACAAAAGCAATAATAACATACTAATAATCAAAACCAATAATAACAAATATAATTGATAAACCTTGTCTAATTAAATCTCTAAGCTATCCCTATATCCTTAAATGATTTAACCATTCATTTAACCCAGTATATGCAACAGTTAATTTTTTCATGTTATCTTAATCAGTCGCTTTTGGTTGTGAATTGACTCTGAATGATGAGATAAATTTATGCAAATACACTCTAGCCAAGTCTTCACAAACATAACCTAAAAGCTAACAATAAAAAGTCAGTGGCAGCACGATAGTGTAAAACTGCATGTCTGACACTATCAACATCTTTTAGCATCTGTGTTAAAATACCAAAAGTTAAGTTCATCTGCTTAGCAGTGCAACAGAATAGCACAATCAACAATCAAGATATAGACGAGGGATCCCATAGTCAACATATAAACGATCACATGAATCACAACATTAACAAAAACCTGTTATCAATACAACACAATACAAAAAGCACATTTCACACTACAGTGGAAGGACTTAAACACCTTTTTAGTATGAGGAAGGTCAGGTGTCCACTGGCGCGTAGAGCCAAGGGGGTAGAGGAGGCTTATCCGACAAAAGTTTATCGGGGGGCCCCAAAAGCATCCCCAGACCCCTCCCGGGTCAGGGCACGGTGGAGTCCTGGTTTCTTCCATGGTCGCCAAATTGAGGCCAAAAAAGCCTAATAAAATTGTTCGGAGACAGAATTCCAAGCCTTTAAAAAGCAAAGGCACACTCACCCCCTCCCCCCCCCTTTTTTTTTTTTTGTCTCTCTGCTGTGGTGCCTGCAGCAGGGCTCATTTTCTGAGCAGCAGCAGTGTCTGTGGGGGTAGAGACAGCAGCTGCAGCTGTAGCAGATACACTGGCACTGCTCACTGGCCGTGTCTGAGTTGCGCCCTTGTGCGAGGGGGGGCGAGAAGCGGCTACAGAGGCAGGAGTGGGGGTGCTCTCTGTACCAGGGGCAGCTCTCACTCTCCGTAGCAACACTCGGCCTCCGAAAAGGCATACTCATTCTCATGACTGTGGGTTCTTTTTGTCTTAATCCTCACCAATATATAAGAAAAATTAACAACAACTACTAGAAGATTCAAAAATGAAATTACATTGCTACTAAAATCTGCTGAAGTTAGCCTAAAATAAAATGAAGTGGTACAATCTCCCAAACCAAAACTGCAAGTATAATTACCAACCAAGTTTGTTTGTTTTTTTTTTATCTCTGTATGAAACACCAGTGCACCATGCACCACAATATACATCAATATTGAGTACCATATTGCAATGATGGTCCTTAAGCAGCTTTATCTGCTTCTAGCATTCGCTCAGAAGCTTCTAACAATTGAGCTGCTGTAGCACCTTTTGGGAGTAGTCCTAATGCATGTTTAGTTTTTTCATTAGCATTGTCATATGCTGACATATAAAAAAATTTTGTTTTCATCTCTTCTGACAAATCCGGATGTGATGTTATCGCTGAATATAAGCGATGCACAAATTTTGAATATGGCTCTGCTCCCCCCAGTTTAATATTTGTAAAAGAGGGGGTTGCTTGTGCAGGATCATGCACAGTTTGCAAAGCTTTATACGCCAATTCTTGTGAAAGTTGTAACACTTCAGTTTGAAACCATGCCTGCAAATCTGCACGTACAAAAGGACCAGCACCGAGTAACATTTGTGCTTGCACTCTGTGTAATGCATTGGTGTTCTGTCTAGGAATCACAGCTGCATTTTCACACAGTATTTGCCATTTATGATGAAATTGCAATTGTTGAGAAGGACTTAACAGAGTATCTATGAGCATTTTTGTGTCATATGGCATCAACTATTGAACAGTAAAAGGATGCTGCAAAAGAGATTGAGCAAATGATGATTTCAAACCATACTGCGTAATGGCAGCTTTGGCTTCTTTTATCATTTTCCAATCTAATGCAACCAATTTCCCCCCTCCCCCTGGTCCCACAATCACTGGAAAAGCCATTGGACCCATGTTGGGAACCATTTCTCCTTCAACTATAGCATGTCGAATAATTCCCTTCCATCTAGTTACCAGATCCATACTCCCACCCCCCCACTATCCCCCCCACCACCCTCCCCCCCCCATGTTGGATCTGTAAGAGGTGGAGCAGTGGGTGTTAAAGGGTTAAGGGAGTAGGAGCAGGAATAGGGAACGGATCAGGGGGTAAAAATGGATTAGTGCCCCTGGGTTGTTTGCAATGTTCCCCGGAGCAAAAACTAGGGTTTTTTTCAGGGGTATACTCATCCTTGGTCTCCAGTTCTGTCAGCTTCTTCCGCAGTTCCCTTAGTTGCTTGTCTCCAAGTCCCAGTTCTTTCCTTGGTTGTTGCTCTATAGCAGGCACTGATGGTGTTGACAGGTGAAGTAGAGGATTAATTGATGGCCACTGCAGTCAAGAAGATAAATCAGGCTTCAGAGGTGGAGAGTAAGGCAGCGGGAGCAGAGCAGCCAGGAGCCGCGGCAGGCGGATGCGAGGGAGGGGAGTCTGCATTCCAAGATTCCTCGCCTGTGTTCTCCGGCTTCTCTCCCTCTGGGTCCTCCGACGATTCTGGTGGTGTTTTTGGTCGCTTTTGGTTTTACTTCTCGGTCCCGTTTTTACTTTTCATCTGAACCCCAGGGTCAAATGGCACAGTTGGCTGAGCTTGGATCAGTATAGCCCCTTCAGGTGCTAGTGGGGGTTCTTTAGGCGTCTCAAATAACTGTTTAGAGGTCAAGTCCATATTTTGAGCATTCATCGGTACTGGTAGATCAGGCGTTAAGGCAGCAAACGATGAGGCTGTTGCTCTTTCACTTTCCATCTCTTTTAAGGTTTCTTTAATCAACTTCCAGAGTGTCGCTAAGCGTTCTGCCTCCTTATCTCCATCGCTAATTTTATCCCATAGGGCAGTACCTATGGCTTCCCAAGTAGGTAACTCAAAAATGGTGCCCATCGAGGGGATCAAGTTTCTATCCCGTGCCCATTTCTTGTAAGGTCCTGTCTTCGTGTGATAAACCTCTCTTAGAGAGAATACATTGGAGGAGCTTAACTACTGCCTCTTCTTCTTTAGAGAGTGTAGACCCCATCTCCTCCCCAGCCGCTCACCTTTTTCCTGGCAAGATTCTTCAATTCCGAGGTACCTCTTTCGTTCCGTAGCCGGGCACCAGCTACATAGACCGCCAGGGCAGCAGTCTCCTTTCGACTGGCTTCTCCACTCCTGCCGTACCGTTGCTTCAGTTGGGTTTCTTGCTACCCTCTCATCCCAGCTGTCTTCATCGCTCCTGGAAGCAACAGCGAGAGGGTTCCTGTTCAGGCGCCAAATGTAGAAAATCCACGGAGGCTTAAGGACAACACGTAGTCACCAATATGGTTAAAGTGAAGTCATCTATTAACAATTCACACTCGCTTCATATAGAGCCCTTGTTTATATAACAATATCTTGCAGGTGGCTGTATCTTGGCCACAAATCCTGTTCTCACAGAACTTGTGCTGGCTACATCATAACTCTGCTATTCTTCTTTTCTGCTGCCAGCTCCCTTATCTTTTGTCCATAGCTCATCTTTCAGTAACCTTGCAACTGGGCCTCAAGGCCCTTATCTTACTCTAGCTAAAGCTAAATAGTCAGGATTGCTCACGTCTGTTTTCTTCCAGACAGTTTCCCAACACCTGTGCTTTAAGTAAAAGGAGCTTAGAGCTGCCTTGAGCCAAAGGAGACACAGTGGAAGATATGGTGTCATATAAGAAAACATTATTTTCATATTAATATTTTTTGCCTTTGTATGGTTCAGTGTTTGATAGTTTAATCTTTGCTTTAACATTGTCAAAGTGTTTGCAAGTTATAGGAAGGCAACAGGAGTGTCTCAGCTTTTGGCACTCACAGTAATATCAGCTTAATATTTTTTTTTTTTTTTTTAGCAAAATGCAAGTACTGAACTACTTGAGCTGTGTTTGGTTTAGACCACCCTTTCTCCCCCTCCTCTTTCCTTTGTGTGGAATATTAAATTCCATTCTTTTTACAGGGATGGGTAAAAAATGACAGCAAGCAAAATAGAACTTGAGGAGTTTGAGGAGACTTCCACTTTTGTGGAAAGGGAAGAAGAGCAGGGCAGATAAAGTTCTTTTCAGCATAATTCTGTGTTAAGCATGTTTTTCAACTCTTTAATTTTTTTTTCAGACTTGCAACCAGTTACTTATTCAGAGCCTGCATTTTGGTGTTCAATAGCATATTATGAATTGAATCAAAGAGTGGGAGAAACCTTCCATGCATCCCAGCCTTCCCTGACTGTAGATGGCTTTACAGATCCATCAAATTCAGAACGATTTTGTTTAGGTCTGCTTTCCAATGTAAACAGAAATGCTACAGTGGAAATGACAAGGCGACACATAGGTAAAAAAAATCTTGTTGCCTTTTCACTGTTTTCATTTTGGTGTAGCCATTGAATTATCTGGAATGATCCAGGCAGGTCTATCCCCTGGGATCTTCTCACCCTTGTGCAATCAACCATTCTCTGCCCCCCCAAAAAAGCTTGTAAAGGGGAGCTTCGTCTCTCTTGCTAAGGACAGAAGTGTTAAGGCCCACAAGAAGCCTTCTTTCAATCTGTAGTCACAAAGTGGGTGGCAGCAGCAGCCACACAGCTGCCAGGTACAGGAGGAAGCCCCTCAATAGGATGGGATTCCTGTTGCTCATTTCTGCTTTGCTTTTCCTTCTGGTAAAAGACAATCCAGCAAAGCATCCCTAAGGGGGAAAGTTTTTTGTTTTCGGGCTCATCAGACCACTCAGCCCTGGGGGGGGTAGCATTTCTGTTCAGAGTTGCTTACAATTTAAGCTTTAAAACCACAATATTAACATGTTGCTTAGTTTATTCTGATGTACAAAATGCAGAGTGGACACTGGTAAAACTTCCTGAATTCTTTTCTGAAATGGGAAAAGCTGCTATGGAGATAACACACTGTTTTGACATGATAAAGATTTTTTTTGTAATTAATAAGATCTTCTGCAATGCAGCATCTTGCCTTTTAGTTCATTAAACTGCTAATTTTTTTTAAGACTTCCTAGCAACATTTATGAGATTTTCTTTGAATTTTTTTTACTTTTAGTTAAAAAGTTCAACCTCTTGAGTAAAACCTTCTGAGTGCCTCTCTGCCAAATCCAAATGCTTGTCTTATAAAATTTTAGCCATGCAGAAGGCCAGGCTATGTCTATGCTAACTGATCTAAACAGTCAATGATAAGAAAAGGCAAAACTACAAGAAACTCATTTTTTGATAGTGCAGCTCACTTTCCTTTTTTGCCATAGTGCCCTCTTGTCACTTCCCATCCAACACTTAATAGCAGCAGGAGTTTTAATTAACTGATGTTTTTATTTCAATTTGGTATTTCAAGTGGAAACTTATTTGGTAGTGAGTGCTGCTGCTTACTGACTTGGATTTGGTTACAAGCCTTTAGGTGACAAAAAATTCTCCCTTGACCAAAAAATTATTCTGCTTCACCTTCAAATATTGTGTATTGGTAGGAGAAAAAAAAAAAAGCAGGTTAACTGTGTGAAAAAAAAAAACAGGTTAATTGTGTCCTGCTCCAGCTGTGTGGTCTTGTAGAGAATTGATTTTTGTTTCTGTTGTAAAGCAAAGCCTTGGCCTTCTCTGAAACAAAATGCTCCCTTGTTTGTTAAGCTTTTTGGGTCCATATCATAACTGGAGTTCCTTTAAATCTTGCCTGCAGGTAGGGGAGTGCGTCTCTACTACATTGGGGGAGAAGTTTTTGCTGAGTGCCTAAGTGATAGCGCAATCTTTGTTCAGAGCCCCAACTGTAATCAAAGATATGGTTGGCATCCTGCAACTGTCTGCAAAATTCCACCAGGTTAGTAGCCCCACAAAGGTCCTGTGCAAAAAGATCCACTGAACATGTTCACAGGATGATGTTTGTGGCCTTTTGAGTTTTTTTTTTTTTCATAGTTTGGGGCTTCTCTCTAGCAAACATGAGACTTCATTGATTGTACCCTTTTGACCTTTTCTTTCTCCTTTATAGGATGCAATCTAAAAATCTTTAATAACCAAGAATTTGCTGCTCTTCTGGCTCAATCTGTGAATCAGGGTTTTGAAGCAGTTTATCAGCTTACTAGAATGTGTACCATAAGAATGAGCTTTGTTAAAGGGTGGGGAGCTGAATACAGGTAAGAAAAAGAATTGCTTATAAGTTTAAGTGTTAATAATTTTTCTTTAACTTGTGTACTATTTCTGCCTGGCTTTGAAAGCCATATGTCATAGAATCATAGAATGGCTGAGGTTGGAAGGGAGTTCAGAGCTCATCTCCTCCAAGCTCCCTGCCATGGGCAGCTTTTAAGCTTCTAAAAGAACAGTAAACTGATTTCAGTATCACCTTGAAGTCAGCTATTGAGCAAGGAATGCTGTTCAAGTTTGGGTTCCTCCCTTGGTCCTGCTTCCTTGTTTATCATAGAATCATAGAATGGTTTGGGTTGGAAGGGACCTCAAAGCTTGTCCAGTTCCAACCCCCTGCCATGGGCAGGGACACCTCCCACCAGCCCAGGTTGCTCCAAGCCCCATCCAACCTGACCTGAGACACTGCCAGGGATGGGGCAGCCACAGCTTCTCTGGGAAACCTGGGACAGGGGCTCACCACCCTCAAATTAAAGAATTTTCTCTTCATGTCCAACCTCAATCTCTCCTTTTCAAGTTTTAACCCATTGCCCCTTGTCCTCTCCATACACCCCCATGTCCAAAGCCCTCCCCCAGCTTTCTTGTAGCCCCTTTAGATATTGGAAGGTTGCTCTAAGGTCACCTGGGAGCCTCCTCTTCTCCAGGCTGAACAACCCCAATCCCTCAGCCTGGCTTCCCAGGGAGGTGCTCAGCCCTCTGAGCATTTGAGTGGCTCTCCTCTGGACACCTTCCAGGAGCTCTGTGTCCTTCTGATGTTGGGGACTCCAGAACTGGAACCAGTACTGCAGGTAGGGTCTCAGCAGAGCAGAGGGGCAGAATCCCCTCCTTTGAACACTGTCTGTGCTTCTTTTGATGCAGCCCGGGACATGATTGGCTGAAATACTGTGCTGAAATTACTCACACTATCTAAAGTTTGATAGTTTGTGCCATGAGATTATTTGCTGTTTTGACTGTAAGCTGTACAGTCATTTTGCTCCTTGTCCTGTGTTATAAGGAGCAGAATGACTTGGTTGTTTTGTGGGATGCAGTTCGTGGTACCCAATGGAAATGTATTGGAGTCACTTGGAATGTGTTCTGCAGGATTAGGCAGCTGGAAAATACAAATTTTAAAGGATACAAATATTTTAGAAGTTGTAGTTGGGGAAAAAACTTTGCAGGGGTGAGATGACTGTGTGTAGTAAAACCACTAAAAACTGGTTTTTGAGTGGGAGAAGAATCTTTTGTCTGCTTCTGAATAGATTGCAATTATTTTTTCTGTTAGCACAAACTAAGAGCTATAGTTAGGGACAGTGCCTGTTTGTATATGTGAATCAGAGAAGAAAAAGAATTGACTTTTATCTGAGCAGTATTAAAACTTCCCTTAGTTTGGAGAGCTAGAGATGTGGTTTTAAACAAATCCCTTAAACTTCTCTAGAAACCTTCCACTGCAAGTGTGAAGCCTGGTATATCAATACCCTGTTGCTGTACCTAATGTTTTGGGGTTTTTTCTCTAAATCCATGTAATTCCTGAAATTGAGTCACGGCATGTAGATTCCCCTGTGAATCCTGGGGTTTGGATTCTTTTGTCTACTCTTGAAGTATAGACATGTAAATAGTGGTGTGCCACAGTTTAACACTGGCCCGGCAATTAAACTGAGTAAAAGATGCTCTCTTGCTCTCTATTAATCTCTCCTCCCTGATATGAAAGGAGAGAGTAAGGGAGAGAGACTTATGGGTTGGAAAATAAGCCACACAGCTTTAATGAAGCAGCAATGATAAATAGGAAAAAGTACTAAATATATACAAATATACAGGAAAATTGATACCACGTTCCTTTCCCCCTTTCCCCCAATAACTCTCACGTCACCACCGAGGCTGCAGGGCAGCCCTGGGAAAGTCCAGGCTGGACTCCTGGAGTCGGCAGCAGTCCGGAACTGGAGGCAGGAACACACAGATATGGGCTGGCACGGATCAGGACCACAGGCAGGCGAGTGGACGGAATCCTCACAGGATGCCGAAGGAAACGGAACGGGTGAAGAAAAGGCAGCAGGAAAGGCAGGAGTCCTGAAGCTGGAAGCATGGCTTGGCCCTCGTGATGCCTCAAATTTATACTGAGTATGACGTATATGGGATGGAATACTCTGGTCATTTCTGGCATCTATCTTGTCAGTTCCTCCCCAAAGGAGGGCTGCAGGTGGGACTTCTTTCTTCCTTCTGGAGGGTAAAATGTTCCTCAGAGCTGAGCAGTGTCCTTGGCTCTGCATGCCAGTCTCTAGCAGTAACTATAAACATCAAGTGTTATCGTCTGAGAAACTTGCTGTTAATTTCAGCAAGTGCAACTACTTACAAGAGACGTAGCTAAAAGCAAAAGTACAAGACAGAAAATCACTTTTGTCCTGGCCCAAACCTGGACATGGTGTCAGTACATGAGGGGAGGCTTCTGAGCTAAATGAAGGCAGTTTTGTAACAGCCTAGTTAGATGAAATGAGAAATTTGAGTAATGGAATAAATTGGTACCTCTTTGTTAGCAAGAGGGGCACAGAAAAAGAATCTGCTTGAAGTTTAAACAGCTGTTGGATTTGGCTCAGAAGGAGTATGTCTACGCTTAGGCGTAATTAAATACAACATTCAAATCAGAAGAGAAGAAAGGCTTAATCAGTCAGATTATGGGAAGACAATTTGAAGTGAATGGAGTTGAAGTGCTGGGTTAAAACAGTAGGGAGGGATTTTGTCAAGTTCTTTCTGAAGAAGGAGAATGTTGGTTGTTAGCAGTCCAGAAACCCTTCAGAGATTGTAGGGTTGAAAAAGTGGCAACAGCACAGAGACTGATTACTGACATAATGCTGAAGTAATTTCTGTTGAAGATGGTGCTAATAAATTATAGATACAAGTTTTGTGTAAGTTATGCTACAGCTGTGATTAAAGGAAGGAGCTGCTCCCACAAACACAACCTTGAATTTCAATGATTGTAATCTAAATGTTCAAACTAGACCAGGAAGCACTCTAAAACCCATCATTCTTGTTAAAACTTCTTTAATATATCAAAAATGTTTTTCATAGAACAGGCTTTGGCAAAGCCAAAACATTATTTCATTTTAGTGTATACACATGCAAGGTGATAGATTCTATAAGCTTGGCAGCCAAAGCAGCTTTCTGTTTAATACATGTTGGCTTTGAATTGAAGAGGGGTGGTAAAACTTCAGAAGTCAAGTGTTAGCCCAGGAACTTTCCAGGTCTAGGATCACCTTCTAAAGAAAGCTCAGTGGAGGGAATTCTGGCAAAGAAACTCAGTGTTAGGTGAGCTGTAAATCTGTAAGTGGGAGGCTAAGATTTAGCTCTGAGGTAGCTGCTAAGTGATTGTCACTGTTTTATTGACTTTGCCAGTGTAGTGCCAAGCTGTTGAACAGTAAAATTTGGAGGAAGTGTCTTGTGGAACACATTGTAGGGGAGTTGACAGGAGTGGAATTATGAACTTCCTTCTTTGGGAGAGGATTTGAGATGAAATGGAATTATGTTTCCTCTGGTTTAGATTGTTCTTTTCTTGTATCACTTTGTTTTGGCATAGGCATAGGATAACTTTTAGAGTGCTGAGAGAGCACAGACCCCAGACACTCTCTGCTCCTTGAAAATGTGAAATGAATGACTGAATCCTGCTCCCTGTTCAGTTCCTCTGTTTATATAAACAGATTTTCCTTAAAGCAAAAAGGCTGCAGCACCAACAGTAAAAATGAAGGGGCTGGGTTTGTGCCTGACTAATCTGTTGCCTTTGAATCTTAATGCCTCCTTGCTTTGACTTGGGGTTAGTTAGAATTAAAATGAAAAACTGGCTTAGCAACAGTAGTCTTGCCAGTCTAGTTTGGGAAAACTCCCATGCCTGGAGTGGGTAGAGTGAAATAACAGGATTTCTAAGGCAGAGGATATCAGTAGTGATTTCCTGACTTTGGAGATGAGAAGAAAGGGTTTTGAATAACAGATCTCTGAAACAAGGCTGTACAGGAGAGTGAATGAAGCTTTTATCAAATCCTTCAGCTTTATTGAGGCTTTCTACATGGTGTTTAATTAAGGGCTTCAGGTGTGGAAAGTTTTAAGTTTATATAGAAGAACAAGGGGGGAAAAAAACAACAAACCCAAAACATTTTTATTTAAGTTGTTTGTGTGAGGCTGTCACAGTCCACAGCACATGCAAGAAGTGTGAGATTACAGGAAATCAGAGATAAAGTTTGGTGTTCCTTAGAGATAGCATAAGTTAGCACAGTACAACCACACACTGTGTTTTGACATAGAGTTGCTGACAACGTGGCAGTTTCCTTCTACATTTATCTTCTCAATTGATGCAAAAAACCAGACTTTATGATCATAGAATCATAGAATTGGCTGGGTTGGAAGGGACCTCAGAGATCATCGAGTCCAACCCTTGAACCACCGTTGCGGTTGCTAGACCATGGCACTGAGTGCCACATCCAGTCTCTTTTTAAATATCTCCAGGGAAGGAGAACCCACTACTTCCCTGGACAGCCCATTCCAATGCTTGATCACTCTCTCCGTAAAGAAATTCTTTCTAATATCTAACCCTAACCCTAAACTTCCCCTGACACAACTTAAGACCATGCCCTCTTGTCTTGTTGAAAGTCGTCTGGCAAAAGAGACCAACCCCCGCCTGGCTACAACCTCCTTTCAGGGAGTTGTAGAGAGCCATGAGGTCTCCCCTGAGCTGCCTCTTCTTTAGGCTGAACAGCCCCAGCTTCCTCAGCCTCTCCTCATAGGGTCTGTGCTCAAGTCCCTTCACCAGCCTGGTTGCCCTCCTTTGGACCTGCTCCAGGACCTCGATATCTTTCCTAAACTGAGGGGCCCAGAACTGGACACAGTACTCGAGGTGTGGCCTCACCAGGGCTGAGTACAGGGGCAGAATCACTTCCTTGGACCTGCTGGCCATGCTGTTCTGGATACAGGCCAGGATGCCTTCTTGGCCACGTGGGCACACTGCTGACTCATGTTCAGCTTCCTGTCAGTCCAGACTCCCAGGTCCCTTTCTGCCTGGCTGCTCTCCAGCCACTCTGTGCCCAGCCTGTAGTGCTGCATGGGGTTGTTGTGGCCAAAGTGCAGGACCCGGCACTTGGCCTTGTTGAACCTCATCCCGTTGGAATCAGCCCAACTCTCCAGTCTGTCCAGGTCCCTCTGCAGAGCCCTCCTGCCTTCCAGCTGATCGACACTCTCCCCCAGCTTAGTGTCGTCTGCGAATTTGCTGATGACGGACTCAAACCCCTCATCTAAATCATCAATGAAGATATTGAACAGAACCGGGCCCAACACTGATCCCTGGGGGACACCACTAGTGACCGGCTGCCAACTGGATGCAGCCCCGTTCAGCACCCCTCTCTGGGCCTGGCCCTCCAGCCAGTTCCTAACCCAGCACAGGGTGCTCCTGTCGAAGCTGCGGGCTGACAGCTTTTTCAGGAGGATGCTGTGGGAGACGGTGTCAAACGCTTTGCTGAAGTCCAGGTAGACCACATCCACAGCCTTCCCCTCATCCACCAGTCGGGTCACCTGATCATAAAAGGAGATCAGGTTGGTCAGGCATGACCTGCCTGTCGCAGGAAGGGGCTGACACACGACCAATGTGATCAGTCAAAGTCCGACTTTATTAGAGCATCAAACGTATATTTATACTTCTTAAACTAAGTTATGCCTACTTGTCATAATATCATTGGTCAATGATTATAATTAGCTTATACATATTGCAAAAGTTTAGCTCATTATTGGTTGCATGCTAAACGTAAACTCCACCTCTTGCGGTTTTTCCTGCATTCTTTAGCCGCGACGTTTTGTCTTCAAACTTCTCGGGACTTTCCAGATAGCTCAAGGTTGAAAAACAACTTCAAGGTCAACCGGCAGCATGAGTTTATCTGTAACTTCTGGCTCAATGATGAACTAGGCCTGTAAGTCCTTGTGCAGGCCAAATCCAATCCTCTACAGTTCCCCCGTTTTCTTTAACAACCGCAAAACCGCCTAAATTATGCATAGCATTAGATATCATTTTTTGAATACATTGCAAAATACAAGGAACACATAAAAGTAAGAACAATAAAACCAAGCCAATATAGCAAATCATCTTAACAATAGACAAAAGCCATCCTGGTAGCCCAAGGCTGCTAAGCCAATCATGGAATGGATCTACCTGTTGTTGAATTTTCTGAGTGTGTTGCTTCAAATATTCTAAATCTGCATGAATGCTTTGGCTATGGTCAGAGAGATTCAAGCAACACATTCCTTCAAAATCTTTACAACCATGACCTTGAGCCAACAATAAGAAGTCTTGTTTACACCATCTTATCATGCAGGTGGCTTTGTATTCCAATTACACATACCATTCTCATGGAACCTTCTTCTCACATAATTATTTTCTTCTTCTGTTGCCAATTAAGTTATCTCTTTCCCAGTAGCTCATTCTCAGAAAGCCTCTAACTAAGCCTCAATAACCATTAACCCAATGTGGCCTAAATTGAAGTAAGTCAGGATTGCTCACAACCTGTATTTCTGAACTGTTTCCCCAACATATTCCCCTTTTTCTTTTTTGAGCAATTCTGACTTATTTCGTTACGTAAGATAACATGCTAATGATACATTGTCATAAGCAGCATACTAATAATGGAAAAGCAATAACATACCAATAATGCAAAAGAAATAATAACATATATACTAATACAAAGGTAATAATAGCATACTAGTAATATAAAAGCAATAATAACATATATAACTGATAAGCCTTGCCTAATTAAATCTGTAAGCCATCCCCATATCCTTAAATGATTTAACCATTCATCTAACCCAGTATATGCAACAGTTAATTTTTTCATGTTATCTTAATCAATCATTTTTGGTTGTGAATTGACTCTGAATGATCAGCTAAATTTATGCAAATACACTCTAGCCAAGTCTTCACAAACATAACCTAAAAGCTAACAATAAAAAGTCGGTGGCAGGATGATATTGTAAAACTGCATGTCTGACACTATCAACACCTTTTAGCATCTGTGTTAAAATACCAGAAGTTAAGTTCATCTGCATAGTAGTGCAACATAGTAGTGCAACAGTAGTGCAACAGAATCCCTTGTGCAGGCCAAATCCAATCCTCTACACCTGCCCTTTCTAAACCCATGCTGGCTGGGTCTAATCCCTTGCCCATCCTGCAGGTGCTGTGTGATTGCACTGGGGATGATCTGTTCCATGACCCTGCCAGGCACTGAGGTCAGGCTGACGGGCCTGTAGTTTCCTGGGTCCTCTTTCCGGCCCTTTTTGTGGATTGGCGTGACATTTGCCAACTTCCAGTCATCTGGGACATCCCCAGTGAGCCAGGACTGTTGGTAGATGATAGAGAGAGGCTTGGCGAGCTCTTCTGCCAGCTCCCTCATCACCCTTGGGTGGATCCCATCCGGTCCCATAGACTTGTGGGGATCCAAGCATCTCAGTAGGTCACTGACTGTGTCCTTCAGGATTACAGCGGCGCTGTTTAGATTCTTGTCACTTTCTATAAGCTCCAGAAGCCATCTGTCTTCAGGGTAACCTGTCTTTCTGTTGAAAACTGAGGTAAAGAAGGTGTTAAATACCTCAGCCTTTTCTTCGTCTTTGACAACTGTTTCCCACCCGTGTCCAGTAAAGAATGGATGTTTTCCTTGCCCCTTCTTTTGCTGTTGATATATCTGTAGAAGGACTTTTTGTTATCCTTCACAGAGGTGGAGAGATTCTGTTCACATTGTGCCTTTGTCTCTCTGATTTTCTTTTTACATGACTTAACTATATTCCTAAATTCCTCCTCAGTAGTTAGCCCTTTTTTCCATAATTGGTAGGCCCTCTTCTTAACCCTAATTTCTTTCAGAGTCTCCCAGTTCAGCCAGGCCGGTCGTTTTCCCCGCCAGCTCGCCTTTCGGCACACTGGGACAACCTGATCCTGTGCTTTCAAAACTTGTTCCTTGAAGTACGTCCATCCCTCCTGTACCCCTCTGTTTTCAAGGTCTGTTTCCCAGGGTATACTCTGAACAAGTCTTCTGAATAGGCCAAAATCTGCCCTCCGGAAATCCAGCGTAGAGGTTTTATTGATGACCCTCCTTGTATCCCTGAATATTGAAAACTTTAGTATTTCATGATCGCTAAGTCCCAGGCGTCCACCAACCACCACATCTCCCACCAGCTCCTCTCTGTTTGTGAAAAGAAGGTCAAGCGAGGCTCCATCCCTGGTGGGCTCATTTACTAGCTGGAGCAGGAAATTATCCTCTATACACTCCAGGAATCTCCTAGACTGCTTCCTCTCTGTGGTGTGGAGTTCCCAGCAGATGTCTGGCAGGTTAAAGTCGCCCACGAGAACGAGGGATGACGATTTTGAGACATCCGCCAGCTGCCTGTAGAATTGCAATAGTGTTGCGTTGTTTGGCCATTCTGCACTGCAGAGCCAAGTGTTTCTGCTTCCTATTTCTCAGGAGCTGGTCACAAAGTTCAAACCCAATTCTGCATGCAGACTCTTTGAAGGCTGAGATGTGATGTGAGCAGCCCATTGGTTGGAGGATCTTCAGTTTTGAATTTCTTTCTAGAAATAAGGCTTTTGATATAGCACCTGGAGCAAATGCTGCAGTTCTTATCCTCTATAGCGGAATATTTTTGATGTGTTATGGACAAGCACATTGGTGTGTCCTATAGATGTGTGGTGTTTTGGGTTTTTTATTATTTATGTTTTGGGGTTTTTTTGTTTTCTTCAAAGTCTGTCTGAATAAGGCTTAGTAACAGCATATCATAGAATGTTAGGGGTTGGAAGGGACCTCTGGAGATCATCCAGTCCAACTCCCCTGCCACAGCAGGATCACCTCATGTAGGTCACCCAGGAACAGATCCAGGTTGGTTTGGAAGCCTCCAGAGAACGAGACTCCACATCCTCTCTGGGCAGCCTGGGCCAGGGCTCCCTCACTCTCCCAGGAAAGAAGTTTCTCCTCATGTTGAGGTGGAACTTCCTATGTTCTAACTTCAACCCATTATTCCTTGTCCTATTCCTGGGCACCACTGAGAAGAGATTGGCCCCTTCCTCTTGACACCCACCCCTCCGATATTGATGGACATTCAGAAGATCCCCTCTCAGCCTCCTTTTCTCCAGGCTGAACAGCCCCAGGGCTCTCACTCTTTCTTCACAGGAGAGATGCTCAGGTCCCTTCATCATCCTTGTAGCTCTCCACTGAACACTCTCCAGTAGATCCCTGTCCCTCTTGAATGGGGGATTCCAGGTGTGCTCTCCCCAGGGCAGAGTAGAGGGAGAGGAGAACCTGGATCTGCTGGACACACTTTTCCTGTTGCGCCCCAGGACACCATTGACTTCTTGGCCACAAGGGCACCTTATTGACCCAAGGAGAACAATATGTATGATAATAATTGCAGATTTTTACCTTTCTGTCTGGTAGATAGGGATGGAAATTGAGTTGTTCATACGATGAAGGAATTTCTGCTTCTTTCTTTCTTTTCTGACACTGCTTTCTTTCTTTTGTAGGAGGCAAACAGTAACGAGCACTCCTTGCTGGATTGAACTTCATCTGAATGGACCTCTACAGTGGTTGGACAAAGTATTGACTCAGATGGGCTCCCCTTCAGTACGCTGTTCCAGCATGTCCTAAAACTCCTCATTCCCTCACCAGTGGGCTAAAAATCAAGTCCAATCAACAGATTTAATATAACAGCTCATCTGTCGTAGTATTTGTGTGTGGTCCCCGTGAACTTTTTACTATCCAAAAGAAAAAAAAAAAGGTTTTTAGGGAAAAAACAAAGCAAAAAAAAAACCCCCAGCGCTTGAGGTCTCATCAATTAAAGCACCTTGTGGATTCAATTTCCTATACTCTATACTAGATGAAAATTTAGTGTATCGAAATGCCTTCTTCAGAAAGAAGGGACAGTTCTAAAGACTCTTAATGGTGTTTTTATTGGGTATATAATTGAGTGTCCTAATGGTTTATCAATAACATGAATAGCTAAATATATGTACAGGTAATGTATCATGATCTCAAATATCACAATATTGAGCTGTTCTACATTTTAGTTCCCATAAATAGTTGTTTGGGTTTTTTTGATTGGGGCAAATCTCATAAAATTCCAAGACTCTTCTCCTTTATTCTTTTATATTTTTTTATATAAGCCATTTTGTTTTTTTTTTTTTGAGTTGTCCTAAACATAAAAAGCTGACTTTCCTTGTAGAAAAGCTTAACTTTTTGCTGCCTTCTTAAAAAAAAAAAAAAGAAATCCCTCCATTGGAAGGGAAAGAAGTGTCTTGAGATGCATCTGTGATATCTTCAGACACTTTATATGCTTAATATGGCCTAAAATGAATTCATATTATAAATTCTGAGTATCCATCACACTATGACTCTACTTTTCCCTACCCATCCAAACTGGTGCATCTGTTGCCAGCAGCGTTGCTGGCACTGGTGTAATCTGGGACTTTTTTGTACCCTGAATCATTGAAATCATTGTTTTTTCTCATTAATTGAGAATTTACCATAGCATTGGATACTGGATTAAGTACCACAAGTTTATTGGCTCACCCCTTACATCTATTATTTCTTTTTTTTTTCATGAAACAGATGGTACTAAAAATGATAGGGGTTTTTTGGAGCCAAATACCTTGAAATTCTTTCCCAGGGTAGACTCTTTTGTATAGGTTTGAAATAGATGCAGCTTAACATATTTCAGGAACAGTATTTAAATTTCTGATCTGAGTGGCTTTGTACAACTTCCATACCAGATCATCTGCATTCATTATGTTATAATGGGCCTTGTTATTAAAAGTAGTTGCTTCTACAAAACCTCTAGGATAGTGGTTGATGAGGTATGACCAGCAAAGGAGTACTTGTAAGTTCTTCATGACAGTGCATGTTATTGTGAACCCTTGGACACTACAGCTGCACCATATAAAACAAAAATTATTCTGAAATATATTTTACAAATAAGATGGGGAAGGGTTGGGAAACTGTATAGAAGGGTTATTCTGACTTGAAAAAAAAAACCAAACATCTTACAATCTTGTGATCTAGCTGTCTGTCATTCTTTTGTTCTTGTGGCAGTAGCAGGATTGCCTTTGTTTTTCCTGTTGTCTCATCCATTACACTAGCACTGTGCTTTGTAAGTACAGCTCTAGTGATAACTTAGCTTTGAGAACAACAAAAAAAAATTGTGGCCAGTGTTACAGCTTTTAATCAGTTGACTGAATCAATGATAGCAATGGATATTTTTATGCTATACTGCCTAGGGCATAGAAGCAATACCAAAAATCAAGCCTTGAAAAAGTGGGCCAGACACCTTTATAAAACCATCATAAATTGGCAAAGCAGTTACCAGTTTGTGCTAGTTTTACCAGTAGACTAATGTATTGGTAGAACTTGTGAACCTAAGAAATAAGCTTCATGTATGTTGCATTTAGCTAATATGTGAATACACTAATAAAAGTTTTAATTCTCGTGATGATTGCTCTTTTTATTAATTGCTGTATATATTACACCTAATATGGTGTATATTATTAATATAATTATATTATATATAATAATAAAATATAATTATATAATAATTATATAATAATATAATTATATAATATATAATAATATATATTATATTAGGTGTATATTAGGTGTATATATATATTACAATTTTTGTTGAAGGTTAGCAATCATTCTAACCAAGCCAAATAAATGGCACAACTGTCCTGTGTGTTCTGGCTGGGAAGTGAGAGTTCAGATGTTAAAAACACTTCTTAGCTATCCTGGAGAGCCACTCAAATGCTCAGAGAGCTGAGCACCTCCCTGGGAAGCCAGGCTGAGGGATTGAGGTTGTTCAGCCTGGAGAAGAGGAGGCTCCCAGGTGACCTTAGAGCAACCTTCCAATATCTGAAGGGGCTACAAGAAAGCTGGGGGAGGGCTTTGGACATGGGGGTATATGGAGAGGACAAGGGGCAATGGGTTAAAACTTGAAGAGGGGAGATTGAGGTTGGACATGAGGAGAAAATTCTTTAATTTGAGGATGGTGAGCCCCTGTCCCAGGTTTCCCTGAGAAGCTGTGGGTGCCCCATTCCTGGCAGTGTCTCAGGTCAGGTTGGATGGGGTTTGGAGCAACCTGGGCTGGTGGGAGGTGTCCCTGCCCATGGCAGGGGGTTGGAACTGGATGATGATCTTTCTGGTCCCTTCCAACCCAAACCATTCTATGATCTGTGTGTGTTTAGTGGCACAGGCTTCTCCTTCAGATGGACCTGATGGAAGCAATCACTTTTCCACAACCAAATGACATCCTGCTAGCTCAGATGTTGACTTTCACCTGGGAAAGTGAGATAAACAGGACTCATCTGGGGGGAAATCCATTGCATTTATGAGCAGGTAGCAAATGGAATCAGCTGGGTGACCTCATTCTAGAGTCTCCTTCCTGTGGATTTCTCTCCTTGCCCCTTCAGTCTTAGTGATGCCACTTGCTTCACCTTGAACATTACAACACTGCCTGTACCCTTTTCTTGGTGTGCCCCAAGTTGTGTATAAGGACACTGCAGGCATTATCTGTGGACCTGTGGTGCAAGGCCATCTCAGTCTGGTTAGAAGTCACTTTTTTTGACTTTGAACACTTAAATATTTTCTCCTGCCATCAGTTTCAGTCCTAGCTTAGTGGAACTTGTCTGCATTTGAAATGTTTTCTTGCCTGTGTTTCATTTCATTGCCTTTGGCAATTTTTGAGTAACTGTAGCATACTCTTCTTTCTTAATGCTTAATGCCTTTCTAACTTATCCTCTGTTCTCTTCTTCAACATCTGACCCATGCCTGCTCAAGCATCTTAATGTGGAATGGTAAGGAATGTGACTTCATCCCTCTTCTGCCAAAGTGTTGGGGAAACAGTTCAGAAATATCCAGGTTGTGAGCAATACTGACTTACTTCAATTTAGGCCACATTGGGTTAATGGTTATTGAGGCCTAGTTAGAGGCTTTCTGAGAATGAGCTAATGGGAAAGAGATAACTTAATTGGCAACAGAAGAGGAAAATAATTATGTGAGAAGAATCTTTCCGTGAGAATGGTATGTGCAATTGGAATACAAAGCCACCTGCATGATAAGATGGTGTAAACAAGGCTTCTCTATATAAGTGAGTGCAAGTTGTTAATAAACGATTTCATACAATCATATTGATGTGTACATGGAATCCTTAAGCCTCCGCAGACTGTTTTCCCACAAATGGTGCCCGAACAGGTACTAAGGGTGGCCCGGACAAAGGGCTAAGGATGGCCTGGACCAGGGACTAAGGATGGCCTGGACCAGGGACTCTTATGCTGTTGCTTCCAGGAGCGATGAAGACAGCTGGAATTAGAGAGGAGCGGAGAAGCCAGCCGAAAGAAGATTGCTGCCCCGGCAATCTGTGAAGCTGGTGCCCGGCTATGGAATAAACGAGCTCGGAATTGAAGAATCTTGCCCTGATCAGGTGAGCGGCTGGGGAGGAGATGGGGTCTACACTCTCTAAAGAAGAAGAGGCAGTAGTTAAGCTCCTCAAATATATTCTCTTTAAGAGAGGTTTATTACGCAAAGGCAGGACCTTATGTGAATTGCTGAAATGGGCACAGGATAGAGACTTAATCCCCTCGATGGATACCGTTTTTGAGTTACCTACTTGGGGAGCCATAGGTATTGCCCTTTGGGATAAAAAGTAGCAACGGAGATAAGGAGGCACAACGCTTAGCGACACTCTGGAAGTTGATTAAAGAAACCTTAAAAGAAATGAAAAGTGAGAGGTCGGCAACAGCCTCATCGTTTGCTGCCTTAACGCCTGATCTACCAGTACCGATGAATGCTCAAAATATGGACTTGACCTCTAAACAGTTATTTGAGACACCTAAAATACCCTTACCAGCACCTGAAGGGACTGTACTGATTCAAGCTCAGCCAGCTGTGCCATTTGACCCTGGAGGTCGGATGAAAAGTAAAAATGGGACCGAGAAGCAAGGCCAAAAGCAACCGAAAACACCACCAGAATCGTTGGAGGACCCAGAGGTAGAGAAGCCGGAGAACACAGGCGAGGAATCTTGGAATGCAGACTCCCCACCTCGAGCCCGCCTGCCGTGGCTCCCGACTGCTCTGCCACCTTTCCACCTCCAACGCCTGATTTATCTTCTTGACCACAGTTGCCATCAATTAATCCTCTGCTTCACCTGTCAACACCACCAGTGCCTGCTATAGAGCAACAACCAAGGAAAGAACTGGGACTTGGAGACAAGCAACTAAGGGAACTGCTGAAGAAACTGACAGAACTGGAGACCAAGGATGAGTATACCCCTGAAAAAACCCTAGTTTTTGCTCCGGGGAACATCCCGAACAATGGGGCACTAATCCATTTTTACCCCCTGATCCGTACCCTATTCCTGCTCCTATTTCCCTTAACCCTTTAACACCCACTGCTCTACCTCTTCCAGATCCAGCATGGGGAGGGGAGGGTAGTGGGGGGGGTGGTAGTGTGTATCCAATAACTAGATGGAAGGGAATTATTCAAAGTGCTATAGTTGAAGGAGAAATGGTTCCCAATATGGGTCCAATGGTTTTCCAGTGATTGTGGGACCAGGAGGAGGAGGTCAATGGGTTACATTAGATTTGAAAATTATAAAAGAAGCCAAAGGTGCCATCGCGCAGTACGGTTTGAAATCGGGTTTGAGTCATTTACTCAATCTCCTTTGCAACATCTTTTTACTGCTCAGTTGTTGATGCCATATGACACAAAAATGCTCATTGATACTCTGTTAACTCCTTCTCAACAATTGCAATTTCATCATAAATGGTAAATGCTATGTGAAAATGCAGCTGTGATTCCTAGACAGAACACCGATGCATTACACGGAGTGCAAGCACAAATGTTACTGGGTGCTGGTCCTTTTGTACGTGCAGATTTCCAGGTATGGTTTCAAACTGAAGTGTTACAACTTTCACAAGAATTGGCATATAAGGCTTTGCAAATTGTTCGTGATCCTGCACAAGCAACCCCTTTCCTTTACAAATACTAAATAGAGGAGAGCAGAGCCATATTCAAAATTTGTGGATCACTTATATTCAGTGGTAATATCACATCTCGATTTGTCAGGAAAAAAAAAAAAACAAACCAAAACCCACCACAAAAAATAAAAAAAAAAAAAAAAATAAAAAAATTTTTATATGTCGGCGTATGACAATGCTCATGAAAAAACTAAATGTGCATTGGGACTACTCCCAAAAAGGTGCTACAGCAGCCCAATTCTTAGAAGCTGCTTAAGGTAAAGATGCTTAAGATAAAGCTGCTTAAGGACCATAATTGCAATACAGTTCTCAATATTGATGGATATTGTGGTGCATGGTACACTGGTGTTTCATACAGAGATAAAAAAATTTGGTTGGTAATTATACTTGCAGCTTTGGTTTGAGAGATTGTACCACTTCATTTTGTTTCAGGGTGACTTTACCAGATTTTAGTAGGAATATAATTTCATTTTTGAATCTTCTAGTGGTTGTTGTTAGTTTTTCGTATATATTGGTGAGGAGTAGGACACAAAACAAAACAAAAAACACAGTTATGAGAATGAGTATGCCTTTTCGGAGGCTGAAAGTTGCTGTGGAGAGTGAGAGTTGCTCCTGGTACGGAGAGCACCCCCACTCCTGCCCCCGCAGCCGCTTCTCGCCCCCCCGCACACGCTGCTGCTCAGAAAATGAGCCCTGCTGCAGACACCACAGCAGAGAAAAAAAGTGTGTGTGTGTGTGTGTGTGTGCCTTTGCTGTTTATAGGCTTGGAATTTTGTCTCTAAACAATTTTATTAGGCATTTTTGAGCTTCAATTTGGCAACCATGGAGGAAACCAGGGCTCCACTGGGCCGTGACCTGGGAGGGGTCTGGGGACGCTTTTGGGGCCCCCCGATAAACTTTTGTCGGATAAGCCTCCTCTACCCCCTTGGCTCTACGCGCCAGTGGACATCTGAACTTCTTCATACTAAGAAGGGTATTTAAGCCCTTCCACTGCAGTGTGAAATGTGCTTTTTGTATTGTGTTGTATTGATAACAGGTTTTTGTTAATGTTGTAATTCATGTGATCGTTTATATGTTGACTATGGGATCCCTCGTCTATATCTTGGTTGTTGATTGTGCTATTCTGTTGCACTGCTAAGCAGATGAACTTAACTTTTGGTATTTTAACACAGATGCTAAAAGATGTTGATAGTGTCAGACATGCAGTTTTACAATATCATCCTGCCACCGACTTTTTATTGTTAGCTTTTAGGTTATGTTTGTGAAGACTTGGATAGAGTGTATTTGCATAAATTTATCTGATCATTCAGAGTCAATTCACAACCAAAAACGATTGATGATTGATTAAGATAACATGAAAAAATTAACTGTTGCATATACTGGGTTAAATGAATGGTTAAATCATTTAAGGATATAGGGATAGCTTAGAGATTTAATTAGACAAGGTTTATCAATTATATTTGTTATTATTGGTTCTGATAAAAAAAAAAAAAAAAGAAAGAAGAAAAGAAAAGGGCAGAGTGCTATGTCAAGACATCGCTGGAGTGGACCCGAGACAGATCATTTTGCCCCTTATGCAAGACTATTTGGTTTGGTTACTGCGAGCTTCAACGGACCTGCAAATAGCCTTGAAATAGCTTTGGCGGGGAAATAACGAATTCTTACCCCTTATATCGCTTGTTACCACTTTAATCTAACATGCAGTAGGAGTCGTAATTTTTTGTCTGACAGTCCAGTGGACGGCTTAACGGTCTTTATGGATGCTGAGGAAAAAAAAAGTCCCGTAAAGCTGTTGTTACCTGGGAGGAGACGCCTGGGCAATGGAAAGAACATTTAATTCAAGGGAAGTCATTTAACTCTTTGCAAACCCTTGAACTCACCATGGTTATTTGGGTTTTTGAAACGTGGAATAATACTGCTGTAAATATAGTCTCTGATGCACTTTATGTAGTAGGTATTGTTTTGAGAATGTGTCATGCCATTTTGAAGGACATTTCGAATAAGCATTTGTATTTCTTATTGCAGAAGTTATTGAGACTCTTAGCAGAAAGAGAACATCCTTATTTTATCACTCATATCCGGAGTCACCTTAGTGACCGAGGTTTGGCTATCGGTAATAACCAAGCTGACCATTTAGTTGCACCAGCGTGGACTGGTCCTTCTGTTGATGTTTTTTCACAAGCTCGACAATCTCATGCATTTTTTCATCAAACTGCTAAAGTGCTAGCGAAGCAATTTCATTTACTTCTGGGGGATGCCCAGGGAATTGTGAAATCTTGTCCTGATTGCCAAAAGGTTGATCTTGGTATTGGGATGGGAGTCAATTCTAAAGGTTTAAAATCCTTGGAACTGTGGCAAATGGATGTCACTCATGTACAACAGTTTGGACGCTTAAAATATGTGCATGTTGTTATAGATACTTTTTCTATGGCCGTTTGGGCCTCTGCTCAGACTGGTGAGGCAACGAAACACGTTATCAGACATCTATATGTATCCTTTGCTGTTCTAGGAGTACCTCAGTCTATTAAGACGGACAATGGCCCCGCTTATTCTTCTGCTCGTTTTCGACAGTTTTGTGGACAATGGGGTATTCGTCACGTTACTGGTATTCCTCATAACCCTACGGGTCAAGCAATAGTGGAACGTTGCCATTCGGTACTAAAGACACTCCTTGAAAGACAAAAAAGGGGGGAGGAAGGGAGTCCTCCTCAGGACCAGTTAAGTAAGGCTGTATATGTCATGAACTATTTACGCCTTACAGGAGAACGTACAGAACCTCCAATATTGATTCACCAAAAAGCTTTAGCAGACTTTGCTTCGGAACCTTCCCACAAAATTTTGGTGGTATTCAAGAATTCCATCACTGGACAATGGGAAGGGCCAGCAGAGGTGAAACTGACTGGTCGAGGTTATATGTGCTTACTTACAGGTACTGGAGTGCATTGGGTACCGAGCAGATGGGTTCGACCATGGAAACAAACGCCTTTAAATGAGGATTCACAGTGATAATATTTCTGATACAAGTATCTGGTTTGGGAGATTGTACTGATTTATTTTATTTTAAGCTGATTCCACCAGATTTTAGTAGTAATAGTGTTTTGGTTTTTAAAGTTTTTGGTGGGTGTTGTTAAACTTTTCTCATATATTGGTAAGGAGTATGATAGATTCATGAGACTGTTTTTCAGAGGCCGAGAATTGCTGCGGAGAGAAAGAAACTTCCCCCCCCCCCCCGACTCTTTCCCCCGCGGCAAGCTTGCTACAGCTGCAGGTGCTGCCTCTGCCCCCGCAGATACCGTAGCTGTGAGCCTTGCTGGGAGGGGGAGGAAAGGACACCACATAGCCTCGTTAAAAAGACAAAAAAAGAAAAGTTTCTCTAATGCCTTCTGAAAGGTATGAAACAGAAGTGGGAAATATTTTTACATAGTTCTGGGCATCAAATGTCCAGGCCTGAATCTTGGTAGGGAATAACTTGAGGGTTACCTGCTACTCATGAAAGATAGTGATATTTTCTTTTCCTTGAAAGGAGATTTTAGCTATCCATGAAATAGAATCTTTTTAATGTGTTACGCCATATAAAAGATGAAGACATTTACAATCATAAAAAAAAAAAAAAAAAAAAAAAAAAGAAGGGAAAAGAAAAGGGAAGAGCATATACCCTCATGAGAAGAAAAAAGAGCGTGACCTCATGATGAGAGCACTAGTGAGTTATCAATAACATTTGCGATCAAACTGGTCAATGCAACAATTAGGCCTAGAATATAAGGGAAAATTTGAAATTTGGGTTTCTTACTGTTTCATTTTTATCACACATAGCAAGAGGAAAAGCCTTTGGTAAGAATTGATAAAAATCATAAAATATACCAGTTAGCTTGTTGGCTTACAGATTTAATTAGGCAAGGCTTACCAGTTATATATGTTATTATTACTTTTATATTACTAGTATGTTATTATTGCCTTTGTATTTAGTATACATGTTATTATTGTTTTTGCATTATTGGTATGTTATTGCTTTTGCATTATTAGTATCTTGTTTATAACAATATATTATTAGCATGTTATCTTACGTAATGAAATAAGTCAGAATTGCTCAAAAAACAAAAAGGGGAATATGTTGGGGAAACAGTTCAGAAATATCCAGGTTGTGAGCAATACTGACTTACTTCAATTTAGGCCACATTGGGTTAATGGTTATTGAGGCCTAGTTAGAGGCTTATCTGAGAATGAGCTAATGGGAAAGAGATAACTTAATTGGCAACAGAAGAGGAAAATAATTATGTGAGAAGAATCTTTCCGTGAGAATGGTATGTGCAATTGGAATACAAAGCCACCTGCATGATAAGATGGTGTAAACAAGACTTCTCTATATAAGTGAGTGCAAGTTGTTAATAAACGATTTCATACAATCATATTGATGTGTACATGGAATCCTTAAGCCTCCGCAGACTGTTTTCCCACACCAAAGTGGTGATGTCCACAGCACAAATGAAAAGTGAATTATTTTCTCCAAGGAGGCTTTGTTGAATGAAATCCTTACAAGCAGGGAGCGCTCAACTGAAGGTACTTTAATAGGGGTAGCCAGCTGCTTCCTTGTAGCACAAAGCTGAAAACACTCTATCTACCTCAAATTTGGGCTGGGTTTCCCTGTGTCTGGGTTCTCATCTCTTTCTTGTCACTAAGTCCTGCCTGAGCTTGATTTTCATAGGCCTGCTGGAGCCAAGTAATAAAAATTCAGTAATTGCTGGAAGCACCTGAGCCTGGAAATGATTTTTGAGTTGCCTTTTAGCAGCTTGGATGCCATTTCAGAACCCTTCCCCCTCCAAAGACAAACCCAGTTTTGTTTAGAAGTTCTAGGGCTGAGGCTTTGTGAAAAATGTCAAATGCTTGGACTCTAGGCACCTTTGAGCTCTGAGAAGCAAGAGTGGAGCAACATCCCTGTGTGATTTCCACCTTCCTTTTGTGCCTGTCTCCTATCCAGCTGGTAAACTCTGCAACAGGAATTCTCTGCTGTTTCTGGAGCATTTTGCATTGAGTGTCCCCAGGTGCTCTTAGATAAATCCAGAACATGGTGGGAACCCCCTGGCCTTTTCTTGCTCCTCTTTAATACTTAGTACTTAAACCTCCTGAGACAGATTGCAGTGTGAAGAGTTTTAACTCCATCATCAGCAGGGACCTTTAAAATACCTCCCTTTATAAGAGTTTTATTTTCATGTCTCCAACTTTTCATGTCGGAGTGGGGAGGGTGTGAAGTTTGGGGGCTTTGATAATTATCTGCAGCTCCTGAAATTGTTGGCACAGTGAACTGTTAAGTGTTTTGTTTTAACCTTCAAGCTTGTCATACTTCGTTGTGGCTGCAGCTTTTTTTTAGCCCTGCAAACTGAAATTTTGCTGTGGCTGGATTTTAAGTAAAAATATTGTGAAATACAGGATTTCACTATACTCCACCCATACAGTATTTTACTTGTGGATGAAGCAGTGTTCCTTTTGCCAAAACAAGTTTGACGATAACCTAATTTATTTTTGGGGGAGGGGACGGGACACTGAAGCTTCAATATTAGCTCTAAAGAATCAGCGTGGCATTGCCTTAGTGAGTGTCCTGGTTTGGGCCAGGATAAAGGTGATTTTCTGTCTTGTACTTTTGCTTTTAACTGAGTCTCTAAGTAGTTGCACTTGCTGAAATTAACAGCAAGTTTCTCAGACAGTGTGTGCTTCTAGGACTGATAACACGTTTATAGTTACTGCTAGAGACTGGTATGCAGAGCCAAGGACACTGCTCAGCTCTGAGGAAAACTTTTACCCTCCAGAAGGAAGAAAGAGGTCCCACCTGCAGCCCTCCTTTGGGGAGGAACGAACAAGATAGATACCAGAATCGACCAAACAGAGTATTCCATCCCATATACGTCATACTCAGTATAAATTTGAGGCATCACGAGGGCCAGACCATGATTTCCGGATTTCCTGATTTCCTGCTTCCTTTCCTTCACCCAGCATCCTGGAAGGATCCCGTCCGTTCGCCTGCCTGTGGTCCTGATCCGTGCCAGCCCATATCTGTGTGTTCCTGCCTCTGGTTCCCAACTGCTGCCGACTCCAGGAGTCCAGCCTGGACTTTCCCAGGGCTGCCCTGCAGCCTCGGTGGTGACTTGAGAGTTACTGGGGGAAAGGAGGGAGGAATGTGGTTTCCATTTTCCTGTATATTTGTATATATTTAGTAATTTTTCCTATTTATCATTACTGTTTCATTAAAGTTGTGTAGTTTAGTTTCCAACCCATAAGTCTCTCTCCCTTATTCTCTCTCCTTTCTTTATCAAGGAGGAGAGATAGATTAATAGAGAGCGTCTGTTATCCGGTTTAATTGCCGGGCCAGTGTTAAACCGTGACAGTGAGAAAAATTACACTTCCAGCAAGTAATATACCAGCTGGATTAGAAAGTGCTTCTAGAACGACCTGTGCAGGGAATTAAAATTGCAACTGGTCTTAAAGTTTATTCCTGTTAAGAAAATATTAAGGAAATGTGTGGTTTTCTTGAGTACTTAGGCTTGGATAGTGAATAACCATCACAAACTATCAAGGGAGGCATTTTAAAAATAACCTTCAGCCAGGCTGCTCCTCTTTTTCACCTCCCCTGTAAAAATTCCTCAAAGTAAGGTTTCTGTTTCTTCTCACAGTTTGTGGAGTAGGCTTCTAAGGTACTAGGTTGTCACAGCTACAAAAATGAGACTTGAGGCTTCAAAGATGAGAACAATCTTTGATGTTGCATTAGATGTTGTTTCATTAGCTGTAATCAGCCTTAAATCTGTTTAGCTGGCAGATGGAAAATGGATGGCAAATAATGGATATGTAAAGGTTACTTGATCCTTTTCCCCCACGTGGAAGATTGAGTCAGAATGGATTCAGCCCTGCTGCTTGTCCATTTTGGAATAGGATCCAAAGTGGCAGTGGACATCTATGTTCCAGTCCTAATTTTTCTTTTCATTTGCAACCCTGAAATTTGAATCAAAGCTTCTATCATACTTGATTTTTCTTTTTTAATAGCACCCAGCTATTCACTTGTCTAAAGCTGTTGATGTAAACACTTTAAAAATACAAAATATGTCTCTCGAATCAGTATTTTTTCTGCTCTTTTTAAAATATACCAAACATTCTCAATTAACAGATTTCTTCCCCAAACTTAACTAGCTTCTGTTTTGTATCATGCTTGACAGACACCTAAAGATAAGACTGCTTATCAGGTCGCCTCCTGGTACATGGCCCAGACAAAGATAATAAATTTATCAAGGTAACAAGGACTGAAAAATAGTAATAAATAAAAAAGAAGTTCTTGGGATGGCAAAATCTGTGTTATCTTTAGCAAGTCTGTGTGCCAGTGATTTATGAAAAGACAGAACCCCTTCTGCTGTATAAAAACTCCAAGAGAAAAAGGAGAAGCGGTGGGTCTTCTTCCTCCCCCCTTCTCTCACCACTTCGGCTTCGGTTACGGGACAGAAGCAGCGGAGGATAGGAAAAGCGGAGAACATCAAGCCCCCCTTACTCCAGCCAGAGACCAGGATCGGGACAGGTGATAAAATCTTAATTGCTCCCTCGTTTTCTTTTCTTTTCTTAACAACTCTTCTCTCCAAAGTAACAAATCGTGTTTACCCTTTATTAACAGTGATATTTTGTTTCCCCTTTCCTAAAATAAAACCTGGTAACTTGCTTAAGTTTCAAAATGCGTTAGTGTGCAATTTCCATGCGTTTTCTCTGAGTAGTGGATGCATTTTCCTCATAATCAAAATATTAAAATAATAACTCGGATCATGACAGCTGTAGTTGAGGTAACATAAAGAAATTTATGTATGCCTCATGAATTAATTCATCTTATGAGCAACGTGTACCTGAGGCTTCAAATTCCATTGGGTTTTAAAACTCGTCTGTGCTTTAAAGTCTTCCTTACTTGCCTTTTCATTTTGGAGGAAAATTGCAAGAACTGTTGTAGCACCCAGCATAGAAAATCATTTAAACTTTGCTTGCCAGAAGTTGCAGTTTATCTTCAGGTGAAGGGGTGGGTGCTGTCCTTCCATTTGTATTTAAACTTGGAAAGGAGTTGTCTAGGTGGTTGGTCACCTGTGATCAAGGAATAACAGGACAGGGATGCTGGAGCCTCAAGCATGCAGCCAGTTTACAAGGAAGCTGGAGCAGAGGCTCCAGGGTAGAGCCATACTCTGGACCAGGGAACTGCAAACTTCACAGGGTTGTCATCTGCTCCAAACTCTTCCTAGACATGGAACAGTTGGACTGGGAATAGTATATGGCTAAGCTGAGCTTGTATAGATGCATGGCTTACTTTGAAATACAATTAATGCATAATGAATTTTGAAAGACTTCAGAAGTCCCATCCCTTGTGTTTGTGTTGCCTGTCCTGGAAGAGTTGATCTGTAGGATTCCTGAAGAAGCTGAGAAAAAAAGATGTGCTTGAGCTGTTGAGATTTGGGTGGGGGTTATTCAGCATGGACTCCTCAGGGCTTTCACAGCTGGATGTTGGCATATTTTTTTTTTCCTGTGGAATCACTGATGGAGCCTGTGGTTAAAAAAAAAAAAAAAAAAAAAAAAAAAGCCTTAGGCAGCAGAAGCAGACTTCTCAGGAGAGGAGCAAGATTTGGTCCTACTGAAGCTCTGAGAAGAGCAAAATTTATCTCATTTGAGGACTGAATGAGTGTTCACTACCCAGACTGCTGTCTAGGCATGGAGGAGGGACTTCAAAATGAGTTGTGGTGTATATTTTTAAGTAGTCTGCTGAACAGCAAAGAGGCTTTGGTAGGGGAGGAGCTTTGGTAGGGGAGGAGCTGGAAAAAAAACTGGATTTATAGTGGGGAACAAATGAAATCGTCTGTTGGATGAGGAGCTGTCAGGCATCTGAGGGAGCCAAGCAGGCTCAGAAGTATGGAAGGACTGTTGGACTGTGGGTTGGGAAGGACTGGGATTGCTCTGGAAAGCATCCACCCTCCAGGCTGGACATATAGCAGGATGATGCATATACAGCACTGAGGTGTCCATTCAGATGCCAAGATAAACCTTCTCTCTTTCTTTTTGTACTTAAGCCTTGTAAATGATATCATTAATATAGGAACAATAATCCCCTTCCAGACAAGTACACTTATCTTTTCTTCTACTGCTTCAGAAGTCTGAGAGACCAACGGGAGGGAAAACCACAGCTATTAGCAAGGATGATGCTGGTGTGAGGGGAAAATATCTTCATAATGTACTCAGACTTTGAGGTTTGTGCAATATTGGAAATTAAAATGGGCAAAGAGCCAGGGCTGAAAAATACCGAGGTTTGGTAGAGCAGGAAAAGTGGTGGAACTGAAAAAAAAAAAAAATCATAAAACTAGTTTTCCATCTGCAACAGCACTGAAAGAGTTGTTGGAGCACATGAATTCATGGAAATCAGGCTGAGGGGAGCACAGATGTAGTTTTGCATCTGTTCTTGTCCAAGCTAAGGCTTAACAGCCTTGAAGGCTGGAGAGGGACTTTTCTTCAGAAGAGTGTCCAGCAATAGGACGAGGGGAAATTGTTTTAAACTGAAGAAGAAGAGGTTCAGACTGGATCTGAGGAAGAAGTTCTTCAGCAGGAGGGTGGTGAGACTCTGGAACAGATTGCCCAGAGAAGCTGTGGCTGCCCCCTCCCTGGAGGTGTTCAAGGCCAGGTTGGATGAGGCTTTGAGCATCCTTGTCTGGATGAGAGGTGTCCCTGCCCATGGCAGGGAGCTTGGAGGAGATGAGCTCTGAGCTCCCTTCCAACCTCAGCCATTCTGTGATTAACACAGTCCCTTCAGGAGCAACTTGAGCTCAATACTGAAGAACCATCACAACTTTTCCTGCATCCTGGCACTGGATGGAAGAGTCTGCTACCTGACCACAAGGAGAATCAGTCTTAGAAAAGAAATAAAGAGCAGTAAAAAGCCCACAGCCTCTGTGGGAAGAGGTTTACTTGAAGCATCTAAATGAATTATTTTTCTGGAGACCAGAATTTTGCTTTCATTAGAATGCTTGGACAGTCCTTTGGGGTGCTTGAGTGCTCCTCAGCAAACAGTACATTTCATCCAGTGAAGTGTGGGGGGTTTTTTGTGGGTTTTTGGAGAGGGAGAGTTTATTATTTTTTTAGGGACTTATTCTGACTTACTGAAACTCTGCAAGACTTCTTTGTCTCCTAATTTTGTTCTTAAAACACTTGAATCCAAAATGAGTGGATTTTTTGCAGGGCAAACAGCTGTGCTTGTTCAATGTGGAGAAGACATTCTGCTCTTCTGAGGTCCTGAGGAAGAGTAATAAAGAGGATTATTATATTTTTTTTTTCAAAATGCTTATTTGCCCATAGCAGGAAGTCATATTGAGAGGGGGGAGGAAAAAACAGCTTCAAAGTTACCTACTTTAAAAAGGGAGGTAGGTAGGAGAGGAATTAGAGTGCAAATAACAGTCTAAATATTTTAATGGCCTTTGGATTGAGGGTACTGGGTTGAAACTTGCCTGGTTGATGGACTGAAACCTCCTTGAAGTTAAGCTCAGAGAAGCTTAATTTCAAGTGAAGAAAACTTGATCATAAATGTATTTATAATTTACTGCATCCACAGACACTGTTGTTTGGTGTAGTTTTGTTTGTCTGACAACCAGTGTGACAAAGGTGTCCATGAAGATGCTTGAAAACAGCCATTGGTTGAATTATTAATTTTGTTTGATGTCAGAATAAGTTTGGGGTACCTGAGAAGGCAGTTCTGACCTTGTTGCCATCCCAAGGGCACAAACCTAACCTTCATTTGTCCCGTTTCTCAAAGCTTTCACAAGGTCCTTTCTCAGGATCTGCCTTCAAGGAGGTTGTAGGGAGGTGGGTGCTGGGCTCTTCTCTCAAGTGCACAATGACAGGACCAGAGGAAATGGGCTGAAGTTGCACCAGGGGAGGTTTAGAGCAGATCTGAGGATGAATTTCTTTACTGAGAGAGCAGTCAGGTGTAGGAATGGGCTGCCCAGGGAGATGGTGGAGTCCCCATCCCTGGAGGGATTTAAAAACCATGAGACACTGCAGGACATGCTCCAGTGGGCATGGTGATACAGATATTGATACATATATTTTAGTTTATCGGGAGGTGGGGATGGTAACAGTTGAGAGAGACCTGAGACACTGAAATAATTTTTTTTGCTCATTTTTAATGATGCTGGGAGGATGAGCAGTATTTGGGGACACTAAATCTCTGATGTGTTAGTAAAGATGCTTCCCCTCGCTGCCTTCCTCCAACCCCCCCATGTCTGGTGCTGTCAGAAGAGCTGAGTTCATTTAGAAGAACTAATATACTGTTAATTAGCAGAGCAGTAGGCAGCACTGAACACACTAATTGCAAATGGGGGGACTGTTAGGTCCAGCTGGGAGGGTAACAAAAAGGAGACAGATGGCAAAGGATTAACTGATTTCGACTGTGATTTAGATGCTGGCTTGAAGAGCTCCAGTCTGCTTGCAGAGGCTGCTGGAGGTTAAAATTGTTAGGACTGTGCCTAAAGGTGACTTTCGTGAGTTAGCTATTGAAATGCTTTTGTATTTGTTTAATATGAGGTCCAGTCATTGAAAGACCCAATGATGTTTCCAGATCAACCAAAAATTCATGTATTTGGGTGGTAATATTGGTGTGGCTGCAGCCACGGAGCTCTGGGTATGAGATTTCTCCCCAGCCATGACTGAGCATCCTGGTTTGGGCTAGGATAAAGGTGATTTTCTGTCTTGTACTTTTGCTTTTAGCTAAGTAAGTAGTTGCACTTGCTGAAATTAATAGCAAGTTTCTCAGACTTTGTGTGCTTCTAGGACTGATAACACTCAATTTTTATAGTTACTGCTAGAGACTGGTATGCAGAGCCAAGGACACTGCTCAGCTCTGAGGGAAACTTTTACCCTCCAGAAGGAATAAAGAGGTCCCACCTGCAGCCCTCCTTTGGGGAGGAACGGACAAGATAGATGCCAGAATTGACCAAACAGAGTATTCCATCCCGTATACGTCATACTCAGTATAAATTTGAGGGATCACGAGGGCCAAGCCAGATTTCCTGCTTCCAGCTTCCGGCTGTCTGTCCTTCCTGCCTTTCCTGCTTCCCTTCCTTCACCCGGCATCCTGGAAGGAGTCCGTCTGTTTGTCTGCCTGTGGTCCTGATCCGTGCCAGCCCATATCTGTGTGTTCCTGCCTCCAGTTCCCGACTGCTGCCGACTCCAGGAGTCCAGCCTGGACTTTCCCAGGGCTGCCCTGCAGCCTCGGTGGTGACTTGAGAGTTACTGGGGGGAGAGGGGGGAGGAACGTGGTATCCATTTTCCTGTATATTTGTATATATTTAGTAATTTTTCCTATTTATCACCACAAAATCATCCTGAAAAACACTCACAGAATACTGTTAGTTTATGTAACAATTCACCAGCCTCTAGAAGGATTTCAATTATCTTCTTACCTTTCTCGTAGACTTCCTTTGCTGTGTCACCCCACACAATGATGTCATCGATGTACTGTAGATGTTCTGGAGCTTCACCCTTTTCCAAGGTATCATGGATTAGTCCATGGCAAATGATAGGACTGTGTTTCCACCCCTGGGGCAGTCAATTCCAAGTGTACTGGACACCTCTCCAGGTGAAAACAAACTGTGCCCTGCATTCTGGTGCTATAGGAATAGCAAAAAATGCATTAGCAATGTCACTAGTAGCATACCACCTGGCTGCCTTTGACTCCAGCTCATACTGAAGTTCTAGTATGTCCGGCACAGCAGCACTTAGTGGTGGTGTAACCTCATTCAGGGCACAATAGTCCACTGTCAGCCTCCACTCTCCATTAGGCTTTTGCACTGGCCATACAGGACTGTTGAAGGGTGAGTGAGTCTTGGCGATCACTCCTTGGCTCTCTAGTTGCCGGACCAGCTTGTGAATGGGGATCACAGCATCTCTGTTGGTGCAATATTGTCTTTGATGCACTATTGAAGTAGCAGTTGGCACCCGCTGGTTTATAGTTCTCAGCAACCCTACTACACTGAGCAAATTGCAAAAGCACTCAATTTGAAAATTAGCCTTTTGAGGTCTATTCCTCCTATTTTGAGGAGCTATTCCTCTTCTCTTGGTTTTCCTAAATGTCCTTTGCTCTAGGTGCCATTGATGCAACCTTTGCCTTTTCAGTGAGCAGTCTGGCATCTTTTTTTGTAATTTCACCTTCTCCTTGCCCCACGTGGTTGTGGCAATGTCAGCTCTGTCACAAGCCAAATCCCCTTAGAGCCTCTTTCCCCCAGGAAATATTTAATTAAGTGTGAAGATGAAAAAGGGATGAAATGCTAATATTAAATATGCTGGTGGTCACACAACCATAATTGCAGAAGTTAAAAAAAAAAAAAAATAAGTAGGAGATCTCATTTCTCAGCCTCCCTCCCTTAAAAGGTGCTTGAATGTGTTGCTTTGGAGAGCAGAGGCATCAGGTTCTCTCTATGTGGGCATCGAACCTCCAGAAGTATGGAGGAGTAAGGGGAAAATGATCTGATAAATGTTTGTGTGGAGGCAGAGCTGGAAGCATGGTATGATGTTACAGCTGGAAAGCAGATCAGTAAACCCAGTGGGCAGTAATTTACACCCTTCTTTTGCTGGAGTCCTCAGATACTTCTTGTGTGAGCCCTGGGTACTTTCAAAGAAATTTAAACTCTTGGGGAAGTTCTTGGTTGTCCTTTCCATGTGGGGTAGCAGCAGAGTCACCCTACATCTTGGGGTTGGATGGGGCTTGGGACAACCTGGGCTGGTGGGAGGTGTCTGCCCATGCAGGGGTGTTGGACTGGATGATTTTTAAGTCCCTTCCAACCATTCTGTGATTCTATCTTCATGCCTTCCAGCCTCAGGCTGATTACACTGAGCCAGACGACTTTTTGATGGGTACCACAGTTGACTTCCCATAGCTCTGAGCAACAGAAATTTTGAAGTGATTTGTAGATGACTACAGGGATGTGTTTTGCTTTGTCTGCCGCTTCCTTTGCCATCTGAAAGTGATCTGGTTTCAGACCCATCAAGGTGACTCTTTTGTCCCTAGTTAATGAGGCTGTGGTGGTGGCACTGTAACTCAAGCTGGGGTTGGCCTTCTGAGCAGCTGAAATAGGAAAGTATCTTCTTCAAAGAGGCAAAGTGACAAGAAACAGGTGTTGATATCTGTGAGGCTACTTGCACATCAGTTGACTGACTATTTTGGTTCTTGGGAGTCTTGGAATTTGCAGATGTGACACTCCTACAAGGTGCCCTTGCTCATTGTAAGGGTGAAGCTGCTTTGCAGAAGGTCTCAGGACCCTCATTGACCTTGGTTCCTTCTGGAAGCTTGGCAAGTGTGGCCTTAGGCATCAACCAAAGCAATCTGCTAAACATTCTGTGAATTTCTCACCTCTCAGAGAAGGTGGGTGAGAGTGACACATGCTAGCAGGGTTGTAAATATAACCTAGCACTTGGAAGAGTGAAGAAGTTGGAAAGAAGAAAAGCAAACTGGCACTTTGGATTCAGTGTTGAGAGTAACTCCATCCTTTGAAAATTACTACACTTAAAAAAAAGAGGAGTTGTTTGCTGATTACAATGCTTCTGAGGAACCTGAAACATCAAGAAAGCCTTTGATGCACAGTGTTAGGTCATAATTTTCATGAGGTCACTGAATTTTGTTAACTTTGGCTTATTTATTGGCTAGAGAAGTGGGCTCATGCAAACTGCATGAAGTTCAACAAGGGCAAGTGCAAGGTACTGCACCTGGGTGGAGGCAATTACATGCATGAATACAGGATGGGAGGAGAAAGGATTGAGGGTGGCCCTGAAGAGAGAGACTTGGGGGTGATGGTGGACCAGAAGCTCAACATGAGCCATCAATGTGTGATTGCAGCCCAGAAACCAACCATGTCCTGGGCTGCATCAAAAGAAGCACAGACAGAGGTCAAGGGAGGAGATTCTGCCCCTCTGCTCTGCTCTGCTGAGACCCTACCTGCAGTACTGGTTCCAGTTCTGGAGTCCCCAACATCAGAAGGACACAGAGCTCCTGGAAGGTGTCCAGAGGAGAGCCACTCAAATGCTCAGAGGGCTGAGCACCTCCCTGGGAAGCCAGGCTGAGGGATTGGGGTTGTTCAGCCTGGAGAAGAGGAGGCTCCCAGGTGACCTTAGAGCAACCTTCCAATATCTGAAGGGGCTACAAGAAAGCTGGGGGAGGGCTTTGGACATGGGGGTGTAGGGAGAGGACAAGGGGCAATGGGTTAAAACTTGAAGAGGGGAGATTGAGGTTGGACATTAGGAAGAAATTCATTACTATAAGGTGGTGAGACCCTAAAGGGGTTGCCCATGGAAGTTGTGGCTGCCCCACCCCTTGAATTGTGGGAGGTCATGTTGGATGGGGCTCGGAGCAACCTGGGCTGGTGGGAGGTGTCCCTGTCCATCGCAGGGGGGTTGGAACTAAATGATATAGATGATCTTCAAGGTCCCTTCCAACCCAATTCTGTGATTTTTTTTTTTTGAAGGGCCAGGCACTTCTGACAGAGTTGAAATGTGACATGGAAAAGTGTTGATTTACATGGGACTGTTGAATAAAACCAGACAAGTCAGTCCCTTGGTCATCTTTCCAGCCAAGTAACCTCTGTGAGTTTATGTCTCTGTGTCTCCAGCTATTTCAAAATGAAATTTTTCTGACAGGTCTGCTGCTGAATATTTGTCACTTGGAATTTTTCATTTCCCATTTAATATGAAAATGATCTGACTGTCTCCACAGAGGGTGGGCATTCAGTTCCAGGGACCCTCCAGCCCCTTGTTAGATCCAGCACAGCAACTTCTGGTTGGATGGGAGCATTCTCCTTTCTCAAAGCTTGAATCTGACCACAAACCCATGGTTCAGAGACATCCTACAGTGGTGGCAGGTAAGATTTTTGTAGTCTTAGATGTCAAGCTTGGTTAGAATCATATATTATTGTGGGAATGGTGTTCGTTAGACCATCTCATGACTCCCTACCAAGACAAAAGGTTGGACCAGATGACCTTTAGTTGTTCCTTCCAACCCAAATTATTCTATGATTCTTTCCAAGGTTTCCACTCTGCTCAGCTCAATTATGCAGTTGACATCCAAGCCAACAACTGTGGTCAGATGGTGTCTATGGCTCTTGGGCACATGGTCTTTGTTCTTCACAATATATAATCTTCCCTTCAGGTGTTCCCAGATGTCTTTATTTTCCTGCCAGACTTTCCCACAACAACCTGGTCACCCTTGGTGCTGTGGAAAGACTCTTTCAATGGTTGGGAACTGTCTTCTCTCCAGGTTAGTGTTAGCAAATCCCATCTTTTCTGGTTGGAGTAACTCATACAGGCAACTTCAGTAGCCTTGCTTCTAGTACTGGTAGACAGAGAAATTTCTCATTCGTGCCCTGAAGCTCTGGGCTCTTCTCAAAAGCATTCATGCAAAGCTTTCTGGTCTGTCAACCATGGTTTGCTCTATCCAAAAGATTCCCTTCTCCTCTGTCAGGCAGTCCCTGAGTTCCCCGTGGGTTTGGTGTGAAGAAAACAGGATTTGCTTGTCTCAGCAGTTCCCCTCCTGCTTGTCCTTCCAGGCTTTTGGAGATGAACTGAGTAGAGTCTGGCTTTGCTATTTCTCTTTGAAACTCTGAAGAAGACAGGATGATGTTCTGATGATGCTGGTCAATGAAGCAGTTTGGAGGCAGTCTTCATATCACACTTTGGTAAACACTTGAGGTCTCTGGAATCCATCTGGGACAATCCCTGACTTCCTGAGACAGAGATTGGCCTGATTCATCCTGAATCTGAAAGACTGTTCCTCACACCTGGGATGTCCTGCAGGTCTTCTTGCTTGCTAACTCCTCTTCCCCTGTAGTACCAGAGGTCAGAAATAGGAAAGAGAAGTCTCCTAAGAGCATCTTTCCCCTCTCTCAGCTTCTGACTATTTTGGGATACCTGGTGGAGTCAGAGGCCCGGGTTTCAAATATGGCTCTTTTAAGATCCATTTTGTCCTCATGGCTTGGACATCTGTCTAGAAGAACATCCTTTCAGAGATTTTTTCTCCTCTAAAACTCTTGTCTAATTCAACCAATAGATTAATCTTGTTTCCCTCCCCAGGTCTCACACCTCTGAGGCTCTCTCCCCCCCTTCATGTCAGAGAAGTTTTCCCATTTGAAGGTCTTTCTGGTGGGTCACTGGCAACTGTTGCTACAAGATTTGGCAATTCCAAGCAAAGGTGAGGAGGGGGGGGTTGAGTCTTGTTGCCATGTGAGGGTGCTGAGCCCCTGTCCCAGGTTTCCCAGAGAAGCTGTGGCTGCCCCATCCCTGGCAGTGTCTCAGGTCAGGTTGGATGGAGCTTGGAGCAACCTGGGCTGGTGGGAGGTGTCCCTGCCCATGGAAAGGATTTGGAACCAGATGGTTTTTAAGGTCCCTTCCAACCAAGCCATTCCATGATTCTATCTGCCAAGTTCAGCTTCAGGGTCCTCTCCTTCAAGTTGAAGGAGTCAAGGTGTTTCCTTCTCTTCCATGCATCATGGGTCATCTTCCATATCTTCTTCAAGCATCACACTTTGAAGCCTTTGGGGCAGATGCAACATTGAGCTGAGCAGCTTCATGATTGGACTTGGTGTGGAGGTCTGACCCTTTGCCCTTTAATTAACAACATAGGGAGACTGCCAGGATTAGGTGGGAATTGTCACTTGGAGATAAGATCCAGTGTGGGTGAAACAATTGGGCACAGAGAACATAGGCACTGGTTAACCTCTTCCCAGCTGCTTGCATGGAGTCTTCTGGAGCTGTATTTCTGTATGACAGAGAAAAAAAATGGTGTGATGGACCTTCACCCATCCATGCACTGAGCTGTGGGGAACTCAGGTACTGGTCCAGACTCTGCAGAAGTCTCCACACCATTTCCACATCCCCAAAGCTGCACTGGGGCTGTGGCAGGGAGACATTGAGCTTGTGCCACAAATCCTCTGCACAGCCCATGAATATAAATATAAAATATATAATAATAAATATTATCTAATATTCAAAATATAATAATATAAAAAAAGAAATTATTAAGAACAGCATTTTTATCACCTAATGACACAGTTCAGCTAAATGGTTACAGAGGGGGGGAAAAAAAAGGAAATGGTTTGTAAAAATGCTTCCAAATTAACAAGTAGCAAAGGCCCCCACACCCCACCAGGCATTTATGGAAATGATGGACAGCAAAAACCCCTCTATAAAAGTTATGTGGATCATGTTTGGGTCTTTTATTATGTTTACTGTTCCTGGTATTTAAATGCATTTTAATGGTGAGAAAAATCTGTTAGCCTCAAGCCATGAAAATTCAGCTTTTATTTTTATTTATTTATTTATTTATATAAAGAATACACACAGCAAAAATTGAAATGAAAAAGCTTAATGAAACCCATATCCCGCAGAGCACTCACACTGAAACTTTGGAAATATGAAAGAAAATATTCCTAAGTAAGCGAAAACTTATTCAAAGAGAGAGACTTTTCTTTCATCCATTCTGGCAGGGTTTGAACAAGGCAATCGAGAAGATAATGAGATTTTTATGTCAAATTATGGTTTTCATATGTAGTACTTAAAGCAATTCATTCCAGACATCCAAAGGTTGGTTTTCTCAGGCAATGCATCAGTTTTCTACTCTCTGTAAGGATCTGGCCTCCAAAATTGGTAGGATTTGGGGTTGCTTTGGGATTTTTTTTTTCTTGCACTAATAAATGATTTTTATTTATCTACCAGGCAGGGTTTTCATTACAAGTGGACAGGTAAAGATGTGAAGGTTTCCAAGGAAATTTACTACGCTGAAAACAAATAAAAGCCACCCACCAAAAAAAAAAAAATTAAAAAATTTTAAAAAATTAAAAATTTGAAAATTATATTTTTTGTATGTGGAAGGTGCCCCTGCCCATGCAGAGGTGTTGGAACCAGGTGATCTTTAAGGTCCCTTCTAACCCAAGCCATTCTATGATTCTGTGATTCAATGATTATCTGTAAAGACATCGTGGGGTAGTGGTATAGATGGGAGGAGAATCAAACATTGGCTAAATGCTGCTTTGTATAAGTAATTGTCCACATTCTTGTCAGCTGGGACAAAGTTATGTCTGAGCTCCTCATGGCCTTGACCATCCCGTAACAACCTGTGGAGAACCCATCCGTGTGGCAGAGCTCTTGGAAAGTGGGAAAGTATATTAAAGGAACAGGTTTGCTCATAAACCTCCTGGAAAAGAGATGAGGATATCAAAACTGGATGGGTAATTAGCATAATTACATCATAGAGTATGCAAAGGAGATCATCTGAAGGGGGTATTGTGTTGTGGGAGCTTGACTTTGACTGGCTGTGCATTTTGATAAAGAGCCTAATGGACTGCTCCAGGGAATGGAGCAGTAAAATCTTGTTATGAATTTGTTTATCAAGAATGCAGAGATAGGAAGGAACAACCATGGCAGTTAACTGGCTGAATTATTGCTTTTTTAATATTGCTTTCTGCTGAAAGTCTTGTCAATGCCTCAGCATCCCATTAGCTTTAGGGGCAGAGGAGAAACAGGAGCTGGCAGAGGGCTTTAAGGCCATGAGCACTGTTTATCCCTGGAGAATAGGAGCCAGGTCCCCTGGCTGCTTTTCTCTTTCTTTCTCCTGTTGCCTTTGCCACATTCTGTTTGTGGGTCAGCAGATGCTGGTGCTTCTTTTTGCATCAATGGGTCAACAGTGTGAGGTTCAACCAAGCCAAGTGTTGGGTCCTGCACTTGGGTCACACCAATCCCAGGCAATGCTCCAGGCTTGGGGAAAAGCGGTTGGAAAGTTCCCAGAGGGAAAGGACCTGGGGGGTGACAGTGTCTGAACATAAGCCAGGGTGTAGTGTAACGAGGCAACCAGGTGTTCCAGCAGAGCCTCACAAACAGTGCTCCGAGCCTATAGCCCACAGGGTTGACTAGCCTGGATTGGTGCTGTTGCTCTGAGAGCAACTGATCTCTCTGCTGGCTAGCTCAGGAGTGAGCTCCATGTGTGTCTCAGGCCTCACCTTTTATTGGCCCCCTGGTCCTGCTCATGCGCAGTGGGGGCCCACCCTAATTGGGCACAGGCGGGCTTAACACAAGCTCATGCTCACTCCCTGGCAATTAGTGGCACCTGGTTGCCTCGTTACACTACACCAAGGTGTGCCCAGGTGGCCAAGAAGGCCACCAGCATCCTGGCTCGTGCCAGCACTGTATGACCAGCAGGAGCAGGGCAGGGATTGTCCCCCTTTGCTGGGCACTGGGGAGGCTGCACCTGGAATACTGGGCTCAGTTCTGGACCTCCTTAACAGAGGATGTTCTGTCTGGTAGCAAAGCTGCCTGGACATTTAAGATGTCCATTGCTTTTCTTTCCTCTGCCAGCAGCTTCACTTCCAGAAATTCAGCCCTAGAAGACATCCAAAATTCTCTGGTGCCCTTCTCAACATGAACGCTCCCCTGGGTTGTCTTGGGCATCCATGCTGACTCTTGAAAGCCTGTGCAGAAAACCTCCTGGCCCTGGGTGGATGTGAGTGCTACTAAACCCTGCCACTGCTTAACATCTTTTCTGTGGTGGGATGATCAATGTAGATCCTGTAAGAGAAGGCAAGGGGAGTAAAAAATAATGTCCATCTCCCAGGCGAGATGGGATTCAGACCACTGACTTAGACATAAGACCCAACAAATGAACTGTGGACATTTTTGGGAACCTCGCAACAAGAAGGACATTGAGGGGTTGGAGTGTGTCCAGAGAAGGGCAACAGAGCTGGGGAAGGGTCTGGAGCAGAAGTCTGCCCAGGAGCAGCTGAGGGAGCTGAGGGTGTTGATCCTAAAGCAAAGGAGGCTGAGGGGAGACCTTCTGGTTCTCTGCAACCCCCTGAGAGGAGGTTGGAGCCAGGGGGGGTCGGGCTCTGCTTCCAAGGAACAAGGGATGGGACAAGAGGAATTGACCTGGAGGTTGAGATTGGAGCTTGGGAACAATTTCTCCCTGGAAAGGGTTGTCAGGGCCTGGCCCAGGCTGCCCAGGGCCGTGGTGGAGTCCCCATCCCTGGAGGGCTTTCAAAGCTGTGGAGATGTGGTGCTGAGGGCCATGGGTGGCTTTGGCAGCGATGGGTGAACAGTTGGACCTGATGATCTTAAAGGTCTTTTCCAACAAAAATGTGATAATGTCTAACCGGCTTGTCCAAACCCAGCTTTTTTTCTGGAAAGGGGAAAAATCTGAGACATGTCTGCAGGCTGCGTGGCTTTCTCTGAATGACCAAAATGCAGAGAATCTATTGCCCGTGGCCAAAACAACCCAAGAAAAAACGATTTTATAGCTTTAACCTGAATAAAATCAAACATCCACCTGATGTCAGCAGAGAACGGGGAATGGTGAGTGCTGCTGTCCGACCGCTGCTGACAATGCATCGGGGATTTCGGGAATGTGGTAAATTATCCCTGGGGATAATTTATAGGACGCGCAGATGTAGTGCTGAGGACCATGGGTTTGTGGTGGCCTTGGCAGTGCTGGGCTAACAGTTAAAAGACGTGGGTCTTTAAATGTTCCATGGAGCCACAACAATCCATAGCATTTTGCTTTGAAGGAAATTCGGGGGTAACTTTTTTGATTGAAACTCTTGTGGAGAAATAACCCTGATGCTGTGATTTGCAGCAAACAGATTGGGTCACAGGAGGTGTATTTAAGAAAAGCTTTAGTGAATATCTGAACAAAAACACTCTCCAAGAAAATAACTTCCTTTTCAAAATTTTTTTCAATTTCAAATTTAATTCTGTTGGGGAAAAATATACTTTTAAATCCTTCAGCTGTGGAAAATATCTGACCCTCAATTTAACTCTTAAATTTATTGATACTTTTTGCTGTTATGCCCCCAGTTAATTTCTCTTTTTTTTTAATTACTGACCAGTGGAAAAATCTGCTGTTCATCTGTGGTGCTCATCATTGTTGCTGGGACCTCGTGGCATATTTGACACGGAGCAAATGGACACAGTGGCAGGAGGTGAGATGAAGTTACAGGAAAAAGGAGAGATGGGAGGAACACAATGATTTTATTGCTTTTGTTTTCTTAAAAAAATATTTATCTTCTCTTCTTGCCCTGTGCAGGTCCCACACGCAGAAATGGCATCAAGGCAGCAGTGGGGAGCTTTTCCACTTTTTCCAGCTTTTTCCAGCTTTTCCACCTTTTTCCAGCATGAGAAAGGTCCTTGAGGCAGGGGCTGCACCCCAGACCTGCTCTTCCTGGCCCCTTCCCACCCAGTTTCTCCCACAAGGTGCTATGATGGTGGCAGAAGGTCTCAAATGGGAACTGACAGCAGCTCCACCAACCTGTTGCATATAATATTCATCTCTAAGTACCTTAAATTCTCAAATGTCTGTGCAGAGGTATAAGGAATTGTAGAATCATAGAATCCTAAAATGGTTTGGGTTGGAGGAGACCTTAAAGATCATCTAGTCCCAAACTCTTGCCATGGGCAGGGACACCTCCCACCAGCTCAGGTTGCTCCAAGCCCCATCCAACCTGACCTGAGACACTGCCAGGAATGGGGCACCCACAGCTTCTCAGGGAAACCTGGGACAGGGGCTCAGCACCCTCACAGGAAAGAATTTCCTCCTAATGTTCAACCTAAATCTCCCCTCTTTCAGCTTGAAACCATTTCTCTTTGTCCTATCACTACATGCTCTTATAGAAAGTCCCTCCCCAGTGGTGCCACAATGGTTGATGCAAAGCCCCTCCTGTCTCTTCCCTCTCCAAATCTCCTTAGGGTTTCCTCACTGTTGCTATTAGCTCAGGTCACCATCCAGGAGGGGTTAGTGCTGTGAAAACAGGGTGCCACTTCCACCCAAAGTCCTTTCCAAAACCAACCAGGAGGTGGAAACTTTTCATCATCCCAAATGCCAATGCTGTGTCTGCACCCCAAAGAGGGCTCTCCTATTGATGCCTTTCAAAGGACTAAAGGAGAAAAAAAAAGGAAAAAAAAAAAAAGCCAATGTGATCTTTTGAAAACCATTGCATGCTGGCAGAGGAACACAGATGTTGTAGGAATTTGGAAAGCTAAATTTAGATGGTGATTGTGGCTTGAAAAGGCTGGCTGGTCTTTGTGTGGTTACATGCCCATTTATTGTAATAATTTGAAAACAGTATTTATATCCAGATGACCTTTCAGTGACCAAGTAATCAGAGCAACAGCACATTAATGATTTGGTGTCAGGTGAAAAGCTGGTGTGCTACCAATTGGCTTGGGTAATGTGGCAGTGAGGGCAACCTCGTTGGAAGACCAAGGAAAAGTGGGCAAGTTTATTTCAAAGTTAAAACCTCATTCTGGATTCAGAGCAAACCTTTAGCTAGTAATATTAAATGGCAACAAAAGAGACTATGGTCAGTTAGGAGTAATAAACTATTAATTAGAGCTTTTTCATAAATGATTCTTAACCTTTGAGCCAAGACAATAAGCAATTTGGGATCCTTTGTTTCTGTGCTCTTGACTCCAGCAGTGTCAAATGTTGGACACAAGTGAGTTATGTTCTTCTCTCCCTTTGGGAAAGGTGATGCCCTGTAATTTTGAGGATATTGGGCAACTTAGAAACTAATTAGTTGAAAATTAAATTTTCCACTCTGCCAGCCCAAACACAATAAGATAGGTCTTAAGACACAGGAGACCACTTTGGAAAGGAGTAAAGGGTGAATGAGCCTGCATGCATCTCAGACAGATCCAGCCACCCTAATTAGGTGGAACACAAAACCAACCCCCAGGTCCTGCAGACCTGAGCTGCTGTCAGCATTTGTGGGGTCTCACAGCCCTGAATGCTGCCAACATCAGGGAAGGTCTCTGTGGTCCCTCTGTGGTACCCAAATTCTCCCTGTCCACCTCCTTGCTATAGGATGGTCTCTACCCACCTGTACATTCTGGTTTCTTTTATAAACATAGAATTGTTTTTGTTGGAAAAGACCCTTAAGGTCCTCAAGTCCAACCCTTAACCCAGCAGTGCCAAGGCCACCACTGCCCCATGGCCCTCAGCACCGCATCTCCACAGCTTTGAAAGCCCTCCAGGGATGGGGACTCCACCCCTGCCCTGGGCAGTGTTGGAGAAACAGTTCAGAAATATCCAGGTTGTGAGCAATCCTGACTTACTTCAATTTAGGCCACATTGGGTTAATGGTTATTGAGGCCTAGTTAGAGGCTTTCTGAGAATGAGCTAATGGGAAAGAGATAACTTAATTGGCAACAGAAGAGGAAAATAATTATGTGAGAAGAATCTTTCCGTGAGAATGGTATGTGTAATTGGAATACAAAGCCACCTGCATGATAAGATGGTGTAAACAAGACTTCTCTATATAAGTGAGTGCAAGTTGTTAATAAACAATTTCATACAATCATATTGATGTGCACATGGAATCCATAAGCCTCCACAGACTGTTTTCCCACAGGGCAGCCTGGGCCAGGCCCTGACAACCCTTTCCAGGGAGAAATTGTTCCCAAGCTCCAATCTAAACCTCCCCTGACACAACATGAAGCTGTTTCCTCTTGTCCCATCACTTCTTTCTTGGGAGAAGAGACTTCCTCTAGTAGAGGAAATCCTAGTAGGTAGGAATCCCCTCTAGAGTGTGATCAGGTTGCAATTAATTTGGGTTCCGACAAAAGGTTCTATTAAAAATAAACAAAAAAAACCCCTTCTGAATGCCTTCAAAATCTTTTTTTTTTCAAATACACACAATAAGAAGGCTCCATTAAACATTGCTAAAAGCCCTTCCCCACACCCCAAAAAGGCCCCAGGCCCCTACTCCACTCTGCAGTCCTCTTCCTTGTGGTTACCACCACCGAAGGCTGGAGAAACTGTAATTGTTCCTAAGCAAAGTAGCACTTCCCAAAGTACAGTATTTGCTTAATGGATCGTTAAGCCAACATAAATAACACTGAAGCATGCATGGAAGAGATGAGGATTTAAATGTAATTACATGGGGAAACTTGGAGCGTGACTTTCCGAGGCTGCAGTGCAGCATGAGGAGCATCACTCTAATAAGGGGATTCAACCAACCTCAGGAGGGGTTTGGCTCTCCAAGGCATTGTTCTAGGTTTCTGCTTAGGGGAAAAATATGGGGATAGGTTCTAAGAGTCTTATTTTATTTCTGGAATAGTTTATTCTGTAATGACTCCAGCAAGATCAATGAAATGAAATCAAATAGCCCAACCCAACCATGTCTTCTAAAGCCATGGGAGCTGCTTGAAGTGAATTGAGGTATTGTGCCACTTGGGACCACTTTTGGAGAACATTTTGGAGTTGTCCCTGTGTGTCTGCCATCCATAGGTTCAAGCTCCAAAGAGGAACTCAATGATTACTTCAGCCTACCCACCCACCCAGGACTTTGCTGCTCCAGTCAGCCTGGAGAAGAGGAGTCTACCAGGTGACCCTATAGCAACCTTCCAATATCTAAAGGGGCTACAAGAAAGCTGGGGGAGGGCTTTGCACATGGGGCTGTAGTGAGAGGACAAGGGGAAATTGTTTAAAAGATGAATAGGGGGGATTTAGGTTGGACATTAGGAAGAAATTCTTTGAGGGTGGTGAGACACTGGCCCAGGTTGCCCAAAGAAATTGTGGTTGCCCCCTGGCAGTGTCTCAGGTCAGGTTGGATGGGGCTTGGAGCAACCTGGGCTGGTGGGAGGTGTCCCTGCCCATGGAAAGGGGTTGGAATTGGATGAGCTTTAAGGTCCTTTCCAACCCAAACCATTCCATGATCCCTCCTACCAGCTTGAAAACTCCTAATCATGAGAACCTCAAGCCACCTTTTTATTTCTTAAGGGTTTTGCAACATGAAGAACCAATGGAGATTTATTTGGGAACTCTGCTCAAACCATAAAATAATGTAAAATTAAAATATTAATTGATATAAGAAAAAACAAATCCTGCTGCCTGGAAGCTCTATGCAATACAAGCAAAGCACACATGGGAGAACACCAAGATGTGAGTGGCCTTTGCAGAGCAAAATGAAGATTCAGACCACAACCAGTGGAGAATAAGTTTACAGGGCTGTTTTCCCAGCCTGCCATTGGTGAGCAGGAACTTGGCAATTGGGCTGATTTCAGTCAGCCCCACCTGGAACCTGCACAGCAGTCACCAGAGGTTGAGGTGTCCTGAACTTCCCATCATTGACCTGGCACCAAGAAAAGCAAAGCTCCTGGGTGAAGGTCACAGAATGCTCCAAGAGGTGAATATTTTTATTTTATCAGTGAATAGTTGCATGACACTGGGTGACAGCTTCAGTGTCATTGGATTAAATTAATCTCTGCTACTAAAACAGGGAAGACCAGGGAGGAGGCCCCACAGGAAAATTTGCTTTCGAAGCATCAATTCAAGGTTGGTTTTGACTTTGGCAGGTTGGTAGCTCAGAGCAGGGCTTCTGGGTTTACATATTTTTGGAGAAAGTAGAGGTCAGCCTTACAGCTGGAAGAAACCAGTGAGGTTGAGCTAAAGCCCCAGATGCAAACTTGGCCATATCCAGGCACTCTGAGCTTGTATTTTAACTTCTTCACTGCATGAGGAGGTCATTTACTGCTCCGAAAAAGCCAATTATCAACCCTAGGGAAGCCTGGCTGGCTGGCCCAGCCCTGCACTCAATCAAAGTTTGTTATTCTGGTCATTGTTATTAAAAGTAGCATAAATAAATTTGCCAATAATAAAAAACAGTGTGCAGGAAAGTGTCATTGCTCTGATAACTTCAATGCTCTGCCCGCAACATGGGAGCAGTCAGGAGCTGCAAAGTGTCCAAACTGTCACCTGACCCATGGAGAACCCAATATCTTCAATGTCCTCACCTTGAGTTTGGAAATTAAAAACTGGGTTTCCCCTGCAGAGGAAGGGCCAAGCCAGTCCTCAGTAAGTGGACTGAGAGGACAAGAGGTCTTCATAATATTCCTGGTTTTAAATCTAGAACTGAGCTCTGGCTTCTCAACAGTGGTGTTTAAGAGTTGTGGGTTTCATCCCTTCTGTGTGACCTTGGGTCCTGTTGTCTCCTCAATGAAATGTGGGGAGAAGGTGGCCCCAAGGAGTGAGTACCCCTGACCATGTGTCCTGGTTTGGGCCAAGATAAAGGTAATTTTCTGTCTTGTACTTTTGCTTTCAGCTAAGTCTCTTGTAAGTAGCTGCACTTGCTGAAATTAACAGCAAGTTCCTCAGTCAGTGTCTGCTTCTAGGACTGATAACACTCGATATTTGTAGTTACAGACAGAGACTGGTATGCAGAGCCAAGGCCACTGCTCAGCTCTGAGGAACATTTTGCCCTATGGAAGGAGAAAAAGAGTAAAGAGGTCCCACCTGCAGCCCTCCTTTGGGGAGGAATGGACAAGATAGATGCCAGAATTGACCAAACAGAGTATTCCATCCCATATGCATCATACTCAGTATAAATTTGAGGGATGATGAGGGTCAAACCCCTTCTTCTGCCTTCTTTGTTTGGCCTTTCGCCTTCGACCTTCTTCTCCTGTATCTGTTTTCTTCGGCATCCTGGAAGGATTCCATCCATTCATCTGCCTGTGGTCCTGATCCGTGCCAGCCCATATCTGTGTGTTCCTGCCTCCAGCTCCCGACTGCTGATGACCCCAGGAGTCCAGCCTGGACTTTCCCAGGGCTGCCCTGCAGCCTCGGTGGTGATGTGAGAGTTATTGGGGGAAAGGGGGGAGGAACGTGGTATCAATTTTCCTGTATATTTGTAAAAAATTAGTAATTTTTTCCCTTTTTATCATTACTGTTTCATTAGAGCTGTGTAGTTTAGTTTCCAACCCATAAGTCTCTCTCACTTATTCTCTCTCCGTTCTTTATCAGGGAGGGGAGAGGGATTAATGGAGAGCATTTCTCTGTCACAGTTTAACACTGGCCCGACAATTAAACCAAGTAACACCATGTTTCACCACGCCGACTACAAGCAAAATCTCTGCAACCCTCCCCTGTCCAAACCACTGAGCTCTATCATTTTTATTTGGGCAGATAAATAAGCAGCTGGATGTCCAGAAGCACCTACCAACCCTCCTTGCTTGTCAGCCACCCTAATCCCAGTTTTGGAAGCCAATGCTGTGTTTTCCACACCCAGGTGATGCCACCGGTGACCTCAGGTAGGTTGGGACACCTGAGGGGGTGGTATTTCCCTCTGCCTTTCCTGGAATTGTGAGAGGTGACATTTCTTCCACCTTCCTGGACCTAGAGAGGGCAGCAGAGAAAAGCAAAGCATCCTTGGCCACGAGTGCCTGGATGGAGCAGGAGCAGCTGCGTTTCTGTATCCAAACACACTTCTCTGCGAGGAGGGTAATTTAGAGAAATTACACCAATTATTATTGCTTTTCTAATTAGTGATTTTCCTACAGAATTAGCTGAGTGTTTATTAGGAGCCGCTTGTTGCCAATAGCTTAACTGCTTCAGCACCAGTTTTTATCAAACTTTAGAAGAGGCTTCATTTTATTTTATTTATTTATACTTATACTTATTTATTTATTCCCCCCCCTCCCACGTGTAACTGGTTTTGTTATCTGGTTTCACATAAAAGCCCCAATTGAATATTCATTTTGCTTTGTTACAGATGGCATTAAAGTTTCATGAGCTGTATGTTCTTGAAATTTGGGGACAGGAGAGACGGAGTAGAGGGGTGAAGTAACCTGCACTCTCTTAAAATCAGGGGCAGGTTCACGTGGGTTTGCTTTAGTAATAGGGAGGGGGTCCAGGGGAATTAAAAAAAAAAGTAAAAAACCCAAAAAGCCCCAGAAAAAAACTTTTTTCATGTATTGTTGAGATTCAGCCTTCAACCTACCAGTGGAGGGAAAAAAATTGTAAGGCAGGTGGAATTTCAGTTCTGACCCTCTTGAGTTGCAGCATCGAGGCTGATTCTGGGGGAAAAGGGTTTTCTTGGGGGTGAAAAGATGATTTTTTCACTCTCAGCCCTTTTTTTCCAACTTTTGAGCAAGTTTTGTGTGCCAGTAGCCTGTGCAAACTTTCCTTGGTATAACTGGGATGTAAATTCCCTGTTGTATTCCTGGGATGTGGTCACCTGCTAGCCACACCTATGGGAAGTGTTGGGATCAATGGTGCTTTGAGCAGGGGATTTAAAAAATCCAATAAATAAATAAAAAATAAATTAGCAACAATGAAATCCTCACCCTTCTCTCTGGCATGGGGTATGGATTTAAAAGCTTGCATTTACCTTCACCAGTGCATGAAATTTTAATTTACCAGTGCTCTAGATACCTCATTTTTCCTCCCAGCTTTACTATGGGGACCCTCAGAAATCTGTTTCTCAGAGGAAGAGAAAAAGAAATTATGGTAAAAGCACAACTCTCTAAAAATTAGATTGTACTGTAAAGTGAAAAAAAGAGGAAAAATGCAACAATCTGACTTTTTTTTTTTTAACGTTTTTAAGCCAGGAAAATTAAACCATAACAGCAAAGACAAAACTGTGTTTGAAGCAAATGTCTTTAAATGCATCCTATGAAAATCCATTTAAATACTTTCTCTGAAAATACAAGTTGCTCTTAAGATACCTTAGAGGTTTGAGATGGTTTTGGGTTTGTTTTGTTTTGTTTTCAAGGGGAAAGGATGGTTTTGCTTAATTTTTTGAGCAATTCTCTTTGGTCATTTCTCACGTAGTATCGTGACTTTGGTAGAAATTGAGCATCATCCTCTCTATCCACAGAAAACAACAATGTAGTTGGAATTTAAAAGAAAAATGGAACAAAAATGAGGACAAAGTATCCTATTTAATTTTTCTTCCCTTCCCTCCCTTTCAGAGTGCAGATGGGGGTGGTGGAACATGGAGAGCCAGAAAGGAATTGCCACCTTTTTCCTCCTTCTCCTTCTCTGGAGACTTTCAAGACCCATCTGGATGCATTTCTGAGTGACCTGCCCCAGTTTTGGTCCTTCTCTGGCAGGAGGGTTGGACTTGATGATCTTCACAGGTCCCTTCCAACCCCTGACATTCTGTGATAATCCAGCTGTTTTCAAAAAGCTTGGAGTAAAAATATCTGAGGACATTTAATAGTAATATATTGGGGTTTACCATAAGGTATAGAAGAATTCCCATCTTCCATCAGCTGCAGCAGGTGTTGGGATGAACATGTGGGCTCTAATAGAGGGATATAAATTATTACCCATAATAAAAAGTTTTTAAATGGCAATATTTCTGTCCAATCTGGGTGACACAGTTGTGCCTGGCTTCCCTTCCATCAGCTGACTCAAACGTGTTTCTGCCTATTTTAGGGTAAAATTGTCTAAAAATGCTTGTCTTGCACAGGTAGCCAAACAAAATGCCCCAAGTGTTTCTGGATATTTTTATTTTGTGTGGCTCTGACTTTTATATATATACACTTATAAGTAAATTTATATAGGTAGATAGATTTAAGGACACTTTTCTCCATGATATCAAGGCTTGCAGAATAACTATTTGACAGAACATTGACCAGAACATCAAATCCTCCAAATTACGTCCTACTTATGAGTTTCCAAAAGTGAGCTTTAGAATAAATTCCTGGGGATAAGTAGGATGGGAAATAGTCTAATATGTGTACACACATAGCAAGTGATGCTGTTGCAACTGTTCCAACCAAGGAAAGTGGGAAGATAAATGAAATTCATAGTCAATAGATCATTTCTTATCCCCCTCTCGGGGCGAGGGGTTCAGGTTTTGCTTGGTTTGGATTTATTTTTATTTTTATTTTGCCTGTATTCAGCAGTGAGTTCTCTGCAGCTATCCCTGAATTGAGAGAAGGAGCAAAGGGACTTTGGGATACCCAGTGGGACCATTCCAACCTTCCCAGGGTCTCCAGTCTCATCCATACTGCTTGGGGATGGGGTCCCCCAAGGTAGCAAAATTCCAATTAATAGAGAATGTCATGAATTTCAACATTTGTTGTTGTTTTTTGTTGTTGTTGCAGACACAAATGACTCATTCCTCTCTTTGGTCAAAATGGAGAATTTTAAAGCAAGCTTTCCTAACTATGAGGACTATGAGAGGTGAATGAAACCTGGAGGGAGGGGGAAGATGAATCATTCCCATGTCAAAAGGTGGACTTTGAGGTGAACAAAACTGTTCACAAAAAAACACCAAAAAAAATCTATATGCACTTCAGGAAAAAAAAAGGAAAAAAAAAAAGAAAAAAAAGAAAGAAAAAAAAGAAAAAAAGGGAAAAAACCCAAGGAAAAACCCCAAGTGCCCCCCAAAATTTAGAAGTAAAGCGTCATTATAAGTTAGTCTAAATATACATTTCAAAATACCATTCTGAGACTGTCTCAAACTGATTTGAAAATGTGATGCTCTTGGCCCCACTGCAATCTTGATGCTAAAAAAAAAAAGGGAGGGGGGATCTAATTAAGCATTTCTTTAACCTAAAAAAAATATTCTTAACTAAGAGAAAAGGGTAAAAAACCTTTGCTGATGAATCAGACAAACTTTTCCCTCCAAAATTTTGCAGGGGGGAGAAAATAGGAGAAAGTAGGAGAAACTTTTCCCATGGGATCCAGTGGAGGGTTAGTGGGGAGGACATGGGGTGTCCTGGGCAGGATGGGGATTGTGTGACTGATCTGTGCCAGCAGATGGGGAAAAGGGGTTTTGCTGCCTTGATTTTCTCCCTTTGTTGGGTTAAATGCAGCTTTTTTTGGGTATGAGGACAGAAATATTATGCTTGGAATGTTAATCCAGGTTTGGCATTTATATTTTTCTCTTCTATCACAACTCATCCTCTTCTAGTTTAATTCTTGGTTGATTATCTTAAAGTCACCTTCACCCTTCCAATCCTGGTTCCATTAAAAGGTGAGTGGTCTTTTCTGGACAAGCCATTTTCCAGAGGAATTTGTGCAGCCCTGTCGGGTTTTCCTCAAGAAGGTGAGATAAATGGGGCTGGAGCCCCAGAAAAAGGCATAAGATGTTGCTGGGATTCCTTGAAACAAAGGGATTTTCATTGAAAAGTGTCTTTTTTTTTTTTTTTCATGAGGGAAAGATAGAATCCATTTTTCTACCTCTTCTCAATAATATTTAGGTCTCTTAGAGTTTTGTTTCAGAGAGGAAAAAGCACAAACCCCATTTGTGGATATGTTCATCACTCTGAAAAGCCAAGTCACAGCTTTTTGTTTGAATGGTTTCCATGAAATTCAGAAATCATAAAAAGTTTGGGGTTGGAAGGGACCTCAAAAGATCATCTAGTCCAACAAATTAGGTGAGTAACAACTTGAAAAGTAATTCTGGGCACTTTGTCATGCAGATGGCATCAGCTTTTCTGTTGCTGTTGCAAATACAGGTACCTGGCCCAAGAAACCTGAGGGTGTGCTAGCATCCCCCAACACATTTAGGATCCGCCCATAGAGTCAAGGCTTTGAATTTTGTGTTTTTACCATTTATTTTCATTCCCTTGAAATTCTTTCTCTTGTATATTGTTGTCCTGCAAGTTTAAAGATGGTTGTGTGGGGAGAAGAGTGGGAGGCAGATTCTACTGAGCCTGGGAAAAGGAAAACAAAAATCCCACAGCTCCATTTCAACCATTAAAAAGCAGGATTTAGTAGGTTTTGGGGTTTTGTTTTCAACTTAAAATTTAAAATATCATTGATTAAAGGAAAAAGCTGATTTTGAAACAACAAAATTTTGTGAAGCTAGCCAAAATTTTCCAAAGTTAATAATTCAAGGAGAAAATCTCATGGTTTAGACTGAAGCCTGAAAATGTTGGGGTCTCCAAAATCCAGCTTGAGAGTAAATTCCTGGGGATTAGTGGAATCAAAAATTATACAAGCTAATACATGTACACACACACACACACACAGAGGGAGAAAAGCTGTTTTCCTAACAGTTTCAATCATGCAAGGCAGACAGGAATTAATTAAGTCCAGGTTGGATCGGTCTTGGGTGGCATTCCTTCCCATGGAAGAAAGTTGGAACCAGGTGGTCCTTAAAGTCCCTTTCAACACAAACCAGTCTGGGATTTGCTGTTCCTATGAGTTTTGGTTGGTTTAGTTTTTCAGCCTAACCTTAGTCCTAACCTGGTCTTAGGTTAGCTTAACCCTAACCCTAACCTAATTTTCCAGCCCCAAGGCAAGTTCATGGCAATGAAATACTAACTTGCAGGTAGCATCCTGCATGAAGGACTCTCAAATTCTTCAGCCAAATTTGGCTGGGGAGCAATTAACTTCATATCCAGGTCATCCCCATCTTCTTGCCAGAACTGATGAGGGCTTCCTGCTCAATTGCTTTTTCTTGCTTTCCCCAAAATTACTTTTTCCCACATGCAAATGCGTCTTGCACTCAGGAGGAGCCAAGACTCCTTTCCTCTGGCAGGGATGCCAGGTGTGGGGAGCACCTTGTCTCCTGGAAAACCCTACTTTGGAAGACTGGGAAGCAGCCAGGAATGGTGAGGGATCTCAAAAAAACAGTCATGGACCTTTGAACTATCCCAGCCCTACCAGGGAGAGAAAACTCCAGCAAGGCAAGGGCAGGAGACCTCCCATCCTCTGGTGTGAAGATCAGACCAGTTCCCCACAGGTTTTGGGCTAGAGGTTGGAAATTGAGCTGGGGTTCCTGGGTTCCTGGACCATGGCTTGGTGGCATGGAAACAGCAATGCTCCAGCAGGTTAAGAAAAGACTCCTCCACCTAAAGGATGAAAAGAAAAAAAAGGGGGGGGAAGAGAGAGAAAAAAAAGAGAGAGAGAAAAGAGCTGCTGCCATTGAATAATTGATGAGTTTCAGACCAATCAATCTGACAGCAGAGCAGGGCTAATTAAAGGTTTCTAAAGAATCCCTGTAGTAATTTACTCAAATGTAAGAAGTTCATTCTCTCTCTCCCGTTTTTTCCTCCTCCTCCCCCTCCCTGTTCCTAGGAATTCCAGTTCTAGGCTTCGGTAGTCTCTAACCACCGCTTACTTTTCCCCTCCAGGGGGGTGTTTGTTATGGAAATATGCAATTAATGTTGAAGCCATCATAATTGCTAATTATTAAAACAATGCTAGCCTCTCCCCTCCCCCTTTTTCCCCTTTTTTTCTTTTTTCGGTTTTTTTTTCCTGGCCTACTTCCTTGCTCAAAATAGTTTAAATAACAGAAAAAAAAAAAAAAAGAGAGATAAGGTGGTTGGGGCTGAGCTGAGACAGGTTGAAGAGTGGAGCATGGGTGGGTTTGGCTCTGATTTGGTGCCTTCCCACCACATTTGCCTGGACACTCAGGGCAAGGTGATGCTGTCAGCTGCCACAGCCTTGGACCATGCCAAAAAATTCCCTGTGATGCTGTAGTGACCCTCACCCATTTAGTGATGAAGCCACCTGGATGGTCCCATATTTCTGAAGCTGCCTCCATGGTTGGTGTCCCAGTGCTGGCTGCAGCTATGAAATATTAAGAGTTGGTGATGAGGAATTAACTGTCAGAGGCATAGGTTGTCAGGAGAAAGGAGAATCATGCAGGGGAGAGGTGCTCAGTGCTGAGGACCTGGTCTTTGGAGGGATGGGGATTCCCTCAGCCAGGACCTGCCATCCCTCTAAAGAAAGATAGGGGTTTTTGGTTAACCCAGATGTTGGGATCCTGGATGAGCAGAGGAGAGCATGGCCAGCTCATGGTGCTTTCTGCAGGAGTTAAACCCCATGGTCATACTCTGAGCAAGAGTCAAAATATCTTGGGGCTGAGCTGCCAGGGAACCACTAGAACTGGCTGTGGTTTCTCACCATGCTTTGCATCCCAACCCTTTCCTGCCCCATGGCTTGAATCACATCACAAGGGACCTGGATGAGGCTGGGATGGGATGGAGGGAGCATGCACAGGGTGTCATGTGAGGTTGCAGGGACTGGGAACCAGCAAGAGGATGTGGTAAGAGCTGCTGGTGTGGAGAACTCTCCTGGAGCTCCTTGCCTTAGTAGCTGCTGCTGGTCACAGAATCATAAAATCATAAAATGTTAGGGGTTGGAAGGGACCTCTGGAGATTATCCAGTCCAGCAGGATCACCTCACGTAGGTCACCCAGAAACAGATCCAGGTGGGTTTGGAAGCCTCCAGAGAAGGAGACTCCACAACCTCTCTGGGCAGCCTGGGCCAGGGCTTCCTCAGCCTCACAGGAAAGAAGTTTCTCCTCATGTTGAGGTGGAACTTCCTATGTTTTAGCTTAAGGCTGTGAAAGTAGGAAACTTAAATAACAGACTGGGCTCAAAACCAGCACAACCAAGATCATTAATGATGGCAAAGACCACTTAGACCAAGTCCAACCATCAACCCAACACCACCATGCCAACTAAACCACATCCTGAAGTGCTATATCCAGGTATTTTTTTTTACCTCCTTCCCAGATGCCGAGACCACTTGGCATGGTTTTCTCTGGCCAAGTGAGGAAAGATGAAATCCCTGTTCCCCTGGGTAATGGTGGCATCTGGCACTCAGCTGAGTTTGCACAGAGCATCAGCCCCCAGGAATCCAGGGGGGATCTGATGGGGGTTTAAGGAAGCAATGTATGTGGAAATAAGGCTTAAAAAAGTCTCCTCCTGTGTTGAGGTTAGCAAGGCAGCCCTTTCCTCCTGCACATAAATGAAAGGAAAAAAAACAAACAAACAAACAAAACAACAAACAAACAAAAAAACAAAACCAAAAACCCCCCCAAAAACTCCAACAATCAGCAGGGTTATAATAAAATATGAAAGGCTTATATGTAAGCTTGGAAGCAAGGCTCTGAATGGCTTCCTGGTGGTCTCAGGTGGTTGAAGGTGTAGCCATAATGCAGCAAGCAATTAGAAACAGGTTTTCTATTAACCAGCTTCCTTTGCAGACTGCTTTGATGTAGCTGACCTTTCCCTCCCAGCCCATCCTGGAGCAGGTGACAGGTTGGAGACTGCCTGGCCCTCAGCCTTCTGCATTAAGCACAGGTTTTGGTCCCATATATCTCCTCTTTTCCTGCCAGAGTTTTGCTGTCTGTAGAGCTGGGATTGGGGTGAGGACTGAGTTGTGGCTTTCACCACTGCACTGTGCAAAGCTGTGATGAGGAAGGCAGGAGGAATGGGCTGGGATCCTCTTCACTCCTTATAAGCCAAAAAAACCCCACCCTAAAACCCAAACTCTCGTGGGTCTGGGATAGTTTTAGGAACTTTTTTTTTTCATTTCTTTCTCTCATGACAGTGGATGCTTCACCTTTAAAACTCCATATTTATTTTGTAGCACTGTCAAAGGATCATTACAGATGTTACCAGCTGACTTCCCTGGAATTGCTCCCATTTCTCCTGGGAGCGAACTCTGTTAAGAGACAGAAATTTTCTGGATTTGCTAGGTTTTCCTTTTCAAACAGTTTCAACTCAGTGGTTTTTTCTTTTTTTCTGCTGCTCATGAAGCTGCCTGGAATGCACTTGATCTAGTTTCAAACCCACCACTGATACTGCTGGGATTTGAACCAGTAATTTGCAGCTTTCTGCTGCTCTTCTGAGGTATGCTCTGCTTTTCACCATCTTGTGGGGTCACCCACAGGTGGAGTGGTCAAGCAGTGGTTGACTTCAGTAGGATAAAGGGAATTGCTCCCAGCTCCATCCTGTAGGAGCAAATCAGTTTGGGATTGAGCATGGCAGAGGTGGAAATGCTGCCACTGTTACAGCTCCATCTGTGTGGCTCTGGTCTCCATTTTGATCTTCACCACACCTGAAGTTGTGCCTTTTGGGGCTGAATAAATGCAAAATACAGATGCAGAAGCAACCGCTCTAGGAGTTGCTTGAGGTTGCCAAGAAGCCAAGTGGGCAACTGAGTCTGCTTCATCAATTTTTAAACATGTGCTTATCAGAGGTTTGACCAACAGATCTTCCAGATCTCTTCTCCTGGCTTGGTGTCTTCCCCATCTCAATCACACTGACAGCACCTCAGTTGCAGTTCTGTCTATCTCCAGCTTAGGGAAGGCCAATAGTAAATTATTTTAAATAAAATTTCCATTGTTGGTGCTTGCATGCTTGAGCACCCCTCTGTAACACTGTCAAGAAGTTACACACCAGGCTCCAAGTAATGTGTCCAACTCGTCTCCTTCCAAACCAAACCATTACATCTTGGTGGGTGAGTTGGGGGGTCAGGAGTTCAGCCCTGCCCCTGAATTCTGAGGGTCTTGGAACCCATTGCTGGTTTTGGGGAGGTAACCAAGCCATGAATAAGCCCATCCCCACCTCAATATGGGTTGACAGGACTATCAATGCTAGGAACCAACTCTGCTCTTGGAAAGCAGCAGATGGTTGAACAAACTAGACCGTTAATCCAAAAAAATTATGGCAACAGATGTTTGAAGATGTTCACATTCAAATTCAAACTGTTCGCTCTCTTGGATAAACTTGGTGGGGAGAAAGAAAACCAATTTTTTATCTGTTAATTACAAAGTGGGGAGAAGGAAAACCAAACAATACCCCCACCAAAAAAAAGGTGGTTGTGCTAAAATGCCATTTCCCACCATCTGTCATCCAGGTGTAAAGGGAAGAGAGGTGGGAACCTCACACCAGAAAAGATGGAGCAACCCTCGCGCTCGTCCTCGTAACCCTCCTGAGACGGCTGGAACATCCCAGGAGGAGAGGAACTGGTTAAAGCCATGGCTCCTGTGTAGCAGCAGGATCTGCTGGGGGTGCAGTGAAAGATTGGTGGGCTGTAATGATGCATGGGGGGCTGTATGGAAATGCCCACCAGCCCTGGGTGGTGGCAGAGAGAGGCAGAGGGAGGGTTATTGATGCGCTCGCCTCAGGGAGGGAAGTGGATAATGGATGTGGGATGTTGGCCGTGCTTTGTCATCAAACGAGGGGCCTGAAAGATGGTGCACTGGAATATTATCAGTCATTCCTTGATCAAGATGTAATGCTCTCGGGGTCCTCTTTTTTTCTCTTTCTCTCCCCCCCCCCCCATCTGCCCTGGTGAACGCTTTTATTTCTCACTCTTTGACCTTTTTGCTCCGGTGTTCGGGATGCTTGGATCCCTTCCCCTCCCCTCTCCTCTTCTCTCCCTTCCCCCAAGCCTGAAAGTACTGGTGTGAACTCAAGGAAATCACATCTCCAGTTCTGTGTGGCCTCTTGCTTTTTATTCACCACCACCACACCACTAATAGATTATGTGTATGCATACACATACTTACGTTTTATTTCTATGGCGCTATAGGTAAGGGTAGTGCTTCACAGATAAATAAAAAGGTCAGTCCCTGCTTTGAGATTGACATAACACAGCAAGGGATGGCAAATAGGGGGGGGGGGTTTATTGCATTTCACCTGTATTTAGGCAAATCAAACAGTTGCATTTTTTTACAGCCCTTTGTAATGGCCTGATGCAACCAAATGAGACCCCCTCTCCCAGGGAGTTTAAGCAGCATATTAGATTTATCACTTGACCCATAAAATGGTTGTGCACCCCTTAGTGATTACCTGATTTACTCAGCACAGCTCTGCAGGGAGGATATTTAAACATTTTTTGCATTATCAATTTGATAATGTCATAGCTGTAGTCGTCAGCCTTTTCAAGGCAGTGGTGGCTTTTTTTTTTTTTTTGTCTTCATGTGGGGTAGTAAACCAAGGAAGAGGGGAGTGGAAAGATAAAAATAAGGTTTGTCCTTGGAGGTGGAACTAGAATTTGGGGCATCTTCTCTCTGATGGTTCATCATATGAGAATGGGAGGGAGTGGAGCATGAGACAGAGATGCAGAAGAGAAAAGAAGTGAGAGTAAATCCTCCACATCACCTCTGCAGGCTGCACATTGCAGGAGGTTCTTGGGTTGGTCTTCTGGGCTCTGGAGCACTAAGAATCATAGACTGGTTTGGGTTGGAAGGAGCCTTAGAGGTCATCTTAGAGGTCATCTCATTTAAACCCCTCCTGCAGGGACACCTCCCACCAGACCATGTTGCTCCCACTTCATACCCTTCACACTCTGCAACCAATTTTTGTGTGTTTATCATCAGCTCTTCACAAATTTTCTGTAAGCACAAGGTGCCACATCACTGTGTTCATGTGCTTGGCCAGGGTTTGTTTGCCAAAGTGCCACCTTAGGAGCTGCTCACAGGTAAAGGTTGTCCCCAGCTGGAGCAGATGGTGAGCAAACCCTCAGCAGCATCCCTATTCATTCACCTCTCATAAACACAAAGTGACATTTTTCTGGACAAAATAAGTGATTTTTACAAAGTGGCTGGTGGAGAAATTGATAATTAGAGAAACTCCCTGGACTGGCCTTAGAAGGAGCATCTAAAAAAACTGATTGGCCAGATATCTCCCCCACTTCATTTGGGGTTGTTTCTCCTTTCTTGTGAATAACTCCCCCCCTGAATATTCCCAAATGAAGTAAATAAGGGATGTGACCACCAGCATTCATCTGTAGTTGAATTTTAAACTACAGCTGGAAATGGAGGGAAAAGTGATGTAAATGTGTAGCAGGAGGAGCCTTTCTTGCTCCTGAGGCTTGATGAGCTGCTGACTTTTCCATTGCCTCACACAAGAGCGAGCTCTCTGTGGGTGTGTGTCCCACCTTTATTGGCCCCCTGGTAATAGGGGGCCTGCCCTAACCAGGCACAGGTGGACTCACACCCACTCTTTGGCAACTCAAGGCACCTGGTTTATCTTGTTTCTCTACATAAATGGAATGTCCTTCAGTGCATAAATGGGGATGTATGAGATCCCAAAATAGTCCCTTGGGACAAGAATTTCCTGATGACAATAGTTTGGGGCACCTCAGTTTTAGGGAGCTATTCTGTGTGTAAAGCAGGTTAGAGAAAAAGCTATTTTTTCCATCTTATTAAAAACTTCAGGGTTTCAAAATTCCTCTTTTATTGAATTTGGATGAAAAGCCAATATTTTGGAAACTTTTTTAAATTAGATTTTTTGGGAAAAAAGTCAGTCTGAAAACAATTTCCTTGAAAAAAATCCTAAATTTAAATTAGATGTTTTTTTTGTCTTTTTCCTACTGAAAAGATTATATAAAACAAAGCATATCTGAAGATGAAATAATTTTTTTTTATAAGAATTGAAACGAGACAGTTTTTTCCCATTTCTTTGTAATAAGACTTGATGCAATTGGTACAGACATGAGAACCCTGGTGTTGCCAGAAGGTCATTTCTTCTGGAAAATGTCTTCTTATAGACCACTCTGCTTTTTAGGTAGGCACCATCGTTCAACCTTTTCCCCCCCAGAATTATTTCCTCTTCCAAGATATTCTCAAGTTAAACCCCACCAGTTCTATGGCCCAAGAGTCCCTCCAGTTTGTCCCAGTCACCATACTTGTGTGGGCAACGTGCACTACTTCAGGGCCTGGAGCTGACTTCAGATGAACTCACATCTGAGATGCTTCAATGCACCCAATAGGATCTCCAGCTGCTGTGGAAGGTGTGTCTCCTAGAGGTCATGTCTTCTATCTGCCACCCCTTTGGAGATGTTTTGGATAGTCTTATGGCACTGGATCCCTGTGGTTAAGCACCTCATTACCACCTCCTCTGCAATTTGGTCAAGACAGGCTGTCCAACCTCTTTTTTAATTGGAGGATGCACTGAGATCCATTGAGGCTCCATCACCATGAAGTGGATGAAATATCCCAGCATCACTACCTAAAGCTCCCCCACCATGTTGCTAATGGGCCCAAATGTCACCAAACTTGAAGAGCTGAGACCAAAATCTCACCTTTGGCCTACAAAGGAGGTCAACAGTGGGGGTTCTTCTGTTGTCCTCTCAGCACAGCATCTCCTTCTCCTCATGGCTTGAGCAGCATCAAAGGTCAGGTATAAAGAGTAATCTTCTAATCTTTATGGAAAAATTTGAAGGGATGGGGAGAACTCCCTCTTCTTAAATAATTCTGAAACTTCACAGACCTCCCTCTTTTTCCTGACCCTCTTCCATCAATCACACTGAGACTTTGCCTGTCTCTGGGGGAATTCTGTAAGTAGATATCACAAAGGGTTTGTGTGGCACAGTAATAGATCATCCATCCTGACATATGCACACTGAGCATATTGGTAGTAAGATTTACTCCCCAGGAGCAGCCCCCAGAGATAGATCTCAGGCCTTAGTTAAAGACCACTGTCTCTATTTATTATCTTCCCCATGGTTCCAGAGTTGCTTTGATCTACAGATGGTGGCTCCAGCTTCATAACTGGAGAAGGAGAGTGCTCTGGGGTCACCTTGGGCAAGTCCCTCGCTCCTAGATCATCCAAAAAAAACCCAGCATCATTTCACACTTGTCGACATGGCTGGGAGATTGTGGATCCTTTTGAGGACATGGAGGTTTTGCTTGTGTTGCCTTGGTCACTGGGAACTTCTCTTTTGGCTCCTGAGGTTCAGTCCACTGGAGATGGAAAAGATGTAAAGGCTGCAGGGCATCATACAGGAGCTGTAAGAGGAGGCATCACTTGGTGGTATCTAGAGCAACATTAGGATGCTGCTGTCCATTGGCAGAATGCACCTTGGGGCAGCTGTGGGGAAAGAGCTTTGTAGGGAAAGGGGGGTTGGCAAATATGTGCTTGGGGTCCCATTTTGCTTGGAAATGAGGAGGAAGGGAGATGGTAATTACTACTTCCATTTTTCATTAATGTTTCCTAAAAATCCATTCTAAGGCCCAAGGCTGCCATCTTTGCTTTGATTTGGGAGGCAGCTGGACTAGATGATTGTTGCAGATCACTTCCAGATGGATTTATTCTATTATTTTTAGATGTGAACCCATGGATCATTTTTCATAAATTCCTGGTGAACAAAGAACACATCCGTCCCTGGAAAAATGTCAAAGGGCTGATGACTGCCATCTGCATGGCACCAACTGGAAAGTCCTCAGGTGAATAAAGGGAAAACTGAGGTAGGTGGCACTGACCCATTTCTATTTTGCTCATTATAATGTGTTCTCTTTCCATATGCGCCAAAGACTGAAGCTTTTCTTGACAATTATTGCTGCTCCACCAAAAGTGCCCATCACCTTAGAGATTATAGTTTTCATTTTCCAGCTTGCTTTTGGATGTCCAACAAAAAAAAAAATAACCAAAACACAAAAAACAAAACAACAAAAAATCCAGGATGCTGTGAGAAATGTGTCATTTTAAGCAATTTTTTTGTCAGTCTCTCTAATACAACTTCACCCCAAGGCTTGCTAAATCAGGACTCTGCTTTGACTGTCAGGCTTTGACAGTTCTTTGGTGATTTCTGAGACTTAGAGAAAATAATGCTGCTGGCTGGTAGGGGGGTTGCTGTGGGTGTTAATTGGTGGCAACAAATTCCTGATTATTCTGGTCTATAAATCCTGAGCCTAATGCCATGAGACCTCCATCAGTGAGTTCACTCCCAGCCTATTGGCATTTTAAGTTTTGACAATCCCATTTAAGCATCTGTATTGCTTTTTGGTATATACAAAGGAACGTTTTCAGGAGGAATTTGAATTACAGTGAAGTAGAAGATGAGCCCCAGATCACTTCCAACACACTTGGATACTGAAGTTGCAATCCTGGGATAATGTAACTTCAATTAAAGGGAAGTCATCCCACGGCTCTGCCTACTGACCCCAGCTGCTGTATGGACATGACATTTGCCAATGAGCACAGTAAAACAAGCCCAAGGTATTGAGTATCCTGAAGACACCCTTTCCTTTTGTTATTTTTTTGTTTTTCTTTTTCCCCTCTAGTGGCTTTACCGACCTGTAATTGCAATAGAAAGAAGGAGCCAGGAGATATTTCTTTGCAGACGAGACAGTGGTTGTTTTATTACAGTGTATTATGTTACTTTCAATTAGACCAAAAACTTTCCATCCCTAACCCTAGGAGGTGACCTACAGTAAATACAGTGTCATATTTAGCTTTTGTAAATAGCTTAGCTCTCATCAATGTTGTATAGTGGGGTAAATATCACATTCTCTCCACTTATTTACATCCGCACAGCATCACAGAAGGTGGTTGGTATTAAATATTCATGGTGAGATTCAGTGAATCTATGCTTTTGTCAAGAGTACACTGAGCCACACATCTTTTTTTTTGGCCTCACACATTTCTGTAGAGAGACATTGTCAACCAGGTGCCTCGAATTGCCAGTGAGTGGGTGTGAGTCCACCTGTGCCTGATTAGGACAGGCCCCTATTGGGCATGAGCAAGACCAGGGGGCCAATAAAGGTGGGACACACACCCACAGAGAGGAGAAAAAAGCTCACTCTGGTGCAAGGCATGGAGAGGCCAGCAGCTCGTTGAGCCTCTGGAGCAAGAAAGGCTCTTCCTGCTACACTTCTAGCCTGGAAGCGCTGTGTGGTGGCTGGAGTCCTGGAAGAGACCAGCAGCTCGTCGAGCTTCAGGAGCAAGAATGGCTCCTCCCGCTACACATTTCCAAACCACATCAGCTGCCAAAGACAGAACTGGAAGTGCAGTATCAGTATTTTTACCCAAACTGGCCCTCATCTGGGTGGCTATAGCTTCCATGAGCTTCATTCAGCTGAAGGAGTGAGAAAAATCCTGGGTAAAGATGTAGGTGTCTGACCCAACACTTTGACCTTAGTCTATGTATCTTCTGAATCCCAGGGTAAGTCCCTGTGGAAGGATTTCAGAGATTTATGAAGGCCAGGCAGTCTGGCTTGCTCTCTATCTTCATCCAGTGACCCCCTTGATTGAGCCAAGAACTTGTGTCTGCCTGAAGTGCATCTTCCAGGGAAGCTACCATGCTTTTTGGCTGGAAGACATCAGTCAACAGGGAATCTACCATATCCCTTGGCAGCCAGCTTGATGCATGGTCAATTTATTGGGAAATTATCAACAAATTCTAATGCCACGATCTGATTTCCCTGGCTTTTTGTTGTGCCTTTCCTGGTGGATTTTCAGATCTTGCCTAGTACCTCATACTTTCTCCCTGGGAAGGGCAGGTTCTTGATCTGATGATGGAGGGTGATAATTCATCTCTTTCTCTTGATGTACTAAATGCATGGGGATCTTCCTCACTGTCTGAAGTTCCTCCAGTTACAAAAAAGTGCTATGGAGTATTTTTTATCTCACTTTTTGCATCTCATCTCTTACAGCTGAGGGATGTACTTGGTACTCCAGGTTCAGTTTCTCTTTGGTCAAAAGGAGGGTAAAGAAACTGGGGAAGGGTCTGGAGCAGAAGTCTGCCCAGGAGCAGCTGAGGGAGCTGGGGGTGTTGATCCTGGAGCAAAGGAGGCTGAGGGGAGACCTTCTGGCTCTCTGCAACCCCCTGAGAGGAGGTTGGAGCCAGGGGGGGTCGGGCTCTGCTCCCAAGGAACAAGGGATGGGACAAGAGAAATTGACCTGGAGGTTGAGATTGGAGCTTGGGAACAATTTCTCCCTGGAAAGGGTTGTCAGGGCCTGGCCCAGGCTGCCCAGGGCCGTGGTGGAGTCCCCATCCTTGGAGGGCTTTCAAAGCTGTGGAGATGTGGTGCTAAGGGCCATGGGGCAGTGGTGGCCTTGGCAGTGCTGGGTTAAGGGATGGATTTGAAGATGATCTTGAAGGTCTTTTAAAAAAAAAAAAAAACAATTCCAGGAGTGTATGAAACAGAATCCTCTGAGGAGCCTGAGGCTGCTTTTTTAGCACTGACACTTCCTGTAGAGTCACCATGACTCGTTACAAGTTTTGGTTGCAAAGGATTAATTTTTTTTTTAACATATAAAATCCATAAATTTTCATAGATAATTTTTTGAGAAACTGTTTCAAAGTGAAACCCAACTTTGGACACGAATAGGACTCTGAGAGGCATTATTATTTTTGTCTATGATCACAGCTTAAGTTTCTCCCAAATTTCATAGAATCATAGAATGATTTGGGTTGGAATGAACCTTAGAGCTCATTCAGTTCCAACACTCCTGCATGTAGTGAAATAAGGCAACCAGGTGCCACTAATTGCCAGGGAGTGGGCATGAGCTTGTGTTAAGCCCACCTGTGCCTGATTAAGGCAGGCCCTAACTGCACATGAGCAGAATTGGGGGCCAATAAAAGGTGAGTCTTGAAGCACAGGCTCAGCTCACTCCTGAGCAAGCCAGCAGGAAGGCTAGTCGCTTTGTCTCAGCACTGCCCTAACTTGGTTGCACCACGAGAGCTCATCGCCGTTAGGGTGAGGCTTAAGTGGCGCAGCCGGTTAGCACGCAGTTATACAGACAAACCCGAGCCATGCTGAGGCCCTGGGTTCGAGACTCAGGACCTCACCCTAACAGTGATGAGCTCTAGTGGCGTAACCAAGTTAGTGCGGTGCTGAGACAAAAGCAGCTAATACCTCTGTAGGCATACTCAGGAGTGAGCGAAGCCTGTGCTTCAAGCCTCGCCTTTTATTGGCCCCCTAATCCTGCTCATGCGCAGTTAGGGCCTGCCTTAATCAGGCACAGGTGGTCTTAACACAAGCTCATGCCCACTCCCTGGCAATTAGTGGCACCTGGTTGCCTCATTTCACTACACCTGCATGGGCAGAGACACCTCCCACCAGCCCAAGGTGCTCCAAGCCTGAATTTCAGAATAACTTTTCTCAGGCAATGAGTATAGACTACTGATGATCCACATGCTTTACAAACCCAAATAAATTTTCACCAAGGGGTCATTTCAGGCCTATAACTAGGGATGCACAGAGCTGTCAGCATCTGTGCTGTTGACTTTGGTGACTTCTCACTGACCTAAATGTCATAGATTTCACGTTCACCCATGTTGGTGCATCTCTGTTGCTTTCCTTCAAATCTCTGATACAAATGTAGGCAAGTAGAAAATGGGCAAATTGGGCAGAGGAGGTTAAAGAGCAGCTCTCAGTGGAGACAACAAAGACTTTTATTATTAGGTATTAATTTTTAAATAATCCTCCAAGAATGCTTCATCTGCAAGATGACCTCTCTTTTTCTGGCTGGTGCTGCTTAGGGGTCATGGTTTATACTCCAGTGGTGTCAGAAAGGTGGTTACTTGGGCCTGGAGAAAAGCAAGTGTAATGGAGTTTAACAGCATTGATTTTACATGGAAGGCTCATTCTGCACTTAACTCCCTCCTTTACCCCATTTACCCTTATTTAAATGGTTGGTATACAATTTTTAATGAGATGTTCCCTAGTCTGTCCTACCAAAGACAAGGAAGACAACACGAGGGACAAAGAGCTTCTGGTTTTGCTAACTGTCGGACTTTTCTGATTCATTACTGTGTCCAGTTCTGGAGTCCCCAACATCAGGACACAGAGCTCCTGGAAGGTGTCCAGAGGAGAGCCACTCAAATGCTCAGAGGGCTGAGCACCTCCCTGGGAAGCCAGGCTGAGGGATTGGGGTTGTTCAGCCTGGAGAAGAGGAGGCTCCCAGGTGACCTTAGAGCAACCTTCCAATATCTGAAGGGGCTACAAGAAAGCTGGGGGAGGGCTTTGGACATGGGGGTGTAGGGAGAGGACAAGGGGCAATGGGTTAAAACTTGAAGAGGGGAGATTGAGGTTGAACATGAGGAAAAAATTCTTTAATTTGAGGGTGGTGAGCCCCTGTCCCAGGTTTCCCAGAGAAGCTGTGGCTGCCCCATCCCTGGCAGTGTCTCAGGTCAGGTTGGATGGGGCTTGGAGCAACCTGGGCTGGTGGGAGGTGTCCCTGCCCATGGCAGGGGGTTGGAACTGGGTGATCTTGAAGGTTCCTTCCAACCCAAACCATTCCATGATTCTGTGATTCTATGATTCTATAATTCTATGATTCTATGATCCATTGACTTTGGGTGGCCTTTATTTAGCAAGAAATGCCTTTTCTGCCCCACCTGACCCCAAGCCATTAAACTAATTGCAGAAACAAAGAGCAGTTGTTGGTTGATGCTGGAGTTGATCAAGTGACTCTTCTCCCAGAGTTGCAGCCTGGTTATTTTTAATCAATACAAATCAAGTTCTGAAGCATCCATTATGTCCTGGTTTCTGGGGGACAAACTAAACTACATTACAAAACATTTTAAGCCTCTCTCTCTCATAAAATTTCCTGCCCTCTGAAATCTCTTACGACCTAGTTGCAGCTTCACAATGTCAAGCTCTAATCTCTTCATTAAAAGCCTTTTCACCTTGTGATATATGATGTTAATGAATTTGTATTCCTAACTAGTAAATTCAGAATTAAACTAAGAAGAAAGTGAATATGGGGCTAGACAAAGCAATTGAGACCTATAATTTTCCACAAAAACAGTGTAAGTAACACAAGGCCTTAATGAGACTAACTTCTGTCTCAGCAATAATTGAAGCATGGGCCTTGTTCTTAAAACAAGGCACTGCCAAGGCTAACTAGGCACCAAAAGAATGGAAACATCTGCACAGAGACAACATAAAAATGCCACAACCAGCAGATAAGGGAAAAATTATGGCTAGGGTCTAATCTTGCTCTATAACAAGATAATGAAGTCGGTGAAAACAAGAAAGGTAAAGGGTTCAAGTTTGAGGAAGACTTCTTACTTCATCCAAAGACCCCCCTAACGACCCCCCGATATCTCCCCAAGAGAGGACTCTGCCTAGACTCCACCCAGACTCCGCCTATCATGAATATTGTATTAACATGATGTAATCCCTATGAATATATATTAAGCCCACCCCTTTTTAATATTCATAGAATTGTAATCAATATAAGGTAATTCTAGAGTTTTAGAAGCGTGCGTGTGAGTGGAGCGGAGACTCCCCATGCACCCAGCGCTGTTTTGCTCACTGCAATTTCAATCTTGATAATTAAATTAAACCATTAACAGAATATTGAGTCTTGGTCATTTTTAACAACCTATTTCCTCAACTGCTGCCCAGTGTGTGTATTCAGATAAAACCAGCAGCTTTCAGAGCCATTAAAGCCTCAGGCCAAAAGTAAAGATGATTTTCTTATGGCTGAGTATGTCTGACAGACCAGGGGGTTGGCTAGCACCATGTTCTTCAGCTGACCCTTATTTAAGAGAACCTAGGAGTGTCGGGATTACAATGCTAAGATTACGGTGGTATTTAAATATTATGTTATTAGTCAAATACTGACATGTATAAACCCAAGATAATTTGGAGGGGAGATTGGGAAGGAGGGAGGAATTCACTGTTGAGGCTCAGATTCAAGCTGTTAGATTCAGCTCCCAACTGTGCCTTTAAAGTTATGCCTTTCCCCTCTTGAAAAATGCTATTTATATTTACGACACCAAATTAAATCTTTCCTCTCAAAGTTGGTGACCCTGAAATGCTTTTTTATTTTTTTATTTTTAATTTACTTATCATCAAACGACCTCTCTAATTAAAGCAAGCACGTCCCATTTGTGGGAGGGGTGTGTTAAATCTGACTCTTCCCTTGGAGGGAAGTAGAACCTGAAATCTGTTATCCTTCCTAATTTTTTAAATTCCTGAAACTCCCAGGAATCTTAAGAAGGAAAATCAAGAATACCCAAGGACTTTTGCCTCCCAAGGAAGAGCCCAGCTGACCAGAGGGATTGCTTTGTTGAGAAGAGGTGGGACAAAAACCCAACTTAAGGATCTCTCCCTGATCCTTCAACCTTTTCATAGGAAGAGCAAGGACACGTGAGGTCAGAAGAGTCAACCCTAGCAATTTGTTTTTTTCACTGAATGGGCAGAGGGATCAGTCCAGCTCTCAGCAGTGTGGTCATGGATATCTGAAGGTAGGAGAAATGGTTTCCACCTTGGTCCACACAGATCACCTGCTTTGCAGAACAACATTATTGACAGGAAGCTGAACATGAGCCAGCAGTGTGCCCAGGTGGCCAAGAAGGCCAATGGCATCCTGGCCTGTATCCGGAACAGCGTCGCCAGCAGGTCCAAGGAAGTGATTCTGCCCCTGTACTCAGCGCTGGTGAGGCCACACCTTGAGTACTGTGTCCAGTTCTGGGCCCCTCAGTTTAGGAAAGAGATTGAGGTCCTGGAGCAGGTCCAAAGGAGGGCAACTAGGCTGGTGAAGGGACTTGAGTACAGATCCTATGAGGAGAGGCTGAGTGAGCTGGGGCTGTTCAGCCTGGAAAAGAGGAGGCTCCAAGGAGACCTCATCGCTCTCTACAACTACCTGAAAGGAGGTTGGAGCCAGGTGGGGGTTGGTCTCTTTTCCCAGGCAACTCTCAGCAAGACAAGAGGGCATGGTCTTAAGTTGTGCTGGGGGAGGTTCAGATTGGACATGAGAAAGAATTTCTTTACGGAGAGGGTGATCAAGCATTGGAATGGGCTGTCCAGGGAAGTAGTGGATTCTCAATCCCTGGAGATATTTCAAAAGAGACTGGATGTGGCACTCAGTGCCATGGTCTAGTAACTGCAGTGGTAGTGTTTCAAGGGTTGGATTTGATGATCTCTGAGGTCCCTTCCAACCCAGCCAATTCTATGATTCTATGATTGCAAGAAAGCAGAATCCTATTTGTCCTCCAAGGCAAGGAGACCATGAGTGGATGGGATCTGCTGGGCCTGCACCACCTTTCCCTGTGGAGAAGTAGGACCCAACCCCATGAGAATTCTTCAGACTTCAGTATTTCTCCTCTTTTAGCTTTGACACCATCCTTGGGGTGACCCAAGTTTAGGAGCCTTGGGTTCCTCCTCTGTAAAATGAGGGTGTTTGCAAAGCCCCTCAAGACCTACTGGTGCAAAATGTAAGGATCAGAGAAAGTTATTTTTGAGACATCCAGACACAGGGATGCATGGAGGAGGGGATGGGGGTTCCCCTGGGAAGCCACTGGCGCAGCCTGAGTTTGTGTCATTTGCCTTCCTGTAATCTCTCACTTTTTATTGGAGTTTTTTTGTAGTTGTCTCTCTTCACAGCGCTGTGGTCGCAGGATCCAATTAAGCAAACCCTGAATTATCCATACTACCTAATAGTGTGACATCTGTGAATGTCTTTCTAATTACTCAAATAAATCAGCATGATTGGAAATTCTTGAGATTTTATTGGGAAGGAAATTTATAGTAATTAAACCCAATAAATTTTGGATTTCTGTTAATCCTAAAGAAGGTTTCAGAAGCTTTGGGTTAGACCTGTATTGTCTCCAGGAAGTGATGTGGGTGAAAGAATGAGAAATTAATTGATTTTTTTTGGTCGAGATTATGATGATAATAGGAGAATTTTTCAAATGAGTTCATTATGCATCTTGCATCAATTGCAGAGTCTGTTTTTCTTTTTCTTTTTTTTTTTTTTTCCTTTGGCATCTAAAAATATCATTCTGGGCTTTTACTAAAGCTTAAAGCAGACTGAAAAGAATCTTTTAAAATCAAAATAAAGAACCCTTTTTAATTACTCGGACTCCTTCACAGTTGGAGGTAATAATTGTCTTATGTTCTTAAGTGGTGCTGTCATTAACCTGCCCTGGGGCATTTCTGGTTGCCAGAATTTAGCGCCGTGCTCCGTCGGGTGCCAGGGTAGAGCCTGCATCAGCTGAAATCTTTCTGTATTTTGGATGCTAGGAGTGATGTGGACTGAACCCAGCTTCTTCCTTTGAGGCTGCCATTCCCAAAATGTTTGTAGACACCAACAGGAGCCTGGCACACCCCAGGGGATGGTCAACCCGTGCTCTGCAGAGACTCAGGTTTCCAAGTTCAGCTGCAAGACCATTGTGTTGTGTTTTTTCTTAAGCACTTTAGTTTTTTTCTTTTTTGGGGGTGGTGGATTAAGGTTTTATGGGGAGGCAAATAAGTACCAGTCAAGTGAGTATTTATTTTTACTTGATGGAGTTGTTTTGCTCTAAGTTTTAAATCTTCCCTCCAACTGATGGAGGGGGAAGGAGAGCATTGATGCCCTCCTCCAGAGCAGCATGAGTAGAAGTTTGTAGACTGTGCTTCAGGATTAGCAAGATGACACCAAATATTTTATGGGGAAAAAAAAAATGCAAGTTATGGGACCAGAGATTGCTGTTCTTACTCAAATCTGACAATCATTTAAGAAGAAAAAAATCTCTGCAGTGAGATTTATGTTGCTTTTTTTTAATGGAAAAAAAGATATTAAAAAAAAAATAAAAAGGAAAAACAACCACCCTACAGCATCAAAGACAGAAATAATGACTTGTAAGTACTTAAAAGCGTAGGGATAGGAAACTTAAAAAACTGGTCGGATTCAACCCAAATCCTATCAGATTTTCTTGGTTCTCATAAACCTTTAATCAGCTCCCATGGGGCATTTTTGCTAACCATAAAACATGTGATTAGAAGGCACATGGACTACTGGAATTATGACAGTGAGATGAGCTTTGACTTAAGGCTGACTTAAGAATGGGAATTTAAGAATCTATGGCTGTGACAGTGGTCAGTGGCCACCCCAGGAGGGAGCATGGTGAGAAGCCAGACTAGTGGTGAGACCTTCTTGTCTCAGCCCTATGAGTGTTTTTCAGAGCCTGGACATCCTCCTTGGTGGAATTCCAGTGTATTTAGGATGGGGTGAGGGTTGCAAGGCCCTGGATAGCCTAATGCTAATGAAGTATGGGACAAGCCAGAAGTGTTAAGAACTCAGTGTTTTCAGCAGAAAACTCATTGCAGCGGCAACATGGCACTTTTCACCCAACCTTTCCAAGAGGTGATGTGCCTGGTAGCATCCTGCCCCATCCAGATCCTGCTCTAATATGAGCTTCTGAGCCTGGCTAAGCTGCTTTCCAGCTTTGTTGGTTTAAAATAATAGTTTCCTGGAGCATGAATTCCCTCTTATGAGACAGAGCTGGTTTGGTCAGGATGTCCAACCGTTGCCATGTCAATAATATCTGTTGGGTCACAGTCACTGAGTCTGCTGTGAGAAGATTCTGCATGAGGATGGAAATGGCTCTTTGGTCCCTTTATGGGAGAAGATAAATATTACATAATCTGTTTAAATGTCCAAGACATCAGCAGGACAGATATAGGTCCAAGATATAGAAGGACAACACCATAAACATTACCAGGACACCAAACATTTCTCTGATAGATGTCACTGAATGTGAAAATTTGTGTTTCTGTCATCCAACAGAAGCTTTATCTGAAAAAAGCAGTAGCTGGATAGAGGTGAAGGAAACTGCAGGTTTGTCATAGAGATCAATGAGATGAGGGACAGTTTCAAGGCTCTCTTTAGCATCTGTGATGTCTCCATGAGGTATCTACAACTGGAGCAGAAGCAGTTTTGGATTATGATAACCTGAAGCCTCACAGGTGTAGCACCAAGCTGCTCATTGAGCCTAATTCTATGATTCTATAACCCTTGTTGCTTTAGTAGATGATGTTTTTTTCCTTTTTTTGCTCTCTCCTGGTTTGTCAGCTGGGAAAACTCTAGCTTGGGGTTCTCAAATGTGTGGAGATGTTACCATGTGATCACTTGACCACAAGGAAATACATATTGGGACTGGATGATTTTTAAGGTCCCTTCCAACCCAAATTATTCTATGAATTGTCATCAGAAAGCACAGAACAAAGTTGCATCCCCTGGCATAAGAAGTGAAAGGTGTCAACCAGCCTGAACTAACCACACAAGGTAGATGCTGGAAGAGGAGCTGCTGGCAGATTTTTCCATGAAGGATATTTTATTTTGTAATTCACTTGTCTGGTTTTGAACTTCTATCCCATCTCCACTTAAATAAAAAGAGCCAACACAATATCACTGCTAAGATCCCAGCAAACAACTCGAGGCTGTTACCAAAAACCAAATTTAACACATCATCATTTTAGATCATTCTGTATAGAGGACACTATTTCACCCAGCTGCTGGGACACTGAACAAGTAACTTAGTTGATCAGAATTTCCAAATTCTGCAGGAACTTTCCTGAATATATCTGGAGGATTATATAGGTTTAGGTTAAACAAGTTACTGTGCTGCTCTTTACTGTAAGATGAATTTGTAATTCCTGATGCTGTAATGTCTGCCAGAGGATTATTGTGTGCTAATGTGATTGGACTCTTGTTCTGGCTGGAACAATATAGATGTGGCAGGAGAGCCCAGTACTGTGAGCTACAAAAATATGGAATTTCTGGGATGAGTGCTCCTGAAGCATCCCCAAGCTCTACAAGCATTGTCAGAGCAAAGGTAAAACTGGAAGGGCAAGGTTCACATCCAGATCAACGTCCAGCTCAGATACATCCCTGTGCTGAGTATTTGTCCTGAGGAGTTTGATTTGGACAGGCAGAAGAGGTTTTGTAGTGACTGGCTGGGTCTAGTTGTCCAGAGAGGTGGGAGATGCCCCATCCCTGGAACCATTCCAGGTCAGGTTGGATGGGGCTCTGAGCAACCTGATCCAGTTGCAGATGGCCCTATTCACTGCAAGGGGGTTGGACTAAATGGCCTTGAAAGTTCCCTTCCCAACAAAATCTATGTATGATTCTGGGGATGGACAAAGTTTGGGAGCTGCTGAGACCCTTCCCAGCAGATTGAGGCTGAGAAAACTGGGGTTTCTTCAGCCTTGGGAAGAGAAGGCTGGAACAAAACAGTCAGACGCCTCTGATTACTGAGAAGTGGGTGTGAGCTGGTATCAAATCCACTTGTGCCCAATCAGGGCAGGCCCCCTATTGAGCATGTGCAAGACCAGGGGGCCAATAAAAGGTGAGGCTCACACCCACCAACCAGCTCACTCTTGGGCTAGTCACAAGAGAGGCTGATAGCTCATTGAGCCACAGTCCGATCTTGCTAGTTCCACTACATGAGTCATAGACTTAGAGCACAACTCTCAAGTCTATACTGCTACACCTACTCAGACCTTGAGGCACCGATCCCTGAAGAAAGATTCGTCCTGTTACATCTGGTGGAGAATGGGGGCATAGACTTCTGTCTAGCCTGTGCTTCTGACGAATCAGGAAAGAGGGATCCAACCCCCTGGAGTGAACGGCAATTAACAGTCGGGTAAGAAGACCCGTTACCCTTCTTTTGACACTAATAATTAACCAGGAAAAAGGAAAGGAAGATGGGACTTTCACCAAGCACCCCCATCGAGCAGGGACTCTCCTACTCCCCCGCTGTTGCTACGCGAGAACTTTGGAAGGAGGTTGGTGACCTATTGAATGACCTCCATGATCAAGAAGTTCGAAAAAATATAACCGAAGTAGATGCCACTTGGGAAGTGGTGACTAATGCCTTAAAAAAGATAAAAAATGAGGCGAAAGCTGCCATCACCGCAATAGCGGCAATCCCACCGAACGGCAGCCTTAATATTAGAACACCACTTCCTGAGGCAGAAACCGGCGTAGTCCCAACAGCGCCTCCGTTACCAACCGAGAATTAAAAAGCCCAAAAGGCGTTCCCAATCTTAAGGAACGGCTGCCTTGGCATCAAGGGCATGAGAGGAAAATTACATCATTCCGTAGCTGAATTCCTCTCAGATATCGGGCTGGAGGTAGAGAAAGAAGTTCCTGCTCTGGAGACCAAAAACAATATGAAGATACCGACAGGTGACTCCAGCTGCTGTGTAAAACCGCCCTTACTGCCACCTTCCAGCTCAGAAAATGAGCATGAGAAAGCAGCAGCCACTCCATCAGCCACACCTGTCGGCCCGGAGTCCACAATAAAAGCCCTGCTGGAACAAACAACTCAAGCGGTGAAGTCCCTGGAAAAGAGAATAACAAACATAGAGCAACGGTCATCCTTCCACACCTACCGAGACCCACCCACCCTCCCTGATGATGATGATGAAGGAATTCCAGCTCCACTGTTGTCAAGACGGAGCAACCCTGGCACCAAAGACGCTGGCAAGTCCCGACCCGGAAGATGGTCCGGTATCATCTGTGATGTCATCCTCGAAGGCGAATGGGAGACCAGCACTGTTGCCTGCCCCGTCCTTTATGATAACAATGGGCCGCCTACATTTGAGCAACATAGCTGGAAAACCCTACAACAAGCCAAGAAGACCTTGAGAGAGGGAGGATTAAGATCGGAAAGTGGTCAGGCCATCCTGGACTGGTTGTTCACCGCGGACACCAACTGTCCCCATGATTGCCGCAACTTGGCCAGGTACCTACTTACCCCCTCCCAGCAGATCGTATGGGTTAAAGAATGGGAACGCCTGGCCCAAGCAGAGGCGAACCGCCCTCGAGCACCCAGTGACCCATTGACAGGGGTAACCGACGAGATGCTCACGGGCGCGGGACAATATGCGGATGTACAAGTTCAACTCCAGTTCCCATCTGTGCTCCATCATATCGCTGCGCATTTGGCCCGCCGAGCATTTAATGTGGTTCCCGAGCCCACCCCACTCCCTTTGTTCACTGCCATTAAGCAAGGGATGAACGAACCGTTCCAACATTTTGTCGATAGACTTTGGCAATCTATCACAGCGCAATCCGAGCTGGGAGTCGATCAAAGGGAATCAATGTTTAAGCTATTGGCATTCGAAAACGCAAATCCGAGAATGAAATCGCTGTTTTCCACGTTACCGAAGACAGCTGGCATCTCGGACATGCTGGAGGTAGCTGCCAGGGCCACCCAGACGCAGCAACATCAGGGAATGGCCAATGCCTTTGCTGCTGCTCTGGAGCCCACCCAGAAGCTCCTTGCGGCAGTAGCACAGAGGCTAGGTGGAAGGGGAAACCGATTCAAAAGAAGAAATCGACCAAGAAAACCCACCTCCATCTGCTACCGTTGTGGAGCAACGGGCCACTCGGCGAGGGACTGCTTGACTACGGTGTGGTGTGACCGCTGCCAAAAAAATAGTCATAACAACCGGGCATGCTGGTCCGCAAAAAACGGACGACGCAGCGCGCAAGGCCCCCGCGCTGTGACACAAGTAGCCGGGCCAGCGTTATACAACGGCTCCCCGCCCCAGCCACAAGAGGAAGCTTGGGCATCGATGTGCCCTGTGCAATAGATATTACGTTGACGACTAATCAGGTTTATCGGCTACCGACGGGGATACACGGACCCATACATTGGGAAAATGGCATGGTAGGGGCTTTGTTAATGGGACGTTCATCCACAGGAATCGCAGGACTTATTGTGCTTCCAGGGGTAATAGACGCAGATTCTACAGGGGAAATAATGATCACGTGTCTCACATTGACGCCTCCCCTGATAATCGAAGCGGGAACCCGAATAGCGCAACTAGTCCTGCTCCCGAAAATGAATATAGGAAAGAACGTCCCCACGGCACGGGGCGATCGAGGCTTTGGATCATCTGGAGGCACTCTTGTAAATTTAGTGCAACAGATGAAGACCAGGCCCATTATCATCATAAAGATGACAACTGGAAAAGAGACGAAGACACTTTCCGTGATGATGGACACAGGGGCTGACGTCACGATCATCAACCTCAACATGTGGCCTCGTCACTGGAAACTTGTTACTGCCCGTGATGCCGTCCAGGGAGTAGGTGGTGGTTCCACTCCCCTTCAGGCCCTAGAACCTGTGCAATTACAGTTTCCCGAAGGACAGAAGGTAACCGTACGTCCCTATGTATTATCGTTGCCAGGACAACTCGGAGGGCTGATCGGCAGGGAAGTAATGAGTCAGCTGGGAGCCGTCCTCTCCATCCCTGAACCCACCCGATCCCCTCAAAATTTTCAGTAAGGGCCACTGCAAAAGTGCCGCCAACACTCAGACTAAAATGGAAAACAGACACCCCTGTCTGGGTGGAGCAGTGGCCTTTACAAAAAGAGCGGCTACAAATTGCCATCACTCTAGTGAAAGAACAGCTGGATGCAGGACACATCCAGCCATCAGTCAGTCTGTGGAACACACCAATATTTGTGGTTCCTAAAAAGTCAGGTAAATGGCGACTAATACAGGATTTATGTAAGGTGAATAACCAGATGTGGCCAGTGGGCGCCCTCCAACCTGGGCTGCCCTTGCTTACGATGCTACCAAGAGACTGGCACCTTCTGGTCATTGACCTTAAAGACTGTTTCTTTAATATTCCTCTTCATCCAGAAGATACAGCGCGCTTCGCGTTCACCATCCCTTCAATCAACAAAAGTGAACCTGCGAAGAGGTACGAATGGGTAGTGCTGCCACAGGGAATGAAAAACTCCCCAACAATATGCCAGATGTATGTGGCATGGGCACTATCGCCGATCCGCGACGAGATGCCGGATACATTAATATATCACTACATGGACGACATATTGTTCTGTCAAGAAGCCCCGTTCCCTGACGACTTCAGTCAAATGTTGACCAGCCGACTGAAGACGAAAGGACTAATAGTTGCTCTGGAAAAAGTGCAAACAAAATCGCCCTGGAGCTACTTAGGGTGGAAAGTTACCCACGCCATGGTGAGACCACAGAAACTGGAGGTAATAAGTTCGGTTAAAACATTGAACGATGCCCCAAAATTAGTGGGCGAACTCCAATGGGTTCGACCTATTGTAGGTCTTACCAATGCAGATATCCACCCCTTTTTGTCATTGTTACGGGGCACGCACCCAGGTGCGTTAGTGAACTGGACGAATAACCATACTAATGCATTGAAACAGGTCGTCCGTAAACTGGCAACCGGCTATGCGGATCGACGGGATGCCACTCAACCCATCGGAATCTGGGTATGTAACCACCCGTCATACCCATTCGCGCTGCTACTACAAGACTTCAACTGGAATAAAGAAAATGGGGAATATTTCCGCGACACCGAGAAACGACAACGCGATCAGAGCTCCCTGAGATCGGACTCCATAGCCATCTTGGAATGGCTATTTACATCGCACACGCCACAGAAGGGTATATGGCAACAGACCGAGATGATAGCATTCTTGATACGGAAGGGACGGCAGCATTGCCTGGAGGTAGATGGTCAAGAGCCGGGGTGGGTCAGCATCCCCATAAAAGCAATCGACTTTGACTGGCTACTGCAACGCTCCGTGCCTCTACAACTTGCCCTATTCGGGTATTCCGGGGAAGTCCGCCATGGAGGCCCAACACATAAGCGTTTACAGACCATCAGCCAGCTTCATTGGATTGAGCGCCCGATCGTTTCAGAGCGCCCAGTGCCTGGCATCACAGTTTTTACCGATGCCGGAAAGAGGTCAAAAACGGCCGCCTGCGTATGGCAGGATAAGGGTCGGTGGAAACAACACCTGATTCCGGGCACTGCGGAAGATAATCTACAGACTCTGGAATTGCTAGCTATTATCTGGGCCCTAACGCAATGGCGACAGGCTCCCCTTAACATTGTCTCCGACTCACAATATGCAGTTGGAGTCGCGAACCGCATCGAGGATGCTATCATCAAGCCAGTACAGAGTAAGCGATTACTGGAACTCTTCTTTATGCTACAACGTGTGCTAAAAATCCGGACAGAACCATGCTGCATCCTGCATATCAGAAGCCATAAAACCTCTCTGGGACTGGGTGAAGGAAATGCAAAGGCTGACTCCCTGGTCAGCCTAGGAATACAGAGCCCGGTAAGCCAGTTTGCGAAGGCTCAAAACAGCCACTCCCTATTCCATCAGAATGCCAGGGCATTGAAGCGCATGTTTTCCATACCGTGGGAAGACGCGAAAGGAGTTGTTAGAGCGTGCCCTCAATGCGCACAATTTGGCCCTGCCCTGGGAATGGGAGTAAACCCACGCGGACTGCAAGTGGGTGAAACTTGGCAAATGGATGTCACCCACATCCCAGAATTTGGACGTCTGAAATGTGTCCATGTAACAGTGGATACCTATTCAGGCATGCTCTGGGCGACAGCTCAAAAGGGGGAAAAGGCATTACATGTGGTCCGTCATCTAACCAACTGCTTCACTGTCATGGGGGTCCCCCAAGTAGTAAAGACTGACAATGCACCCGCCTATACAGGCAGAAAAGTCAAACAATTCTTTGCTACTTGGGGGGTGAAAGACATCACAGGAATCCCCCACTCGTCTACAGGCCAGGCGATAGTAGAAAGAGCTCATTGCACCCTGAAGACATATTTGCAAAAACAGAAAGACAGCAAAGACATGGACCCACAGATGCGGCTGAGCAAGGTGCTTTTTACATTAAATTTTCTTAGCCCAAGCCGTGATTCGCAACAACCCCCTGTGCTGCTGCACTATTCATCCCAGAAGATCAACTGCATGCCAGACGTTCAAATTAATTACAAGGATCCATCGACAGGTCAATGGGTAGGGCCCAAACCACTACTGTTCACCGGGAGAGGTTATAGCTATGTATCCACAGACTCCGGACCTCTCTGGGTACCCAGTAAGTGGACACGCCCTACCACAAACAGACCTCCAAGAAACAACGATGCAGCATCCAGTAGTTCCAATTGAGTTATTTTGACAAATTTGCCTGGACATTTCATGGCCTTCCTTACATTACATGACTTTTCTTACTTGTTGATTGTGCCCCCCCCCCTAAAACAAAAAACAAACAAAAAACAAACAAACAAACAAAAAAACACAAAAAAACCCCAAAAAAAAACAAACAAAAAAAAGAGGTGAGAGGGATTAGCACTTTTTGTTGTATCGAGTTTATTCACAAAAAAAAAAAAAAAAAAAAAGAGGGGGGAAATGTAGTGGAACAAAACAATCAGACACCTCTGATTACCGAGAAGTGGGTGTGAGCTGGTATCAAATCCACCTGTGCCCAATCAGGGCAGGTCCCCTATTGAGCATGTGCAAGACCAGGGAGCCAATAAAAGGTGAGGCTCACACCCACCAAGCAGCTCACTCTTGGGCTAGTCACAAGAGAGGCTGATAGCTCATCGAGCCACGGTCCGATCTTGCTAGTTCCACTACATGAGTGATAGACTTAGAGCACAACTCTCAAGTCTATACTGCTACACCTACTCAGACCTTGAGGCACCGATCCCTGAAGAAAGATTCGTCCTGTTACAAGAGACCTTTTTACAGTGCTCCAGTACCTAAAGGGGGGCTCCAAAGAAGATGGAGACTCCCAATTTACAAGGAGTCCCATGGACAAGACAAGGGGCAATGGGCCCAAGTTGCTCCTGGGGAGATTCCAATTGAACACAAGAGGAAAATTTTTCCCCCTGAGGACAGTCAGACATTGGAATGATCTCCCAGGGGAAGAGTTGGATTCCCCCACTTTGGAAAGTTTGAAGTCTCAGCTCAGTGGGGTACTGGGACATCTCACATAAACAATAATATTAGAAGGGTTGGACCAGATAATCCTTGAGGTCCCTTCCAACCTGACTTTTTATGATTCTATGATTCCCATGATGGGACCCTTTGAGGTCCCAGGATGGGGTGTGCAGAATTCTTGAGTCAAAAGTGGGCTCAAAAGCCCTCTCTGAGTCACACCCATTTTTCATGGAAAGGGACAGCAGGTTGCTTCTTACCAACTCTCTGCACCACAAAGCTCTGCTTTCAAGATGAAGGGACATGGGACATCAACCTGAGTGGCTCTTTGAGGTCTGGGAACAACTTTCAGCCTTTTATTATTTTCTCTTTTTTTGGCTTTGCACACATTTCTCTGCTTTTACAAGTGGTGCTGATGTCTTATCACTAGATATCAACCCATTAAGGAGATGGCAGCAGTGACCAATGGACACTGGGGCATATCCTGTTTTTTATTTGAGGTGAGTGGTTGTCTTCCAGCCTGGCATCATTTTGGAGAGCTGTGGCTGGTGGTGACCTCAGCAAGATGAGCTGCTTGGATGTGGTCCTTCTGCTTCAAGCAGGTGGGTCAGAGTAGAATGCCATTGCCAGCATCCTCCATGGAGGTCCTGGACCAAGACTGGAGCATCTGCTCCATGTATGTTTTGGCAGTGCTGGGTCAGTGTGCCCTGTTATTCCAAACACATGGGAAATCTTGGGGTTGGCCAGAAAATGCAGAAGCCTCCCAGTTAAGAAACAGGTCCTCTACTGGAAGCCCAAAGTGCAGACACACACAGATTCACCATCCCTGGAGGGCTTTCAAAGCTGTGGAGATGTGGTGCTGAGGACCATGGGTCAGTGGTGTGTTAAAGGTTGGATGTGATGATCTTCAAGGTCTTTTCCAACCCATGATTTTCTGGGAAATCCAAGGGAAAAAAAAAATCTCATTGTATTTTCATGTAGCCACACAGTGCTGGCTCATGTGGAAATACTGAGGTCACTTGGACTGGAGTCTTCAACTTGCAATGACTTTTAACAGGCAACATCTGACAGTACCAAAGACCTTTGCAGCCCTGGGTAAAATTATGATAACAAGACAAAAAAGCTATTACTGCCACCATGCTTTCATTATGCAAATGGTATTAAGATAGTCTGTGCAGATCGCCTGTGGCTATGCTATAATCTCCATGCAGTGATTATAATGTGTCAAACTTAGTCATTTTGATTATGACATGTTAATTACATGCCATCCTCATGCAGACATGAATATTACTGGCGGTCAAACAAAACACAAATTGGGGGCATTTTTTTTGTTGTTCTTCTTCTTTCTTTTTCTTGTTTGTTTGCTTGAAATGTTGTTTAAATGGATTAAAAGATTAAGAGAGACCTAACATTGTAAACTCATTAAACCTTGGCCAACTCAGCTCTGGCTGCCTGGATGAGGAAGAGGATTTTCTGTCACAAATTCAACCTTATTTTTATTTTTTTTTTGTCCCAGCAAGGAGGAGGGGAGTTTAAAAAAATATATATATTGAGGCAGTACAGCCTCAGACTGTCAGCACTGAACAATTGCTGATAATTTCAACATAAGCTTTGGGCTATGTGCAAGGACAGTGCTGCTTAAAGCATATTTTGTAACCGCAAGGAACAGTACGTTAGAACACTCGAAGGTTAAGGAGTAACCAAGACGATTAGATTAAGGGACTCGGCACAATTACAACATCCACGAAGAAGCTCGAATGTGTGAAAGATAAGCTTTGTTAGTTAATTGTTGCTAAAGGTTTTGTAGCCAATCAAGTTAAAACGTGTATAACGAGATGTAGAAATCACCAATCAGCAATATGTATACGTGGCATTAGCTCTTAGATTAGTGTATAAATATCGCCTTCTGATTCAATAAAGTTGGACATTTGTTTGCATCAAACTGGGTCCCCGTCTCGCACTGCGACAAATGGTGACCCCGACGTGATGTCGGTTTGAAGATTTTCCGGTCGCAGGTCTCCAAGAACTTAGGACTGAAGAAGAAAGGCTGTGAAGAAGCCGGTTATTTGGTGCGCACCTCATCACCTCCTCGCGATTGGTAGGTGAAGCTTGGAGAAACTTACTTCTTTTTGTTATGGGTTTAAAAGAAGAACGAGACGTTTATTATACTTTAAAGACTTTACTTGATAAGGATAAAAAAGTTATATCCGGCCATGATCTAAAACTGGTTTTAAAATGGACCTGTGAGCATTTTCCCGACATCAATTCGGTCTCTATTTGTGACCCTACATTTTGGGACGAGGTTGGAGTTAAATTATGGGATGCCACTACACGGGGCAATAATGAAACCACCAAACCCTTAGCACCTTGGCGAACACTTTTTGAAACTTTAAAAGGAAAAGAGTCTACTACTTCATCTGCTCCCCCTTCTGCCCCCCCGCTGCCAACCACTGCCTCTATGGTGAATGCGGATTTGGACCCAGAACCCTTTGACCCTGGGGGCTGGATGAAAAGCAAAAATGGGACCGAGAAGCAAAACGAAAAGCGACCGAAAACACCACCAGAATCATCGGAGTTCCCAGAGGGAGAGAAGCCGGAGAACACAGGCGAGGAATCTTGGAATGCAGACTCCCGACCTTGTGCCTGCCTGCCGCGGCTCCCAACTGCTCTGCCACCTTTCCACCTCGAAAGCCTGATTTATCTTCTTAACCACAGTTGCCATCAATTAATCCTCTGCTTCACCTGTCAACACCATCAGTACCTGCTATAGAGCAACAATCAAGGAAGGAACTGGGACTCGGAGACAAGCAACTAAGGAAACTGCTGAAGAAACTGAAAGAACTGGAGACCAAGGATGAGTATACCCCTGAAAAAACTCTAGTTTTTGCTCCAGGGAACATCCCGAACAATGGAGCACTAATCCATTTTTACCCCTTGATCCGTTCCCTATTCTTGCTCCTATTTCCCTTAACCCTTTAACACCCACTGCTCTACCTCTTCCAGATCCAGCATGGGGAGGGGAGGGTAGTGGGGGAGGTGGTAATGTGTATCCAGTAACTAGATGGAAGGGAATTATTCAAAATGCTATAGTTGAAGGAGAAATGGTTCCCAATATGAGTCCGATGGTTTTCCAGTGATTGTGGGACCAGGAGGAGGAGGTCAATGGGTTGCATTAGATTGGAAAATGGTAAAAGAAGCCAAAGTTGTCATTGCACAGTACGGTTTGAAATCGGTTTGAGTCATCTCCTTTGCAGTATCTTTTTACTGCTCAATTGTTGATGCCATACGACACAAAAATGCTCATTAATACTCTGTTAATTCCTTCTCAATAATTGCAATATAGTTCTCAATATTGATGCATATTGTGGTGCATGGTACACTGGTGTTTCATACAGAGATAAAAAACTTGGCTGGTAATTATACTTGCAGTTTTGGTTTAGGAAATTGTACCATTTCATTTTGTTTCAGGGTGACTTTACCAGATTTTAGTAGCAATATCATTTCATTTTTTAATCTTCTAGTGGTGGTTGTTAGTTTTTCTTATATATTGGTGAGAAGTAAGACAAAAAACACAGTTATGAGAATGAGTATGCCTTTTTGGAGGCTGGAAGTTGCTGTGGAGAGCAAGAGTTGCTCCTGGTACGGAGAGCACTCCCACTCCTGCCTCCGCAGCCGCTTCTCGCCCCCCCCACACACACACTGCTGCTGCTCAGAAAACGAGCCCACCATACCTTAAAAACTATATTACAGAAACAAAAAGGAGGAGTTGGAGCATTATCAACACCTGAAGAGAGACTGCTCAAGGCTATATATACTTTTAATTTTTTAAATTGTTATACTTCAGATGTGCCTCCCATTGCTAAACACTTTGCGAGTAATAATCTTTTCCAATTCCAGGAAAGACCTCCAGTCCTTATTAAAGATATGGAAACGGGACAAATTAAAGGCCCATATTCACTCATAACATGGGGGAGGGGTTATGCTTGTGTTTCCACAGATCAAGGACCTAGATGGATTCCAGCGAAAAATGTTCGACCCTACAGGCTACGAGCCGCGCAGGACTAATAATTCCTGCTATTACTGTTTCACCTGTAGTAACTTTTACGCTACCTAAAGAAAATATGTGGCTCACTTTATTATAATTATACCTCTAAAAATGTATCTAAATTCACTAACAAACTTTTATTGCTTCCCCCGGGCTTGTTTTTTTTTATAGACCATGGCCTGAAAGTTGCTGAGGAGAATGAGAACTGCTCCTCGTACAGAGAACACAGAGTAAAAAAAAAAAAAAGAAAAAAAAATGAAAAAGAAAAAGAAAAAAAAAAAAGAAAGAAAAAAAAAGAAAAAAAAAAGAGTGTGTATGCCTTTGCTATTTAAAGGCTTGGAATTTTGTCTGTAAATAATTTTATTTGGCTTTTTAGGTTTCAATTTGGCAACCATGGAGGAAACTAGGACTCCACCGTGCTGTGATCCGGGAGGGGTCTGGGGACGCTTTTGGGGCCCCCCGACCAATTTTTGTCGGATAAGCCTCCTCTACCCCCTTGGTTCTATGCGCCAGTGGACATCTGAACTTCCTCATACTAAAAAGTTGTTTAAGTCCTTCCACTGCAGTGTGAAATGTGCTTTTCGTATTGTACTGATAACAGGCATTTGTTAATGTTGTAATTCATGTGATCGTTTATATGTTGACTAAGGGATCCCTCGTCTATATGTTGATTGTTGATTGTGCTATTCTGTTGTACTGCTCTTTTTATTGATAGCTTTTAGGTCATATTTGTGAAGATTTTAATGGAATGTGTTGTATGAATCTTTCTGATCACTCTCAATCTATACATGCTGCAATACAATCACTTAAAGAAGGGGTTGCACATTTGCAATCACAGGATAATTAGGACTGGTTTGATAAACTTTTTTCAAGATGGGGTTTAACGGGATGGTTGCGAAGTTTGGTTAAGACTGTTTGTTATGCTTTACTTGCTTTTTTACTTTCTCTAACCTTGCTACCCTGTATTTTTCAATGCTTTCAACGGATGCTCGATCGTGCCATGAAACGAGTTTATCTTGTCCAATCGGAAGGGGGAATTGAGGCAGTACAGCCTCAGACTGTCAGCACTGAACAATTGCTGATAATTTCAACATAAGCTTTGGGCTATGTGCAAGGACAGTGCTGCTTAAAGCATATTTTGTAACCGCAAGGAGCAGTACGTTAGAACACTCGAAGGTTAAGGAGTAACCAAGACGATTAGATTAAGGGACTCGGCACAATTACAACATCCACGAAGAAGCTCGAATGTGTGAAAGATAAGCTTTGTTAGTTAATTGTTGCTAAAGGTTTTGTAGCCAATCAAGTTAAAACGTGTGTAACGAGATGTAGAAATCACCAATCAGCAATATGTATACGTGGCATTAGCTCTTAGATTAGTGTATAAATATTGCCTTCTGATTCAATAAAGTTGGACATTTGTTTGCATCAAACTGGGTCCCCGTCTCGCACTGCGACAATATATTTCATAAACTGTAGAGCTGTGTGGGGTTGACGAATGTTTGATGCTTTAACACTTTCTGGTGTTAAAGAGGGTGTCCCCCTCTCCATTGTGGTGCAACACCCATAGGTAACCCCACTGTGGATGTTTCCCATCATCATCTTCATCCTCAAGTACTTGAATTCCAGAAGCTGTATTTTAAAAAAGAAAAAAAAATAGAAATTAAATAGCATTCCAGTTTTCTGAGGACAAGAATTTTTTCTTGCTGTCCCACTCTCTTCCTATGACAGATCCTGCTTAATCCTCCTGGAAGAAGAGTAGAATATATTTTTTTCTTATGTTTTCCAGCAAAAAACTTATTTTAAAAATATTACCACATTGAATGGAGCTTACTAAAAAATGATACAGGGATTTTTTTTAATGCAAACTTTTAATAAAAAAAATAGTAAAAATACAGTTTCAGGAGAGATGGTTCTCTAAAATATTCTCCCATGATGACATAAGTCATTAAATATAGAAGCAGCTCAGATAGCAGATTTTCCCACTGAGATTGCCCTGGATGAGCTATCTAGGTAACATGCTGAATTACTAAGACACATACTGAGACAAGTACAGGAGGAGAGGGGGAAAAGACACCTTGCAAGGGAGTAACACTTAACTAGACATAAATAGCTGGGACTGCAACTTGCCTGATTAATTTGGGGAAATCAGTCTCACTGAAAGTGCTTTGAAAATTTGTCAGGTTTCCTTCTTTCTTTACCGCTTGCTAATGCTTAAAATATATATATATATTGGGATCGAAGCTAAGACTCTGTTTTAGGTAATTAAATTCTTTGAGTTACTGGTTCATTGACAGGAACTGCTTCTAGCATTGTCTCCTCTGAGCTTAAAAAAAGAGCAAAGAAAAACAAAACTAAAAAATAAATCAAAAGAGGTGATGGTGTTCTAACAAAAAGGTGCACAATGGACCATTTGCAGATAAACTTGCTTGGCGTCAGAGGGGACAGGACTGAGATGAGGGAAGGAAGGATATCAAGGGAGAAGCATAAAATTTATAAATGCTCCACACAAAGAGCAAACTCTGATTTCCTTGCAGAAAAATCACAGCAAAGCCATCCCTTCCGTTACTGCTACGCAGGGGTCTGGGGGTACCAGCATCCCTGGAGCTTGCTTTTCAGTAGACTTTGGAGCATCTGGGGGGTCCAAACTGATCTTTGATGACTTATTTTCAACTTTATACCGCAATCATAATTTTGGCAGCTCATGGGCAAGTTGGCTGGGTGCTTATTTGATAATGCACAAAATAAATTTAAATAAAACAAAAGGCATCGCCTTAAACATTGTGTTTTTACAGAGGGACATTTCAAGGCAAGTTGTACACAGGTTCAGCCCAGAGGGAAATTAAACTCTACATATAAATGGAGATTACACACAAAGGAATCCATTGTTTTCAATATTTCTCAGCAGGAGGGTTCAGAGTTATTTAAATAAGTTTAGATATTAAACCTAAAGTAGCCATTAAAGGAATGTGGATTTGTTTACATATTTTTTGGTAGAAATCTTTCTTTTTTCTTTTTCTTTTTTTTTTTTTTTTTCTAGCTGACTGAAAAATTCATTGCTTGCATGATGATGAATATTTTTAATACATTAAAAAAAAAATCAAAGAGTTTTCAATATAATACTTCCTCTGAATTTTTAAGCACCAAATTACAGAATACTTATTATGGTGAAATGTGTTCTATAGGAGAGATTAAACTGCATACATTTTCCTTACTTTTTTTGCCCCCCCTCCCCTTTTTTTTCCATCTATTCTTTAGAAGAGATCTAATATAAATACTGACATTAAACCATATTGGCTATGTAAGGCACTTTGATTGTCATTGAGATTATTTTAAAAGTTATTTAGGTCCCTGTGTTACATCTTTGTGAGTGCATGGAAAATGTTTCACCACGTTTCTCTTCACAACATTTCTTTGGGGATTCATAAATATTGATTGTACCGTAAAAAAATTGATGGAATCTTGAAACAGACTGCAGTCTTGATAGCTGGGGAATTTACTCAATTTTTCTCAATAGCTGCAGTCTATAAAAAGAGCAGATTTTGCAAATTGTTTCTCACCTTGTCTTTTTAGTATTTAATAGCTCTCAATTCTGTAGCCTTCTGAACATTGCACCCGATGTGTTTTCTATCAAAACTGAATCAGACCTATTCTAAGGGAATTAAAAGGCAAGGTGTCACCAAGGGGTTAAAGTACCTTCCTGGGTGGCAAGCCTGGCTGTCATTACTGGTGGCAGTGTGGAGCCATCCTAGTGCTTGTTGTCTTAAAAGTTTTGTTAAAAAATAATAATAATTTTTAAAATGTCCTTAAATGTGAGCAGGTGTGTGCTGAGATGAGGGGAGGAGGGGGGTAAAGAGCTGTAATTTCTCTCTCTTGGTTTTAAAAAATATAAAATTCATAGAATCATGGAAAGATTTGGGTTTTAAGGGATCTTAAATATCATCTGGTTCCAACCTCCCTGCATGGGCAGGGACAGGTCCCACCGGACCAGGTTGCTCCAAGCCACAGTTAAAAAACTGAATCTCTCAGCATCTTAATAGTAAGCACAGGATATTCTCCTTTTGAGGTGGAAAACTTTTAGCTCCATTGACCCAGGATAATGGAGATGACTTTCTCAAATCCTTGAGATGGGTCCTGTAGCCAAACCCTGACCTCCCTCATTCCATCCCACTGCACTCAATCTCGGCCATCCCTGCTGGAGCTCCTTTGGCCAACTTTGGTAAATACTGTATTTTGGTGTATAAATATACTATATATATAATATATATGTATATATTATATAAAAAATTAGTGATCTGTTTATATTTTGGTAAATTCTATAAAGATGGACTCCTTCTCAGTCCTGTGGTGGGACTTTCTGTGCTCTTCTGCAACCCACAGGCAGAATCAAGCTTGTGACTTCTCAGCATCTTGGTCCTGGCTGTGCTGGGTAGTCTCAGGGGACAACAGCAATTCCCTCTTCTCCAGCTGTAAATACAGATTTCTCCTTGAAGAATTAAGCTCTCCCAAGGAAAACATCAATGTACAGCACTGGGAAGGTAGAGCTGTGAGCAGGCAACAAAGCATTTGCTTTGCTCCTAATCCAATCGATGAGCATCCCATGAATAAATGAGAATAAATTGGACAGTGGAGGATCTCTGTGAGCTCTGTGGTGAAGTCCCCATCCCTGACAGGATCTAAAAGATGTGTAGATGTGGTGTGCTGAGGGACATGTTTTAGTGGTGGACTTGGAAGTGCTGGGTTAATGGTTGGACTTTAGGATCTTGAAGGTCTTTTCTAACCCAAATGATTCTCTGATTCTGTGATGCTGGTGGGCTTTGTTTTCATTGCAGCCCTAGGATGTTTTGCCAGGTGATACCTGTGTGTGCTATGGAGCCACATTTGGATGGAAAGCTACACCAAGGCTCAGCACCAGAGTCAACATTTTGCAGACAGCAGTGAAATGGCTCAATTGCAGGTCCAGGAGACATCTGCTCTCCTCTGTCGCTCCCTTGGGTCAAACCTAAAATTAGTGTGAAGATGTGGAGAACAGATCGCTCAGGCAGAGTGAGGAACACGGGGTTGTAGGCAAGGATGGAGTGAAAATAACCATCCCCTTGGGTTGGGAGAAAACTTATGACAGACATTTTTTTATGCTGCCATTTATGCCTCATGCATCCAACCCTGGGGCTGTCATGCATTTAATTTGACTCCTGTGCGTTAACCACCAATAAGCAACCATGTTGCTGGAAGAAAACACTCTAGTTCTACAAGAAGTCCATGCAAGTCACTTTTTTTAAGTAGGTACCAAGAAGGAAGCAGAAGAGAGGTCCACAAGATGTCTATCAGGGGTGCATCCAGGTGTCCAGAAGAAAGATGCATGAGATGTCCATCAAGAGTCCATCAAAGTGGACCCCCCCCTTTTGTGACATTAGAGCCACCTTCCAATATCTGAAGGGGCTACAAGAAAGCTGGGGGAGGGCTTTGGACGCGGGAGAGTAGGGAGAGGACAAGGGGAATTGGATTAAAACTTGAAGAAGGGAGACTGAGGTTGAACGTGAGGAAGAAATTCTTTAATTTGAAGGTGGTGAGACCCTGGCCCAGGTTGCCCAAGGAAGTTTTGTCTTCTCCCTCCCTGGCAGTGTCTCAGGTCAGGTTGGATGGGGCTTGGAGCAACCTGGGCTGGTGGGAGGTGTCCCTGTCCATGGCAGGGGGTTGGAACTGGGTGATCTTGAAGGTTCCTTCCAACCCAAACCAGCCTGGGAGTCTACAAATATCTTCACTGGAGCTCATGCCATTGTATCTGCTTGTGTTCCATGGCTGTACTCTAAAAGGGAAAAAGCAGTTGAAAGCCTGAAACTGAAGGCAAAGAATTACACATAATCAAGGAGTGAAGATGCAGTCTTGGGCAAGGTTCATGGGGTGTCCATGAACAAAGACATCAGAGTATCCAAGAGCGGTGCATTAGCATCAGTGTCTCCTTGGCTCCAAACCCGACTGCACCCATCTTCTCAGGACCAGGTGCTTTACCAGCAAATGGCAGCTGCAATGACCAGAATCAATCCTGCTTAAAACCCAGTCACATCTGGTAAGAAATGGAGATGGTGGTACCCCAAGAAGATGCAGAACAAGGACACACAGAGAATGGGGAATGTAAATCATGTAGAGTCACTTTAGAGAACCTACAAAAACTCTAGAAGAAATTTCTTTTAATTTCCTCCAAGAACCAAATATCTGTTCAGAGACTGAAATGCATCCTCTTTTTATTTTTTTTTTTCCCTAGAGACTACAGAAATATGTTTCTCAAAAAATGCTTGGGTAAAACACTTCAAATTTTCACATCTTTTCTGCTGATACCCAGACTGAGTTTTCCCATCACTTAAGTCTCCACTTGCTGCACTTTCTTTAAATGGAAAAGATCAGAGGAACCTCATCTTTTGAAGTGAGAGGTTATGGTAGATGTGGTTTGAGCTCAGGGAGATGGCAGCCACTCGGTTGAGCCCAGCCAAAAATTCATTTCCTTGACCATTTGCAGGACTCTATCTAAAAAGTCTTAGATGGTGAGGAAGCTTCATAGATTGTATAAGGAACTGGTAAGTAGGCTGATAGAGAAGAGCATGAAGGGTAAGAAATATTTGACTGCTATTTAGTCTGAATTTCTCTGAATTTAAAAATATTTGGAAGATCCAGATTTTCTGGATGTTTTTCTGGCATTGCTCCATGGAAAACCAGGCCCTCAGACTTTGGCATGAAAAAACTGTGCTGCCAAAACAACTTCAAGATGATAGGAACCACAGGAGTGATGTTGCTATGGGGTCAGCTCACCTGAATGCAGCAGATGGAGAGATGGGAAAGATTCAGAATACAGGGATTAGAGAAGGAAATTATTTGTTGCAACTCCTATAGGATCCTTCCTCACATATAGTTTAAACAATTTGATCCAGTGGAATGGGAACATGCCAGCAACTTGTGGAGGCACAAATGCAGTATGAATAATGAAGAACAAAGTGCAGGTATGGATGGTCCTCAGAGCAGAACCCAGATGTGATGCTCCAAACACCACTATCTTCCCAAGCTCTGGTCAAAGCCCTGTCCTTTGCTTCCTTCTTCCCCCTCTCCTCTGTTGGTACTGGAGCAGAGGGTAGATTCAGACTAGATATAAAAAAGAGCTTTTTTACAAAGAGTGAGACCCTGGCCCAGGTGGGAGAGGTGGGATATGCCCCATTCCTGGAAACATTCCAGGTCAGGTTGGATGAGATGCACCTGATCCAATTGCAAGGGACCCTACCTATGGCAGAGGGGTTGGACTAGATGGCCTTCAAAGGTTCTGTCCAACCCAAACTCTTTGATGATTCTATGGTGAAAGAATGGCACAGCATTGGGCTTTGATCTCTCAGTATATGGTGATAGGAACATGGATGGTGTCACCCTCCCTCAGATCACCCCCTTCCAAACTCAGTGAGGAGGACAATCCTCAACATTTAACATTATGCTAATCCTTGCCTCATTTGGAACTTGGCCAATTCATTTGCATGCTACACTGCTCATTTCCAGCTTTTAACGTAGTTTTAAAGTTGCATTAAATAAAGAATGGATGTAGAAATCAAATTAATTACTGGACACTCCATGCTACTTAATTTTAAGGCTCCCATTCCACCAGTAATTCTTGTAAGCACAACAAGCTGATGAGTTCCAGGATGGTCATGTTGCTCTTAAATATGTTGATTAGAGACAAATATAAAATGAGGATAAGTGTAAGAGCATTGATTTGCAATAGTGTTTGGAGCTGTTATTTGCAGTTTTCAGCTTACTTCCCTAAGGTACATAAAGCATCTACAACCTTAGGTATCATCCAGAAATTGTGTCCCTCCATTTCTTACCCCAGGAAGGGAATCCCAAATTGCTTTATCAGCTGAATTTGGCAGCACAGCAGAGTCTACACAGCTGCTCCAGCCCATCCACCTCATTTCAAGTCCTGCCCAGCTTATTTCATTTCCCAAGTGTTAAAGACCAGGTTGGATCAGGCTTGGAACAACCTACTCTAGTAAGAATTGTCCCTGCCCATGCACAGGGTTTGAACTGGATGATCTTTAAGGTCCCTTCCAACACAACACATTCTATTATTTTGTGTTAAAAAAGCAAAATTTTATGTGATGCTCTTCATCTAAAAGCTTTCGGGTAGACACTGATAAATTAATTTATTTGGAGGGGATTTCTCTGATTGCTAAATTGGAATGAATTGTAACATTCAATCTCCTTCACACAAAAAGATGTTCTGACCTGTTTTTTTCAAGAACTTGTAGCACTTTAATTTTTTTTCTTTGTCATGTGTTTAACCATACCAAAATTCCAGTACTGTATTTTTATAGGTAGGGAGATGGAATTTGCCAAAAGAAAAGGTGAGTATGTTTCACATTCTATGGAATTTTCAAGGATGGATGTCTCTTTTGGGGGAGAAGAGTGACATGGACAACCTTGCCCACCATGTCATAATCTTTTTTTCTTCTATTCAGCTCAGCCCTATAGCTAAAAACAGTTTAGCTGGACACCAATGAGGACAGCCTCTCTTCTCCTGTTAGAGAGCACCTTGCTTCTTGCATTTTATATTTGCATTCATTTAATCCTTGCTCTTCCATACGTGTCTTCTTTTTTTCTTTTAATACTTCTGGGTTTGGGCCCCTGCTGGGTGCTGAGGGTCTTTCTGCAGACCTTGCTGCCACAGAGGACAGCTAAAAAAGGCCCATTCATCTCCACATGGATATTTTTCTGTTTCCTTGGGCTTTCCTCACTTTATGAGGGCTTGGGGGGACTATCCCTGCATCCTTACTTTCCTGTGATTAAGAAGCAGTGGCTTAATCCCAATATGTCCTCTCTTAAAAACGTGGATCAGGGAGGAGGATGCTTCAACATTTGAAATGAATTTGAGGACAGAGTGGTTAACCAGGGTCTTTAAAAAAAAAAAAAAGCAAGTTTATTTTTATTATTGCAATACTAACTTATTTAAAAAATTAATCTTTATTTTCATTAACCTTGCAAGAAGGGGGAGGTTGGAGACTTTCAGTTCTGATGGTAAAAACAGGGGAAGCAATGGCATAGAAGGGTACAACTTCTTTCAGGACCCACACAAAAACTTAATAAGCAGCTGCCTGTCACCTCTCCTTAATAAATAAGAATCTCTTTTCAGCCTCTTTGTCTCCTTCACCTCTGGGGCCGGCATCCTGTAAACACACTGCCAATTAAACCTCACATCTAGCAAGGCCACAGCTAATGAAAAGCAATAGAGAATTCACTGCCTGTTAATGAGGAAAACATTGCTTTTTACAGGGAACAATTTATTGGGCCAATTCCCCCTGTCCATCACCCTGGGGAACAGCTGCTGGTTTTTTTCTTCCCCCCCCCCCCCCCACCCCCCATTTGTTACTTTGTCAAGTGCATGTAAAATTGCATGAGGAACACAGAGGTGAAGGCTCTGACTCAATTTATGGTGTGACACCTCTGATATCCTTCCCTGGATCAGTAAACGATCCTTGTAATGATATGCATGGAAATTAATTACTGTGCCTGCCAGCCATGCAGCAAGCCCCAGCCACCCATAATAGATCGGTTTGCATGAGTTTGTTAACAGGGAGGTGACAGTGGCTTCTGTGTGGCTCCTGCTGGGGAAATGTCCTCTGAAGTGCAAAACCACCCCACACCATCTCCTTGGGTGCTCCTGGAAGGGGAGGGAATCCTGGCGAGAAAGAGCTGCTGGAGTAACTTTGGAAAAGGCAAAAGAGAGACAGGAGAGGAATGCAGTGATTTTTTTTATTATTATTATTTTATATATATATATATATGTTTTGGAGGGGTTTTTTGAGAGGGAACAGTGAGCATTACTCTGAGAAGGGCATAATATTTAGAATCATAGAATCACAGAATTTTCAGGGTTGGGTCCAGTTCCTACCCCTCTGCCATGGGCAGGGACACCTCCCACCAGCTCAGGTTGCTCAGAGCCCCATCCAGCCTGGCCTTAGAATCATAGAATCATAGAATTGGCTGGGTTGGAAGGGACCTCAGAGATCATCGAGTCCAACCCTTGAACCACCGTTGCGGTTGCTAGACTATGGCACTGAGTGCCACATCCAGTCTCTTTTTAAATATCTCCAGGGACGGAGAATCCACCACTTCAGTGGGCAGCCCATTCCAATGCCGGCTCACTCTCTCCGTAAAGAAATTCTTTCTAATATCTAACCTAAACTTCCCCTGGCATAACTTAAGACCATGCCCTCTTGTCTTGTTGAAAGTCGTCTGGCAAAAGAGACCAACCCCCACCTGGTCCAGCCTCCTTTCAGGTAGTTGTAGAGAGCGATGAGGTCTCCCCTGAGCCGCCTCTTCTTTAGGCTGAACAACCCCAGCTCTCTCAGCCTCTCCTCATAGGGTCTGTGCTCGAGTCCCTTCACCAGCCTGGTTGCCCTCCTTTGGACCCGCTCCAGGACCTCGATATCTTTCCTAAACTGAGGGGCCCAGAACTGGACACAGTACTCGAGGTGTGGCCTCACCAGGGCTGAGTACAGGGGCAGAATCACTTCCTTGGACCTGCTGGCGACGCTGTTCCGGATACAGGCCAGGATGCCATTGGCTTTCTTGGCCACGTGGGCACACTGCTGGCTCATGTTCAGCTTCCTGTCGATCCAGACTCCCAGGTCCCTTTCTGCCTGGCTGCTCTCCAGCCACTCTGTGCCCAGCCTGTAGCGCTGCTTGGGGTTGTTGTGGCCAAAGTGCAGGACCCGGCACTTGGCCGTGTTGAACCTCATCCCATTGGAATCAGCCCAACTCTCCAGTCTGTCCAGGTCCCTCTGCAGAGCCCTCCTGCCTTCCAGCTGATCGACACTCCCCCCCAGCTTAGTGTCGTCTGCAAACTTGTTGTTGATGACGGACTCAATCCCCTCATCTAAATCATCAATGAAGATATTGAACAGAACCGGGCCCAACACTGATCCCTGGGGGACACCACTAGTGACCGGCTGCCAACTGGATGCAGCCCCGTTCAGCACCACTCTCTGGGCCCGGCCCTCCAGCCAGTTCTTAACCCAGCACAGGGTGCTCCTGTCCAAGCTGCGGGCTGATAGTTTTTTCAGGAGGATGCTGTGGGAGATGGTGTCAAACACTTTGCTGAAGTCCAGGTAGACCACATCCACAGCCTTCCCCTCATCCACCAGTCGGGTCACCTGATCATAAAAGGAGATCAGGTTGGTCAGGCATGACCTGCCCTTCCTAAACCCATGCTGGCTGGGTCTGATCCCTTGCCCATCCTGCAGGTGCTGTGTGATTGCACTGAGGATGATCTGTTCCATGACCCTGCCAGGCACTGAGGTCAGGCTAACGGGCCTGTAGTTTCCTGGGTCCTCTTTCCGGCCCCTTTTGTGGATTGGCGTGACATTTGCCAACTTCCAATCATCTGGGATGTCCTCAGTGAGCCAGGATTGTTGGTAGATGATAGAGAGAGGCTTGGCGAGCTCTTCTGCCAGCTCCCTCATCACCCTCGGGTGGATCCCATCTGGTCCCATAGACTTGTGGGGATCCAAACATCTCAGTAGGACACTGACTGTGTCCTTCAGGATTTCAGGGGGGCTGTTGAGATTCATGTCACTTTCTATAAGCTCCAGAAGCCATCCGTCCTCAGTGTAACCTGTCTTTCTGCTGAAAACTGAGGTAAAGAAGGTGTTAAATACCTCAGCTTTTTCTTCATCTTAGATAACTATATTCCCACCCATGTCCAGTAAAGAATGGATGTTTTCCTTACCCCTTCTTTTGCTGCTGATGTATCTGTAGAAGGACTTTTTGTTATCCTTCAGAGAGGTGGCGAGATTCCATTCACATTGTGCTTTTGTCTCTCTGATTTTCTTTTGACATGACTTAACTATATTCCTAAATTCCTCCTCAGTAGTTAGCCCTTTTTTCCATAATTGGTAGGCCCTCCTCTTAACCCTAATTTCTTTCAGAGTCTCCCAATTCAGCCAGACCTGTCGTCTTCCCCGCCGGCTCGCCTTTCGGCACACTGGGACAGCCTGCTCCTGTGCTTTCAAAACTTGTTCCTTGAAGTACGACCATCCCTCCTGTACCCCTCTGTTTTCAAGGGCTGTTTCCCAGGGTATACTCTGAACAAGTCTTCTGAATAGGCCAAAATCTGCCCTCCGGAAATCCAGCGTAGAGGTCTTATTGACGACCCTCCTTGTATCCCTGAATATTGAAAACTTTATTATTTCATGGTCGCTAAGTCCCAGGCATCCACCGACCACCACATCTCCCACCAGCTCCTCTCTGTTTGTGAAAAGAAGGTCAAGCAAGGCTCCATCCCTGGTGGGCTCATTTGCTAGCTGGAGCAGGAAATTATCCTCTATATACTCTAGGAATCTCCTAGACTGCTTCTTCTCTGTGGTGTGGAGTTCCCAGCAGATGTCTGGCAGGTTAAAGTCGCCCACGAGAACAAGGGATGACGATTTGGAGACATCCGCCAGCTGCCTGTAGAATAATTCATCATCCTCATCATCTTGATTGGGTGGTCTGTAACAGACTCCCATCACGATATCAGCCTTGTTGACCTTCCCCTTGATTCTGATCCATAGGCACTCCACCTTATTATTACAGACTTCAATTTCTACAGTGTCAAGAGACTCCCTAACATATAGGGCTACCCCTCCGCCTCTCCTACCCTGCCTGTCCCTTCTGAAGAGCCTGTAGCCACCCATGGTAGCACTCCAGTCATGGGAGTCATCCCACCATGTTTCCGTGATAGCTACTACATCATAGCTTTCCTGATGCACGATGGCTTCCAGCTCCTCTTGTTTGTTGCCCATGCTGCGTGCATTGGTGTACATGCACTTTAGCTGGGCTGCTGATTTGTCTCGTACCTTGGGTAAACCACCCTTATGCTCCTTTCTGGAGAGCCCAGTTTCAGCCCCATCCCCCTTCAAACCTAGTTTAAAGCCCTCCTTATCAGCCTCTCCAGCTTATACGCTAGAGTCCTTTTCCCCTTGTTAGTTAGATGAAGCCCATCTGATTTGAGTACACTAGGTAGTATGGAAGTTGTCCCGTGGTCAAAAAACCCAAAGTTCCGCCGCTGGCACCAATCCCTTAGCCACCTATTGATCAGATTAGTTTTCCTAGTTCTCTCCTCATTCAGGTCTTCTATTGCTGGAACCGAGGCGAACACCACCTGTGCTCCTGACCCATCAACTAAACGACCCAGTGCCTTGAAGTCCTTTTTAATCACCTTTGTACTTCATCCAGCAATGTCATCACTGCCAGCCTGGACTACCAACAGTGGATAATAATCTGAGGGCTGAATTAGTTGAAGGAGTCTCCTACTAATATCCCTCACCCGGGCACCGGGAAGGCAGCAGACCTCTCTGTGGGATGGGTCCGGTCGACATATAGGGCCCTCAGTTCCTCTCAGAAGGGAGTCACCAACTACAACTACCCTTCTTTTCTTCCTAGCTGTAGTTGTAACCCATCTGGTAGAGAGGGGGCGAGCAGGAGACCTTCCCGAGAGATCTTCCTCTTGTCTGGCCTCCGCCTCATTTTCTGAGTCCAGGGCCTCATATGTGTTCTTTAAGGGCACCTGGGGGGATGGTGGGGGTTGGGAGGGGATTCTTTTACCTTTCCGATGGGGGACCTGTTTCCATTCCCCCCTATCCACCTGGTCTGCAACTACTGTTTGATCGGAGGATGGGCAGGGTTTCACTGACTCCTTTTGGATTTCTTTTGCAGTCAAAAGGGTGTGACTCCACCAGTCAATTTCCCTTTCACTGTCTCTAATACTTCTTAGTCTCTCAAAAAACTTCTAGGGATGGGGCTTCCACCACCTCTCTGGACAACCTGTTCCAGTGTCTCACCACCCTCATTTAAGCAAGGGGAAACCCAGCCAGGCTATTAAAATGAAATAGATTTCAATGAAAAATTGACATGGGGGAGGGTTAAATTGCAAATAAAAGAAGCTTGTGAATAAATTCTGGATTAATACCTCTGGTATCATATTGTCCATGGGTATAATCCAGGTTGGCTCTGTTAGCATTAGCAGCCCTTTTTTCCTGACCACGGGAGTTTGAAATACATTCCTAAACTCTTGGCTGTGGTAAACTGAAAGATGGGACATTTAAGTTAGATATTAGGAAAAAAATCTTCACCATGAGGGTAGCAAGACACTTGAAATAGGTTGCTTAGGGAGGCTGTTGATGCCCCATCCCTGGAGGTGTTGAAGTCCAGGTTGGATGAAGCCTTGTGCAACCTGGTCTAGTGGGAGGTGTCCCTGCCCATGCAGGGGGTTGGATCTTGATGATTTTTAAGATCCCCTTCAAATCAAACCATTCCATGATTCTATGATATTTTGTCTCCTCCTGAGCAGCACACTTGTGCTGGTGGTTCAGGACACTCAAGACATCTGGGGAATGGCCAAGACATGTTGACCTGCTGAGCTATTTTTAGGGAAATAGGGGAATTGCCCCAGAGTTGTTGTAGGAAACCCTTCCTTGCTGAGCTGTTGAGCGGCATGGTCCATGTGCATCCTTGCATCTCTTCCCAGATCACCCCTCCATGTCAGGAGTGATGAAACCAGCTCCTGATGTGAAATAGATGGAGGGATGGTGGGCAAGGGTACTGCTCCCTGTCCTATCACACCTCTTCTGCCCCTGCCACTGACATCTTCTGCATGTCAGGTTTTCAGCTATGGAAAAAAGGGGCCAAGCCATTGTCATGCATTTTTGTGGTGAAGATGGGAGACCCAGCATCTTAGCAAGACACCAGGAAAGCCAACTCTGCCAAGCACTGCCATCAGATGCCTTCATAAACCCCTGCTGGCAAGGTATTTTTGTTTGTTATTTGACATTTTAAAATTATCTTAGCTCTTACTGCTTTAGTGAGGGGTTTTTTTTGTCCTCTTGGTTCTCTGACTATTCACAAACCCATGGAGTTAATTTAAAATTGCACTCAGCTCAGGTGTCCTCTTGGCCA